>NC_067412.1:676828-1015242 GCF_009764475.1 Pristis pectinata | reverse complement strand
CGGATTAAACTAAACCTGTGATTGCTCTGCCCAAATTTCCAGCGCTCTATATAAACCTTCCGCGCTACGTACAACTCCTCCAATTTTTTAGTTCTCTGCAAACTTACGAATCAGACCACCTGCATTCTTATCCAAATTATTAATAGATATCACAAACAACAGAGGCCCAGCACTGATCCTCAGTCAGAGAAACACCCCTCCGCCACTACCTTGGATCCTCTATGGCCAAGCCAATTTTGGATCTAATTTACCAGCTCTCTATGGATCCCATCTGACTTAATCTTCTGGACCAGCTGACCAAGAGGGGTCTTGCCAAATGCTTTACTCAAGTTATGTAGACAATATCCCTGCCCAACCTTCATCACTTCTGTGAATCAGGACCACGCCCACACAAAGCCACGCTGACTGTCCCCAGTAAGTCCATACTTTTCTAAATGCAAGTGAAACCCGAGGAATCTTCTGCAATAATTTCCCACCGTTGATGTAAGGCTCACTGGCCTGCAATTTCCTGCTTTGTCCCTGTTGCCCTCCTCACACAAAGGAACAACACTGTCTTCTGGCACCTCGCCCATGGCAAGGATTTGTCTCAGCAGCCTCCTCCCTTGCTTCCCTCAGTGTCCTGGGATAGATCCCTCAGACCCTGGCGACATCCACCTTAGTGTTCATCATGACATCCAACATCTCCTTAATATTCACATGTCCTCGAACATCAACATACCCACCACCCACCCCCCACCCCCAATCTCACCATCATTTTCTCCTTGGTGAATACTGATGCAAAGGACCTCACCCACATCCACGCATAAATTCCCTCCTTTGTCCTTGAGTGGACCTACCCTTCCCCTAGCTGCCCTCTAGCTCCTAATATACATATAACATGCCTTGGGAATCTCCTTCATTCTAACTTGCCAAGGACATTTTATGGCCCCTTTTAGCCCTCTTAATTTCTTGTTTAAATTCTTTCCTGCTTCCTTTAGATTACTCAAGGGCCTTTGCTGATTTCAGTTTCCTTTTCCTTTTTGATGAAACGTACTACATCAAGTGTCATTCAAGATTCTCCAACCTTGCCATCATCTCATCTCTCATCGTCAGCTGGTCCTGAACTCCAATCACCGGCCTTGAAAGACTCCCACATATCAGATGTGGATTTACCCTCCAACAGCCACCCCAGTCGACTTTTTCCAGTTCATGCCTCGGATTGTTGTAACTACACTTCCCAGTTTAGCCCTGTTACCTGAGGCCCAGGCTTATCCTCATCCATAACCATCTTAAGAAATTATAGTCACTGTTCCCAAAATGCTCCCCCGCTGAAATATCATTCAACTGGGCAACACAAGGTCTAATACGGCCCCATCCCTGATTGGACTATCTGCAAATTGTTTCAAGAAACCTTGCTGGATGCACCTAACAGATTCTGCCTCATCTAAGCCTCTGGCACGAAGGGAGTTCCAGTCAATAGTGGGGAAGTTTAAATCTCCCACTACAACCACCCTGTTGCTTTTACATCACCTGCCTACACATCTGTGCCTCTCGCTCCTGCTGGGAGGCCGGCAGTATAACCCCATCACAGTGACTGCAGTCTTTCTTATTCCTGAGCTCCACCCATGTAGCCTCACGGGCTGAGCCCTCCAAGATGTCCTCTGTCAGTGCAGCCATGACAATCTCCCCAATCAGTAATGCCACGCTCCCACCTCTTCTACAGCCTCTCTGCTACATCTGAAACATTTATACTTCACCTGCCTGCCAGCCACAATCTAGCAGCTGGCCTCTTAATAGAAGACAGTAGCTGCACTGTCCCGGAGAGGCAAATGGGAATCTGATAAACACGTCCAGTCACTCACACTGGGCCAGGTCTGCCTGACGAGACCCGGCTCACGCTCCCTGGGACACAGGTTGCCTGACGAGACCCAGCTCACGCTCTCTGGGACACAGGCTGCCTGACGAGACCCGCTCACACTCCCTGGGACACAGGCTGCCTGACAAGACCCGGCTCACACTCCCTGGGACACAGGCTGCCTGACGAGACCCGGCTCACACTCCCTGGGACACAGGCTGCCTCACCTACCTTTGGAGAAGAACACACTGATCATGAAGCTGAATGAAATTGTGGAAGTGGCAAACAGCAGCAGAAAGAGGAACAGCAGAGTGGGGTCACTGTGCTGCAGCACCGCTCTGTGATTCAGGAGCTGCCGAGGGAAGCAATGGAACCATGAGACCCCTGCACCCAGTCTTCACAGTGACAATCCCACTTCTGGAGACCAGCATCAGTTCTGACCCACCCCTCTCCCCTCCTGCCCCCCACCCCCTCCCCTCCTCCCCCCACACCCTCCTCCTGCCCCCACACCCTCCCCTCCCCTCCTGCCCCCCACCCCCTCCCCTCCTGCCCCCACCCCCCTCCCCTCCTGCCCCCCACCCCCTCCCCTCATCCCCCACACCCTCCTCCTGCCCCCCACACCCTCCCCTCCCCTCCCGCCCCCCACCCCCTCCCCTCCTGCCCCCAGCCCCTCCCCTCCTGCCCCCACACCCTCCCCTCCCCTCCTGCCCCCCACCCCCCTCCCCTCCTGCCCCCACACCCCCTCCCCTCCTGCCCCCCACCCTTCTCCCCTCCTGCCCCCAGCCCCTCCCCCTCCCCCCACACCCTCCTCCTGCCCCCCACACCCTCCCCTCCTGCCCCCACCCCCTCCCCTCCTCCCCTCCACATCCTCCTCTCCTCCCCTCCACACCTCTCCTATCCCCCACCCCCTACCCCTCCTGCCCCCCTACTCTCCCCTCCTGCCCCCCCCCCCTCCCCTCCTGCCCCCCACCCCCCTCCCCTCCTGCCCCCACACCCCTCCCCTCCTGCCCCCCACCCTTCTCCCCTCCTGCCCCCCAGCCCCTCCCCTCCTCCCCCCACCCCTCCTCCTGCCCCCACACCCTCCCCTCCTGCCCCCACCCCCTCCCCTCCTCCCCCCCCACCCTCCTCCTGCCCCCCACCCCCCTCCCTCCTCCCCTCCACATCCTCCTCTCCTCCCCTCCACACCTCTCCTATCCCCACCCCCTACCCCTCCTGCCCCCCCATACTCTCCCCTCCTGCCCCCACCCCCCCCCTCCTGCCCCCCACCCCCCTCCCCTCCTACCCCCACACCCCTCCCCTCCTGCCCCCCACCCTTCCCCTCCTGCCCCCCAGCCCCTCCCCTCCTCCCCCCACACCCTCCTGCCCCCCACCCCTCCCCTCCTGCCCCCCACCCCCCTCCCCTCCTCCCCTCCACATCCTCCTCTCCTCCCCCCACACCTCTCCTATCCCCACCCCCTACCCCTCCTGCCCCCCCATACTCTCCCCTCCTGCCCCCTGCAGGCTCCACACAAACATTACAGCCTTTCCCAACCCTCCCACCAACCCCAGGCTCCTTTCAACCCGACACTGAACACCACTGTTCTTTCTCATATCTGTGCCCTAAGATTTAGCATCTCCCAGAGAGAACAAGCACCATTTCAGCTGTCCTTTGTATTGCCCCTGCAACAGTTGAGGGGATCCTGTCTGTTTTACCCCTCAGTGGTCTGGTGTAATACCCTTTGCCCTGCACCATCAACAAAACAGCACTCCTTCAATATAACCCCTCCGAGATTGTGGCACTCCCTCAGCACTGCCCTCCAAGGGTGCAGAGATTCCTCAGTACTGCCTCTCTGACAGTGCAGAGCTCCCACAGTACTGCCTCTCTGACAGTGCGGCACTCCCTCAGTACTGCCCCTCTGACAGTGCAGAGCTCCCTCAGTACTGCCCCTCTGACAGTGCAGAGCTCCCTCAGTACTACCCCCCTGACAGTGCAGAGCTCCCTCAGTACCGCTCCTCCGACAGTGCAGAGCCCCCTCAGTACTGCCCCTCTGACAGTGCAGAGCCCCCACAGTACTGCCCCTCTGACAGTGCAGAGCTCCCTCAGTACTGCCCCTCTGACAGTGCAGAGCTCCCTCAGTACTGCCCCTCTGACAGTGCAGAGCTCCCTCAGTACTGCCCCTCTGACAGTGCAGAGCTCCCTCAGTACTGCCCCTCTGACAGTGCAGAGCTCCCTCAGTACTGCCCCCCTGACAGTGCAGAGCTCCCTCAGTACTGCCCCTCTGACAGTGCAGAGCCCCCTCAGTACTGCCCCTCTGACAGTGCAGAGCTCCCACAGTACTGCCCCTCTGACAGTGCAGAGCTCCCTCAGTACTGCCCCTCTGACAGTGCAGAGCTCCCTCAGTACTGCCCCTCTGACAGTGCAGAGCTCCCTCAGTACTGCCCCCTGACAGTGCAGAGCTCCCTCAGTACTGCCCCTCTGACAGTGCAGAGCCCCCTCAGTACTGCCCCTCTGACAGTGCAGAGCTCCCATACTGCCCTGACAGTGCAGAGCTCCCTCAGTACTGCCCCTCTGACAGTGCAGAGCTCCCAGTACTGCCCTCTGACAGTGCAGAGCTCCCTCAGTGCTACAAAAGTATTAGAATGACAACAGAGGCTTTAAGTGGACACCCACCTTTATACAAAGCAGCAGGGTCATGAGGAAAACTGAAATAACAAGGAAAAGGAAGAACTTGAGGAACCAGGCGACCCAGTGCAGCCAGTTGTTCAGACCCATCATCTTCATGTACTCCTGGCAAAACAAAGGCATGTTGCTTTTGGTCATCGTATCAACTGGCTTCACCCTGGGTCAAGTTATTGCCATTAATCAACACTGACTAGAAGGTATCAATAACAGTTCGTGGGTAAAGCTCATAATCAATTCCAGGACCTGACCCCTCCATCTTCCTTCCCCACCCCTGCTGGACCCAGAACCCACCCCTCCTACACTGAATGGATTCAGAACCTGCTGTGTGACTGTAGCCACAGCCTGTCCTGTGACTGTATCCACAGCCTGTGCTGTGTCTGTATCCAGAACCTGCAGTGTGACTGTATCCAGAACCTGTCCTTTGTCTGTATCCACAACCTGTCCTGTGTCTGTATCCAGAACCCGCTATGTGACTGTATCCAGAACCTGCAGTGTGACTGTATCCAGAACCTGTCCTTTGTCTGTATCCACAACCTGTCCTGTGTCTGTATCCAGAACCTGTCCTGTGTCTGTATCCACAACCTGTCCTGTGTCTGTATCCAGAACCCGCTATGTGACTGTATCCAGAACCTGCTGTGTGACTGTATCCAGAACCTGTCCTGTGACTGTATCCAGAACCTGCCATGCGACTGTATCCACAACCTGTCCTGTGACTGTATCCAGAATCTGCCTCACTTGGGATCCAGAATCCATGTTGTGACTGATTCCAGAACATGCACTGTCATCTATTCCAAGATCTGACCCCTCCACCTTCCTCCCCGGCCCTGCCAGACCCAGAACCCACCCCTCCCACACGGCGCCAGGTCCAGAACCGACCCAAACTGCTACCACTGGACCCAGAACACCCCCCCAAATGGATCCAGTGCCCACCCCCCACTGCTGGTCCACAACCTGTCCTTCCCCCTCCCCCTCCCCCTCCCCCCCACTGTCGATCCCAGATCCCACTGCCGGTCCCAGATCCCACTGCCGGACCCAGATCCCACTGCCGGACTGGACCCAGATCCCACTGCCGGTCCCAGATCCCACTGCCGGTCCCAGATCCCACTGTTGGTCCCAGATCCCACTGCCGGTCCCAGATCCCACTGTTGGTCCCAGATCCCACTGTTGGTCCCAGATCCCACTGCCTGATGCAGATCCCACTGCCGGACCAGTCCCAGATCCTGCTCCATCTCTATTCCCGTCACATACGTGTTGGCTCACGATCGCCCTGTTCTTTACCTTCTGCTTGGTTTCTTTCTCCAACACAATTGCTTTGGTGACGTTGAGCGCCGTGTAGGTGAAGCTCAACATGATCAGCAGCGAGAGTTGGGTCTGGATCGCCAAGACAAAGACATCGTCAGTGTAGGGGGGGAAAGGGAACCGCAGCATCTCTAGCGTAATCGAGCTCAGAAGGTTGGCGTTAGCACTGCTGGCGTGATACCTGATGATGGCTTTGTCTGTTGCAAACTGGGTGGCCAGGAAACCCTCGCGGTAATAGCCTTCGAGAAAGCAAAGCACAGTCACAGCACACCTGGAACACGATGGCTTTCTGAACACAGAAGACAGCCTTGACTTACTACAGCCATTGTATAGAGGGGATCCAATACATCACGGGCCCACCATCCCCACCATCGGGAGTATCTACAGGAGCCGCTGCCTCAAGAAGGCAACATCCATCATCAAAGATCCCCACCATCCGGGCCGTGCCGTCTTCCCCCAGCTCCCATCGGGCAGGAGGTACAGAAGCCTGAAGTCCCACACCACCAGGTTCAGGAACAGCTACTTCCCTTCAACCATTCGGTTCTTGAACCAACCAGCACAATCCTGATCACTGCCTCAATGCAGCAACACTGGGACCTCTCTGATCACTTTGCACTAATATGGACTTTGTTTTTTTGTTCTAGTTGTGTTTTTTCATGCAGAAACATATCTTCCCAGTATCGGTGGAATGAAATACTTCACAATGCTGTCGGTATTAATCTGACAGCATTAGGAGGGGGAAATGTTGATATTTAATATTTCAGTATGAAACTTTAGTTTAGGAATAGTTAAAACCATAGGTTTTTGGCGGCTGAGAAACAAACAGCAATCTGGTACCTTTCGAAGGGATTGATTTGGGCTGGTGCCTCACCTCTCTTTGTTGCCATAGGAAAGGAGCAAGGTCTGACAAGGTGCAGCCGAGATCTACGTTCACAGATTGACCTTGACAAACATCACAGGTGTACATGGCCCTCCCAAAGCTGGGATGGGTGGTGTGTGTTAATATCACTTGCAGTGCAGATAACTGTTGCTTTAATACCAGTGTACACTACCTGTGTGTGACAAAACGAAACTACCTGCTCTGGTGTCATATGGAGTCATTGACCACCTTGAACTAAATCAGTTACAACTAAATCTTGATATCAAATGTTACCATATTATGGTCAGTGTTTCTTAAAAGCCCAGTAAATGACCTTGAGGTTCTTAACACCATTCCCAATGCTCCTTCTCCACTTTGAGCAGTCATGCGCCAGAGATTCCCAGGAGTCTGTAGAGATGTTGCATTTCCTCAAGGAGACTTTCAGGACGCCCTTGAATCTTTCTCAGGGGAAAGGAATTGTTGACATTTTGGGTCCAAGCCCCACAAAGGGGCCAAGCAGAGCCAACCGAGCCATTTAACCCTTTCCCATCCATGGACCTGTCCAAGTGTCTTTTAAATGTTGTTAATGTACCTGCCTCAACCACTTCCTCTGGCAGCTCGTTCAACATACTGACCACCCTCTGGGTGAAAAAGTTGCCCCTCAGGTCCCTATTAAATCTCTCCCCTCTCACCTTAAACCTGTGCCCTCTAGTTTTTGTTTCCCCAACCCTGGGAAAAAGACTGAGTGCATTCACCCTATCAATGCCCCTCATAATTTTATACACTTCAGTAAGGTCACCCCTCATTCTCTTACACTCCAAGGAACAAAGTCCTAGCCTGTCCAATCTCTCCAGTCCCACAAATGTGACAGAAAGTAGAGACAGGAGCTAGAGGCGGCGATAACCAGAGACCTTGGCACTGCAGCAGAGGACAGCAGTAGTAGAACACATCACTTTTGCACCCTGGAGTGTGAAGGAAGTTACAACAGGGGCAGCGGGGAGCAGGCAACGTCCCGTTCCCCGCACACCTTTACAACAGATACAGCAGGGAGAAAGCAGCGTCCCGTTCCCCGCGCACCTTTACAACAGGGTCGGCGGGGAGCAGGCAGCATCCCGTTCCCTGTGCACCTTTACAACAGGGTCGGTGGGGACCAGGCAGCGTCCCGTTCTCCGCGCACCTTTACAACAGAGGCAGTGGGGAGCAGACAGCGTCCCGTTCCCTGTGCACCTTTACAACAGGGTCGGCGGGGAGCAGGCAGTGTCCCGTTCCCCGCGCACCTTTACGAGTGAGAAGCCCACGACTGTCAGCTCACCTGGATTGCCCCCATCCCTGAAGTACTGCTCCCGAGGTCCCGGCAGCTGGAACAACGGGAAAAGGTATTCCGTCTTCCAATTCTGATCTTCGTTGGGATTGAAAGAGCTGAGTTCCTCAAGGGGTGCGTTCCAAGGACTGTACTTAAATCTGAGGTGGTACTTCACCTAAAAAGACAAAACAAGATTCTGACAGTGGTTGATGTCCTCTCCTTCCCACAATCTTCCCGGGATTTGCTCATTGCCAATGTAACTGGGAAATGTTTGTCCTTAAACTCCCGCCCCAGAAGATTACAGTGACCAAGGCGTGCCCATAGTGTCTAGGGCAGCACAGTTCAAACCCCCTGATGGAAGCACTGCAGCTCTCAGGGGAAAATAGCCTCACCAGCTGATTGGTGGGCTGTCAATGGGCGGAGAGGCAGGCTGAGATCCCGCTCCATCTGGGGCCACCTGCTCCCTGCCCATTCCCTCTGTGTCCACCACCAATCGGGCCAACACCACCACAACCTTCCACAGCTCGACCCACGTGAGCTGGATGAGGATGATGGACATGCTCAACCTCTAGAGTTAGAGCACAAAGCAGTCCACTCCTGCCTGAGCTTGTGGGTGTCTCCAATCAGCAGGGCTGTGGCCAGGCAGACCTTGGCTTCAGGACCCCACTCACTCTGGCTCTCTGTACCATTGACAGGGGGAGGATGTCTAGCTTCCCAACAATTCCTTGTCACAGCGTTAACCTGATGGGACCCAACATCTGGCTGACTGGAAGAGATACTGAACATAATCTAGAAAGACTGATGCCATCAAAGGGGGTCAAACAACACCACTCCCGGAGTGACTGATCCCAGCCATCCTCCCCAGGAGCCCTGTGGATGTTGGAACACACGTGGTCCATGCCATGGTGAAAGTAGCAGCGTCTGCTCACAACACCATGACTCCTGGAGAATACTGGCCCCTTGCTCCAGGAAACTCATCATCGTCCACAACCTATTCCCTCCCAGTAAAAACCTCTCTAAAACTAGAGTCAAACAGCACGGAAACAGGCCCTTCGGCTCAACTGGTCCATGCCAACCAAGATTCCCATCCAAGCCAGTCCCATTTGCCCGCGTTTGACCCATATCCCTCTCAACCTCTCCTGTCCATGGACCTGCCCAAGTGTCTCTTAAATGTTGTTAATGTACCTGCCTCAACCACTTCCTCTGGCAGCTCGTTCCACATATGGACCACCCTCTGGGTGAAAAAGTTGCCCCTCAATTTCTTGTTAAATCTTCTCCTCTCACCTTAAATCTATGCCCTCTAGCTCTTGATTCCCTAACCCTGGGAAAAAGACAGTGCACATTCACCCTGTCCATACCCTTCATAATTTTATACACCTCTATAAAGTCACCCCTCATTCTCCTAAACTCCAGTGGATAAAATCTACAGACGAGGGAGATTCAGTGGATGTTGTATACCTCGACTTTCAGAAGGCATTTGATAAAGTGCCGCACAGGAGATTAGTGGGTAAAATTAGGGCTCATGGAATTGGGGGGCGGGTATTAACATGGATAGAAAACTGGTTGGCGGACAGGAAACAAAGGGTAGGGGTGAATGGATGTTTCTCAGAATGGCAGGCCGTGACTAGTGGGGTGCCACAGGGCTCGGTGCTGGGAGCGCAGCTGTTTACGATCTATGTTGATGATTTAGATGAAGGCATTGCGAATAACATTAGCAAGTTTGCTGATGATACAAAGTTGGGTGGCAGTGCGACATGTGTAGAGGAAGTTAGGAGAATTCAAGGTGATTTGGATAGGTTGGGTAAGTGGGCAGATACTTGGCAGATGAAGTTTAATGTGGATAAGTGTGAGGTTCTCCACTTTGGGAGCAGGAACAGGAGGGCGGATTATTATCTTAATGGTGTGGAGTTAGGTAAGGGGGAAATAGAAAGGGATCTAGGAGTCCTTGTTCATCAGTCACTGAAAGTGAATGAGCAAGTGCAGCAGGCAGTGATGAAGGCTAATGGAATGTGGGCCTGTATTACAAGGGGAATTGAGTACAAAAGCAAAGAGATTCTTTTGCATTTGTACAGGGCCCTGGTGAGACCACTCCTGGAGTATTGTGTACAGTTTTGGTCTCCAGGGTTAAGGAAGGATATCCTGGCTATAGAGGGCGGGCAGCGTAGGTTTACGAGGTTAATTCCGGGGATGTCGGGACTGTCTTATGCTGAGAGGTTGGAGGGACTGGGATTGTACACGCTGGAATTGAGAAGATTGAGAGGGGATCTGATTGAAACATACAGGATTATTAAGGGATTGGACAAGATAGAGAGAGGAAATATGTTCCAGATGTTGGGGAAGTCCAGGACCAGGGGGCATGATTTAAGAATGGCTAGGCCATTTATGACAGAGGTGAGGAAAAACTTCTTCTCCCAGAGAGTTGTGAATTTGTGGAATGCACTGCCTCAGAGGGCAGTGGAGGCCAATTCTCTGGGCACTTTCAAGAAGGAGCTTGATAGGTTTCTTATAGATAGGGGAATCAAGGGATATGGGGACAAGGCAGGAACAGGATATTGATTGTTGAGGATCAGCCATGATCTCAAAATGGCGGTGCAGACTCGAAGGGCCGAACGGGCTACTTCTGCTCCTATTGTCTATTGTCTATAAAATCCTAGCCTGTTCAACCTCTCTCTATAACTCAGTCCCTCGAGTCCTGGCAACATTGCAGTAAATCTTGCCTGCACTCTTTCCAGCTGAATGGCACTTTTCCTATAGCAGCGCCACCAAAACTGAACACAATATTCAGTGCATTGAAGAGGGTTTCTTTACACAGTACGTGGGTAGCCCAACTAGAGGAGGGCCCAAACTGGACCTTGTTTTGGGAAATGATCCTGGAGAGGTGACTGACTGGGCTCATTTCTGGAAAGGTGACTAATTTTTGATTACCTACTTCACTGTCCACTATACCACCTGCTTTAGTGTCATCTGCAAACTTACTAACCGTGTCTTATACATTCTCATCCAAATCAATTGATATAGATGAGAAACAACAATGGGCTCAGCGCCGACCCCTGGGCGTGCTCGTGCTTGTCTAGCAGTCATGGGCCTCCAGTCTGAGAAACAACCTTCCACCACACCTCTGCTTTCTTCTGTCAAGCCAGCTGTGTATCCAATGAGCCAGCTCTCTGTTATCTAACCTTCCAGAGCAGCCTACCACGTGGAACCTTATCAAAGGCCTTACTGAAGCCCACATAGACCACGTTGGCTGCCCTGCCCTCATTGACCTTCTTGGTTACTTCTTCAAAAAACTTCATCAAATTCATGAGACATGATCTGCCATGCACAAAGCCGTGCTGACTATCCCTAATCAACGCCTGTCTTTCCAAATGCACGAATAACTTATCCCTCAGAATCCCCACTGGTAACTTACCTACCGCAGATGTTAGACGTACTGGTCTATCGTTCCCAGGTTTTTCTTTGTAGCTCTTCTTAAATAAAGGCACAACGTTATCCACCCTCCTGTCCTCTGGCACCTCACCTGTAGCTAACGATGACGCACATATCTCAGCTCCTGCAATTTCTCCTCTAGCCTCCCACAGTGTTCTTGGATCTACCTGATCATGCCCTTGAGGTTTATCTACCTTCATACACTTTAAGACATCCAGAAGCACCCCTGCTGTAATGCAAACTGTCCCCAAGACCTCCACATTAACTATCCCAAGTTCTTAAGTCTTTAGGTCTTTCTCCACAATAAACACAGAGGAGAGATACACATGGAGGACCTCGCCCATCTCCTGTGGCTCCACACAGAGAGGTCCACTTTGGTCTTTGAGGGGCCCTGTTCTCTCCATAGTTACTCTTTTCCCCTCAATATACATGAAATGTCTTTGGATCCTCCTTAATCCTCTCCTGCCAAAGCTGTCTCATGCCCACATTCTCCCCTCCTGATTTCTTCCTTGAGTACACTCCTGCATCCCCTATACTCATCCTGGGATTCACTTGATCCCAGCTGCCTGTACCTGACCTGTGCCTCCTTTTTTCTGACCCAGGGCCTCACTATCCCTCATCATCCAGGGTTCCCTCTTCCTGGCAGCATTGCCCTTCACCCTAACAGGAACATGAAGATCTTGAGCTCTTGTTATTTCACTTTTAAAAGCCTCCCACTTGCTCGACATCTGTTTGCCCACAAACAACATGCTCCTTTCACAAGTTCCTGTCTAATACCATCAAAATTTGTCTTGCCCTAATTTAGAACTTTAACCTGTGGACTAAATCTGTCCCTTTCCATAACTAATTTAAAACTAATAGAACGATGGTCACTGACACCTCAGTCACTTGCCCTGCCCATTTCCCAAGAGGAGGTCGAGCTTTGTCCTCTCCCTGGGAGGGCCTTCAATATATTGCCTGAGGAAACTTTCCTGAACCTACTTAACATTCTTCCGCCAACCTAAGCCCTGAGCACTATGGCAGTCCCAGTTATAAGGAAAATTAAAGCCCCATATTCTGACAACCCTACTATTCTTGCAACTTTCTGCAATCTCCCTGCATATTTGCTCCTCTAATTCCCATTGACTATTGGGGGGCCTATAGTACAATCCCAACAAGAGTGACAGCAGACTCTTCCTCAGGCCCAAGACTCCTAGCTCTTGAATTCCTATCACTAACTGCAGGAACCAAGGGGTTAAATTGAGCTGACATTGCTTCCTGGTAGATTAAAAGATTACTGAATACCTGGAGACTAAATAAAAACTGCCAAATACCTTCAGCAATCGACATTTGGCAAACGCTATTGTAAGTGCTCAATGTAAGGTGGGAAAGAAACTGCAGCAGAACTGCAGAGCGCTCCACGGCTAATTAAACACTTTGAGAGACAGTGAAAGGGAAATGCAAGTCTCCTTTTGATGTTTCTCTTCACTATAGTGCAATGGACGTGGTCAAGACTCACTCTTTAACACATACCTGTAGTGGTAAACGCTCGTCAGGATGCTTGAAGTCATGGTCAAATACCAGAGCTGTTAACACACTCTGGGCCAACTTATTTCCAGATTTTATAAATTCTTCAAACTGAGCTTCTGTGTGAAAACCCAGAACTGCAAAGGAAAGCAAACTTTCTGTAAGTCATGGTTTATCACAGAGGGAACTAACAGAGACAGGTCATACTTAGCCCTCCCTCCACTGATTTAATGGATATTGTAAACTGCTCAAACAGATACTAAAGACTGCACCAATGGCACTGCAGGGTGCTCTAATAGACACTGCAGACATACATCCTATACTCATCTACCAGCTATACTGTCTTAGTGCTTATCATGAATTGGTCAAACGGAAATCATACACTGAGGTAATGGAAATTGCGGACTGCCACAATGGATGTATTGCTGCCCTGTGGTTGTCACCCCCTCTTTCCCAATATTTCATACAACTGAATTATGACTTCAATGCAACAAGAAAGAGAGGACCAAGCCCAGTGCCAGGACCATGAGCCATTCCCGAGAAACTTACCTCCCACCACCCTGTTCAGACTGGCTTTCACCGTTGTGGCAATTTTCTCCACTGCTGTCACGTTGGAAGGAACGTAAACCAAGTACCATTTGGCGAAAGGATGTTGTGGAAAATATGGAATGTTATTAATGTTAAAGGACGAATATACTGTTGCATTGGGATACTGGACGGAGCCAACACGTTGTCTTAGAATGATAAGGATTGTAGTGAATAAAAGTGGGAGGCTTATTTCGGTAATGGTGACCAACACTTGACGTTTCTGTAGTGAAACAAAAGAAAGATTGTCAAAGGCAATGGTCACCGAAACACAGCGTGAACCCAACTCACCAGCTGCAGCAGAGACCGCCATCCAGACCCAGCTTTCTCACCAGCACTGGGGCAAGCTACCCCAACTTGTGGCACAATTAGTGGGGTAGGTAAGAGTCACATTCTGGTGAGGGATAGGGGTCCTGGGGTGGGGAGGGGGGGGCATGGGATGGGGTGCACAGGGTAACAGATACATCAGTGTGTCAAACTCCCTAGGAGCCCAATAGGACAATAGCTGTGGTCGCTAGGGGATATTGAGCCTGGCTGTGGAGAGGGGGATGAGGGCAGGGTCTCAGATAGCAGCGTAAGTGTATGTTGCAGTGTCTACCGGCCGATTGAAGGTCCCGGAGAAAGCATCGCACATGTAATGTTGTGAACATCACACAGTCACACACACTCCCTTCCCACCAAGACTTACAAGGTTCACTTACCTGTAGTACATAGTTTTTCCAGAGGAGCAGTCCCAACTGCTTAAGTTTGCTCATGCTGTGCTCAGTATCCCTCTGTACCCCCTGTTCATCACAGGGAGGAAGGGTTCGTTCCAGCAGGCAGCTTTCAAAGCCTTGCCACAGGCTGCAGAGAGTGCGGGAGGCGAATCACTCTGACTGGAGCGGATGTAAAGCAGTTTGAATGAGATGCCCCTGGTTCTCTCATCGGCCCAGGCGTGGCCCTCTGAGAAAGAACAGAGAGATCCGTATTTCTATAGCGCCTGTTACTGCCCTACGACAATCTGAAGTACTGCACAGTCAGGAAGTATTTCTGAGTGTAGTCACTGTTGTATACAACAAAAGCTATGACATTTCCACTCCAATGTGGAAGGCCAGAACCAGAATCACCCTGGCTACAAACTCAAGGTAGGCACCTTATTCCTCCACCATTCAGAGCAACAGATCAGCGACTGGACTGGACGAAGTCGGGCTGCGTAGCTAACAACAGCGCATCCCTTCCTGATGAACTTAACGCATTCTATGCGTGTCTTGAATAAAAAGGAAGTGGATTGTCACCATCCATTCTGACAGCCACTAACGCAGCTGAACCTGTGATCACAGTGGAGGACGTAAGATCAGTCTTCTGAAGAGTGAACACGAGGAAAGCACCTGGCCCAGATGGTGTCCTGGGCCGCATGCTCAGATCTTGTGCTGATCAGCTGGCAGAAGTATTTGCAGACATATTTAACCTCTCCCTGTTTCAATCTCAGGTTCCCTCCTGTTTTAAGAAGACCACTATCATCCCGGTACCAAAGAAAAGCAAGGTAACATGCCTCTCTGACATCTACCATCATGAAGTGCTTTGAGAGGTTGGTCATGGCACCCATCAACTCCAGCCTCCCAGACAACCTGGACCCATTGCAATTCGCCTATCGCTGAAACAGGTCTACAGCGGATGCCATCTCCCTGGCCCTACACTCAGCTCTGGAGCATTTGAACAGTAAGGACACTTACGTTAGACTATTGTTTATTGACTACAGCTCTGCCTACAATACAATAATACCAAGCAAGCTTGTCACCAAACTCCGAGACCTAGGACTCAACACCTCCCTCTGTAACTGGATCCTTGACTTTCTAGCAAACAGACCACAATCAGTGAGGATAGGCAGCAATTCCTCCGGCATGATTATTCTCAACACTGGTGCCCCACAAGGCTGCGTCCTCAGCTCTTTACTCTACTCCCTATACACTCATGACTGTGTGGCCAGATTCTGCTCTAACTTCATCTACAAGTTTGCACATGATACCACCGTTGTAGGCCGTATCTCAAACAGCGATGAGTCGGAGTACAGGAAGGAGATAGAGAGCTTAGTGGAATGGTGTCATGATAACAACCTTTCCCTCAATGTCAACAAAACTAAAGAGCTGGTCATTGACTTCAGGAAAGGGGGCGGTGTACATACACCTGTCTACATCAATGGTGCTGAGGTCGAGAGGGTTGAGAGCTTCAAGTTCCTGGGAGTGAACATCACCAACAACCTGTCCTGGACAAACCACGTGGATGCCAGAGCCAAGAAAGCTCACCAGCGCCTCTACTTCCTCAGGAGGCTAAAGAAATTTGGTTTGTCCCCTTTGACTCTCACCAACTTTTACCGATGCACCATAGAAAGCATCTTATCTGGATGTATCACGGCTTGGTACGGCAACTGCTCTGCCCAAGACTGCAAGAAGCTGCAGAGAGTTGTGGACACAGCCCTGCGCATCACGGACACCAGTCTCCCCTCCTTGGACTCTGTCTTTACCTCTTGTTGTCTTGGTGAAGCAGCCAGCATAATCAAAGACCCCACCCACCCGGGACATTCTCTCTTCTCTCCTCTTCCATCAGGTAGAAGATACAGGTGCCTGAGGGCACGGACCACCAGACTTAAGGACAGCTTCTACCCCACTGTGATAAGACTATTGAACAGTTCCCTTATACCATGAGATGGACTCTGACCTCACGATCTACCTTGTTGTGACCTTGCACCTTATTGCACTGCACTTTCTCTGTAGCTGTGACACTTTACTCTGTACTGTTATTGTTTTTACCTGTACTACATCAATGCACTCTGTACTAACCCAATGTAACTGCACTGTGTAATGAATTGATCTGTACGATCGGTTTGTAAGACAAGTTTTTCACTGTACCTCGGTACAAGTGACAATAATAAACCAATACCAATACCAATTACTTCAGACCTGAAACCCCTTCCTCTTCAACATTATTGTGTTATCCCCTCTACACCTCAGTACTTGAGGAATCACAGCTATATGCTGGCCGTTGATGGTCACAGTTTGACAATGACTGTTTCTAGCTCTGTAATATCACCCAGCTCCACTCCCACCTGTTCACCTGCTGCTGAAAAGCTCCTGCATGTCCTTGTTACCTTTGGACTTGGACATCCCAATACTGGAAATCAAAACAACTGATTGCTGGAAATCTGAAACACAAAACAGAAAATGCTGGAAACACTCAGCAGGTCAGGCAGCATCTGTGGAGAGAGAAACTGTTAATGTTTCAGGTCAGAGACCCTTTGTCTGGTTGATGCAATTGTTTCATAGGGAAAGGAGGAATTAACTAGCAGAGTCCTTGAAGACACATGCAGATGAGTTGTTGGCTGATGGAGGAGATGTGTAGTAGCATGTTCTACTGCCGTGCTCTTCCATTACACTTCTTACCAACCTCCTTCCTCTACTCCCCCTTTATTTTTCAGTGGTCTTGCCTCTCCTGAACTTGCTTCTGCTCCGTGCTTCTCCAATTCTGATCCATTGATTATTCCCAAATTCAATCATTTCACCAATGACAACTGTGTCTTCAGCTGCTAAAGCCTCCAGCTCTGGAATTACCTCCAGAGACATCTCTGCTTCTCTCTCCTCCTCTCTGATGCACTTTGACTAAACATCACCAACAGCCTGTCCTGGTCAAATCACGTAGACACCACAGCCAAGAAAGCTCACCAGCGCCTCTACTTCCTCAGGAGGCTAAAGAAATTTGGTTTGTCCCCTTTGACTTTCACCAACTTTTACCGATGCACCATAGAAAGCATCTTATCTGGATGTATCACGGCTTGGTACGGCAACTGCTCTGCCCAGGACCGCAAGAAACTGCAGAGAGTTGTGGACACAGCCCTGCACATCATGGACACCAGTCTCCCCTCCTTGGACTCTGTCTTTACCTCTCGCTAACTTGGTGAAGCAGCCAGCATAATCAAAGACCCCACCCACCCGGGTCATTCTCTCTTCTCTCCTCTTCCATCGGGTAGAAGATACAGGAGCCTGAGGGCACGTACCACCAGACTTAAGAACAGCTTCTACCCCACTGTGATAAGACTATTGAATGGTTCCCTTATACAATGAGATGGACTCTGACCTCAGGATCTACCTTGTTGTGACCTTGCACCTTATTGCACTGCACTTTCTCTGTAGCTGTGACACTTTACTCTGTACTGTTGCTGTTTTAACCTGTACTACATCAATGCACTCTGTACTAACTCAATGTAACTGCACTGTGTAATGAATTGACCTGTACGATCGGTATGCAAGACAAGTTTTTCACTGTACCTCGGTACAAGTGACAATAATGAACCAATACCAATACCAGCACCATTTGGCCATGTGCCCAAATATCTCATGTGACTGGTATCAGATTATGTTTGATAACAATGACTGACGTTGGGACAGTTGTACAAATGCAAGTTGTTGTTGAACAAAGAGCTGACCTGAGATGGCAGGTGTCACTGCACACCCGCAGTTTCAGTCTAGAAGCTTCCCACAGACTGATCGATACAGCCTCCCCTTAAAGTACAAATTATCTTTATTTTGACTCTACCTGTCTCATGGTGTTTGATAGAAACCAGTGTAAACGAACACTTTATCAAAAAACGTAAAGCAACAGTGTTTAAATCAATCCTTGTTTTAATTAATTCTGACATTAAGAAGGTGGAGGGGTTAGATGTCAGTGAATGCAGTAGGGTTGATAAATCCCGTGGAGTGGTAGGGGAAGACAGGAGATAGCTGTGGCCCAGGCGGAGACTTCTGCAGCTTCATTAGGCACAGGGGAGGCACCGGAAGACTGGAGGATAGCTGATGTCATTCCTTTATTTAAGAAGGGCAGCAGACATAAGCCAAGTAACTACAGGCCAGTGAGCCTACGTCAGTGGTAGGGAAATGGAGAAAATTCTAGAGGACAGGATTTATGCGAGGGGGAAGTCCAGTCTCACTAATTTGATTGAGTTTTTTGAGGAGGAAACAAAGGAGGTTGATGAAGGCAAGATTGATATAAACTTTAGAAATGCATTTGACAAGGTCCTGCGTGGTGGGCTGGTCCAGAAGGTTAAGCCACAGGGGTTCCAAGGTGAGCTGGCTAATTGGATCCAATTTGGCTTGGTGATAGGAGGCAGAGGGTGGTGGTGAAAGGATGTTTCTCTGATTAGAAGTCTGTGATCAGTGTTGTACTGCAGGGAGCAGGGCTGGGACAACTGTTGTTTGTGGTATACATTAACTGGGATGTGAATGCAGGAGGAATGATCAGTAAATTTAAAGATGACACAAAAATCGGTTGTTTGTGGACAGCGAGGAAGATTATCTAAGGCTATGGCAGGATATAGATCAGAGAGAAAGATGGGCAGAGTGTTGGCCAATGGAATTTAATCCTGACAAGTGCAAGATGATACATTTAGTCAAATAAAGGTAGGACGTACGCAGTAAATAGTAGGGCACTAAAGAACGTTGATGAACAACAGAGGACCTTGGGGTTCAAGTCCATAGTTCCCCAAAAGTGGCAACACAGGTAGGTTGGGTGGCGAAGAAGGCAGACGGCACGTTTGCTTTCATAGAGTGGGGAATACAATATCAAAGTTGGGAGGTTATGTTGCAAGTTTACAAAACACTGGATAGACCGTGCTTCGAATATTGCATGCAGTTCTGGTCACCACACTACAGGAAGGATGTGGAGGCTTCGTAGAGGGTGCAGAAGGGGTTCACCAGGATGTTGCCTGGATTGGAGGACTTTGGTAATGAGAGAGATTGGAAAGACTGAGCCTGTTCTCCTTGGAATGACAGAGGCTGAAGGGTGACCCAAGAGAGGTTTGTAAAATTTCAAGAAACGTAGGTAAGGTAAACATAGAAGGCAGGCATGGTAGTGTAGAGGTTAGCGTAACGCTATTACAGCGCCAGCGACCTGGGTTCAATTCCCGCTGCTGTCTGTAAGGAGTTTGTACGTTCTCCCCCTGTTTGTGTGGGTTTCCTCCGGGTGCTCCGGTTTCCTCCCACATTCCAAAGACGTACGGGTTAGGAAGTTGTGGGCATGCTATGTTGGCGGGGAAAGCGTGGCGACACTTGCGGGCTGCCCCCAGAACACTCTACGCAAAAGATGCATTTCACTGTTTGTTTCGATGTACATGGGACTAATAAAGATATCTTATCTTAGCTCAGAACCATACAGCACAGGAACAGGCCCTTCGGCCCACCATGTCTGTGCCAACCATGAAGCCGATCTAAACAAATCCCATCTGCCTGCACAGGGTCCATATCCCCCCAGCCCCTGCCTGTGCACACCTCTGTCTAAATGCTTCTTAAACATTACTGTCGTACCTGCCTCTGCCATCTTCCCTGACAACCCGTTCCAGGCACCCGCCACTCTCTGTGTAAAATACTTGCCTCGTAAATCTCCTTTAAACTTCCTCCCTCTCACCTTACACCTGTGCCCTGGGTAGGTAGAATCTTTCCCCATTTTAGGGGGATCAAAAACAAGAGGCCATGGGTTTAAGGTGAGGGGAAGGAGTTTTAAAGGGGATCTGAGGAGCAAGTTTTTGTTACACAGACAGTGGCTGATGTCTGGAACCTGCTGCCGGAGGTGGCAGTGGAATCCAGTACAGTCACCATGTTTAAGAGACGGTTAGACAGGCACTGGGAGGGGTGTGGCACAGAATGATAGGGACGTAATGCGGGCAAATGAGATGAGTGTAGATGGGTCTGCACACGATGGGTCTGCACACGATGGGCCGAAAGGCCTGTTTCTGAGCTGTACAGCTTTTTGACTGAACAATGTTTTCACGTTGGTGCTGACACAGGAAGAGAACAGGTAGAACATGGAGCAAAAACAGGTAGAAAGTGAGGTGGGGAGACATCGATTCAGAAAGAGAAATAGAGAGGCGCATAGATAAAGACAGAGGGGAAAGCGGCGAGGAAGAACTGGACAGTGAGAGACGGAGAGAGAGGAAGTGAGAGACAGAGCCTGACAGCCTCACCTCAAACAGCCCATCATTGCTGTTCCAACAGACAGAAATGGGATAACAGATGCTGGAATCTGGAGCAAAGAATGGTCCAAACTCAGCAGCAAAAGCCATCTCGAGTCACATAAAGCCATCTCATCAGCAGCAAAACAAGCATACTTAAAACAACAGTCCACCATTTAATTCTCAAAGAAATGCCCTTCGCTACAACGACTGGGCCAGACCACAAACACAGAGGTGATTCCCATGCTGGTTTCATCAAGGCTGCTGAGGGATCCCAGTGAGGCACAATTTATAAATCGGACGCCACATGTTGAAATATTTGACAGATGTGGCCAGATCTGGCAAACAGTACCATCATAAATAAAAATATATCAAACATTCTACAAAAGCAAAATGCTGCTGGAGGAACTCAGTGGGTCAGGCAGCAGCTGTGGAGGGAAACGGACAGTCGATGTTTCGAGCTGAGACACAGTAAAGCACGGTCACTGACACAGCTGGCTGGCAACTCCCCTTTATGATGCAGATTTTCCAGCTGCCAGAGCCCAGATTGGATTAATTTGTCCAGAAGGTGAATATCCAGTTCTGCCAGAAGGTAATGGAGCCAAACCAAGACCCTGTCCCCTCAGGTGCTGCCTGACCAGCTGAGCATTTCCAGCATGTAAGTTGTAAGGTCAGAATTGCACCCTCACAGTCGTTGGACTTTTCTATTAATGTGAATGCAACAATAGAGTGTTGGACTGTCATGGCTATTAGTAGCTTGGCAACACAATGTTAAATTGGTAAACCATCAATCTCTTTGTTTCACTGATCTGTGCCGATTCCTGCTGTCGAGCTCACCTGGAGATCTCAAACCAAAGTTCAATTCCCATCTCTCCCATACCAAAATTGCCCCCCGTCTTCCCCTGGTCCCCCCATCACTGCTGTGGGTTTCCCATTTATTCCCATAACTCCATGGATACCTTCGTTCCCAACCCTTTCCCAGAAGGACTTCATTACATTTTCCTGGTCCCTGTGTCTCACCTGTCATAACCACTTCCCACAAATGATTCCAAACTGTCTCAGCTTTAATTTCCCAGTTTAAATTGGCAGCACTCACCAGTGTGTACAACCTGCAGGATTACTTTGCGACGTAACCCATGAATATTTCTTGCTATCTTCACATCACTCATTCCAAATGTGAAATTTCTTGCATTCACCCCGTGTGTTATTTCACAAGCGGAGAACACCTGAGGCAGGTGTTGTTTTTGTGAGTCTCTGCCCGGTGAATGTTCCAGTCTAATCTCTGAGGAAAGGGCTGGGCCATTCACAGTCATTGCTTTGTTTAAAATCAACAGGTGACCTCTGTGAAAGACTGTGTAACCAATCATCACTCAGTACACACACCATGTAACCAATCATCACTCGGTACACACACCGTGTAACCAATCATCACTCAGTACACACACCGTGTAACCAATCATCACTCGGTACACACACCGTGTAACCAATCCTCACTCGGTACACACACCGTGTAACCAATCATCACTCGGTACACACACCGTGTAACCAATCCTCACTCGGTACACACACCGTGTAACCAATCCTCACTCAGGGCACACACCGTGTAACCAATCCTCACTCAGGGCACACACCGTGTAACCAATCATCACTCAGGGCACACACCATGTAACCAATCCTCACTCAGGGCACACACCGTGTAACCAATCATCACTCAGGGCACACACCGTGTAACCAATCATCACTCAGGGCACACACCGTGTAACCAATCCTCACTCAGGGCACACACCGTGTAACCAATCATCACTCTCTTCTTCGGTAGTCCCTCTGGTTTGGGGATGACTTGTTCCCACTGGAGGGACAGTGGGTCAGGCGGTGTGTGTGGAGGGACTCAGTGGGTCAGGCGGTGTGTGTGGAGGGACTCAGTGGGTCAGGCGGTGTGTGTGGAGGGACGGTGGGTCAGGCGGTGTGTGTGGAGGGACTCAGTGGGTCGGGCGGTGTGTGTGGAGGGACTCAGTGGGTCAGGCAGTGTGTGTGGAGGGACGGTGGGTCAGGCGGTGTGTGTGGAGGGACGGGGGGTCGGGCGGTGTGTGTGGAGGGACTCAGTGGGTCGGGCGGTGTGTGTGGAGGGACGGTGGGTCGGGCGGTGTGTGTGGAGGGACGGTGGGTCGGGCGGTGTGTGTGGAGGGACGGTGGGTCGGGCGGTGTGTGTGGAGGGACTCAGTGGGTCGGGCGGTGTGTGTGGAGGGACGGTGGGTCGGGCGGTGTGTGTGGAGGGACTCAGTGGGTCGGGCGGTGTGTGTGGAGGGACGGTGGGTCGGGCGGTGTGTGTGGAGGGACTCAGTGGGTCGGGCGGTGTGTGTGGAGGGACGGTGGGTCGGGCGGTGTGTGTGGAGGGACTCAGTGGGTCAGGCGGTGTGTGTGGAGGGACGGTGGGTCGGGCGGTGTGTGTGGAGGGACGGTGGGTCGGGCGGTGTGTGTGGAGGGACGGGGGGTCGGGCGGTGTGTGTGGAGGGACGGTGGGTCGGGCGGTGTGTGTGGAGGGACGGTGGGTCGGGCGGTGTGTGTGGAGGGACGGTGGGTCGGGCGGTGTGTGTGGAGGGACTCAGTGGGTCGGGCGGTATGTGTGGAGGGACGGTGGGTCAGGCGGTGTGTGTGGAGGGACGGTGGGTCGGGCGGTGTGTGTGGAGGGACGGTGGGTCAGGCGGTGTGTGTGGAGAGACTCAGTGGGTCGGGCGGTGTGTGTGGAGGGACGGTGGGTCGGGCGGTGTGTGTGGAGGGACGGTGGGTCAGGCGGTGTGTGTGGAGGGACTCAGTGGGTCGGGCGGTGTGTGTGGAGGGACGGTGGGTCGGGCAGTGTGAGTGGAGGGACTCAGTGGGTCGGGCAGTGTGTGTGGAGGGACAGTGGGTCAGGCGGTGTGTGTGGAGGGACAGTGGGTCGGGCGGTGTGTGTGGAGGGACTCAGTGGGTCGGGCGGTGTGTGTGGAGGGACGGTGGGTCAGGCGGTGCGTGTGGAGGGACTCAGTGGGTCGGGCGGTGTGTGTGGAGGGACGGTGGGTCGGGCGGTGTGTGTGGAGGGACTCAGTGGGTCAGGCAGTGTGTGTGGAGGGACGGTGGGTCAGGCGGTGTGTGTGGAGGGACGGTGGGTCGGGCGGTGTGTGTGGAGGGACGGTGGGTCGGGCGGTGTGTGTGGAGGGACGGTGGGTCGGGCGGTGTGTGTGGAGGGACGGTGGGTCGGGCGGTGTGAGTGGAGGGACTCAGTGGGTCGGGCGGTGTGTGTGGAGGGACAGTGGGTCAGGCGGTGTGTGTGGAGGGACAGTGGGTCGGGTGTGTGTGTGTGGAGGGACGGTGGGTCAGGCGGTGTGTGTGGAGGGACTCAGTGGGTCGGGCGGTGTGTGTGGAGGGACGGTGGGTCGGGCGGTGTGTGTGGAGGGACTCAGTGGGTCAGGCAGTGTGTGTGGAGGGACTCAGTGGGTCAGGCAGTGTGTGTGGAGGGACGGTGGGTCAGGCAGTGTGTGTGGAGGGACGGTGGGTCAGGCGGTGTGTGTGGAGGGACAGTGGGTCAGGCGGTGTGTGTGGAGGGACGGTGGGTCGGGCGGTGTGTGTGGAGGGACTCAGTGGGTCAGGCAGTGTGTGTGGAGGGACTCAGTGGGTCAGGCAGTGTGTGTGGAGGGACGGTGGGTCAGGCAGTGTGTGTGGAGGGACGGTGGGTCAGGCGGTGTGTGTGGAGGGACAGTGGGTCAGGCGGTGTGTGTGGAGGGACAGTGGGTCGGGCGGTGTGTGTGGAGGGACTCAGTGGGTCGGGTGGTGTGTGTGGAGGGACGGTGGGTCAGGCGGTGTGTGTGGAGGGACTCAGTGGGTCGGGCGGTGTGTGTGGAGGGACGGTGGGTCGGGCGGTGTGTGGAGGGACTCAGTGGGTCAGGCAGTGTGTGTGGAGGGACTCAGTGGGTCAGGCAGTGTGTGTGGAGGGACGGTGGGTCAGGCAGTGTGTGTGGAGGGACGGTGGGTCGGGCGGTGTGTGTGGAGGGACGGTGGGTCGGGCGGTGTGTGTGGAGGGACGGTGGGTCGGGCGGTGTGTGTGGAGGGACGGTGGGTCGGGCGGTGTGTGTGGAGGGACGGTGGGTCGGGCGGTGTGTGTGGAGGGACGGTGGGTCGGGCGGTGTGTGTGGAGGGACGGTGGGTCGGGCAGTGTATGTGTGGAGGGAAAGAGTCAATGTTTCAGGTGGAGGCCCTGCATCTGGAGCCCACCAATGATCACCAGACCAGTGTCTCCCACACCATCACAGATCTCATCTCTTCAGGAGATGGTCCCAACACAGCCTCCAGCCTGATAATTCCCCAACCCTCTCCTACCCAGGACTCACAGGAAACCCATTGTTTCTGCCTGCTCCTGCCCCACTGAACTTATCTCCTCAAATCTCCATTTTATCATGTCCCTCCTTGTCCAATCCCTTCCCACCTACATCCGGGACACCTCGCATAACTCTCCATTTTAATAACTTCCAATTGCGGGCTCCCACCACCTCACCTTTACCATGTCCAGACCCCAAACACTTCCATTTCCCATCAAGACTCTCCGTGTTTTTCTAGAAAAGCTGTCCAGAGGAAGGGTCTTGACCTGAAACATCAACTTTCTATTTCCCTCCACAGATGCCGCCTGACCCTCTGAGTTCCTCCAGCACCTTGTGTGTTGCTCCAGATTCCTTGCATCCACTCTGGTTCTGCAGGCTCTGAGGTCACTGCTGAAATAAATCTGGCACCTACAGTCACTTGTGATGTGCTCTTTCCACTATCTACCTGAGGTTCGCTGTGCTCTCAGTGCCTGGGCTCAACAGACCATGTAACCCGCTCGGTACAGGGACTGTGTAACTGATCCTCGCTCGGTACAGGGACTGTGTAACTGCTCCCTACTCGGTACAGGGACCGCGTAGCCAATCTTTGCTCGGTACAGGGACCAAATAACCAGTCCTCACTTGGTACAGGGACTGCATAACTGATCCTCTTGGTACAGGGACCACGTAACCGGTCGCAGTCACCACTTACTTGTTGTTTCACAACAGGGTGACACCTGAGCTAGGTGCTGTGTTTGTGAGTCTCTGCCTGGAGAATGTTCTAGTTGTTCTACTCTCTCAGGACAGGGCTGTGTCATTCTCGGTAGAATTTCGATATGAGGTGAGATGCTTTAATTCAAATCAACAGGCGACTGTGTAACCAATCCACACAGTGCAGGGACAACGTACCCAAACACCCCTCAGTACAGGGGCTGTCAACCTCACACTTCTTTAAACCATAGTCAGGGGCCACCGGACCCATCGAGTCTATGCCGGCTCCCTGAGCAGTCCTCTCCCGCCACAGTCCCAGCATTGACAGACCTCTCGTACACTAACAGACGAACTCATGATCTCCCAGTGAACCTCATCGTGGCCCTTGCACTTTATCTGTCTGCCTGCACTGCACTTTCTCTGTAAATGCAACACGATATTCTGCATTCTGCTTTCTTTTTACTGCCTCGATGTAATTCTGTATGGCATCATCTGTCTGGATAGCATAGTTTCCACTGTACCTTGGTACATGTGACAGTAATAAACCAATACCAATAACTATTTCCCTGCAACCTATTCCATCTCACATGCCCATCAACTCCTCCCGATTCTCCTAACACCAGCCAACACCAAGGATGATTTACAATAGCTAATTAATCTGTCAAAGAGCATGTTGTGGATGATACAAGGATGGGTTGAGGGGCAGGTAGTGTTGAGGAAGCAGGGAGTCTGCAGAAGGACTTGGACAGGTTGGGAGAATGAGCAAAGAAGTGGCAGATGGAACACAGTGCAGGGAAGTGTACGGTCAAAGGTGTATGGTCGAAGGAATAAAGGCGCAGACTATTTTCTAAATGGGGAGACAATTCAGAAATCGGAGGTGCAAAGGGACTTGGGAGTCCTGGTGCAGGATTCCCTAAAGGTTAACTTGCAGGTTGAGTCAGTAGTAAGGAAGACAAATGCAATGTTAGCATTCATTTCAAGAGGACTAGAATATAACAGCAATGACATAATGCTGAGGCTTTATAAGGTGTTGGTCAGACCACATTTGGAGTATTGTGAGCAGTTTTGGGCCCCATATCTACGGAAGGATGTGCTGGCACTGGAGAGGGTCCAGAGGAGGTTTATAAGAATGATCCTGGGAACAAAAGGGTTAATGTATGAGGAGCTTTTGATGGCTCTGGCCCTGTACTCACTGCAGATTAGGAGGATGAAGGGGGATCTCATTGAAACCTACCAAATATTGAAAGGCCTGGATAGAGTGGACGTGGAGAGGATGTTTCCAGTAGTGGGAGAGTCTAGGACCAGAGGGCACAGCCTCAGAATAGAAGGATCTCCCTTTAGAACAGAGATGAGGAGGAATTTCTTCAGCCAGGGGGGTGGTGAATCTGTGGAATTCATTGCCACAGACGGCTGTGGAGGTCAAGTCATTGGGTGTATTTAAATCGGAGGTTAATAGGTTCTTGATCAGTGAGGGTGTCAAAGGTTATGGGGAGAAGGCAGGAGAATGGGGTTGAGAGGGAAAAATAAATCAGCCATGATCGAATGGTGGAGCAGACTCGAGGGGCCGAATGGCCTAATTCTGCTCCTATGTCTTATGATCTGTTTTTGGGATGTTGGAAGAAACTGGAAATGTGTAAAATCCACACAGATACCACCAGAGGACAGGATTGATGCCAGGGTCAATGGAACTAAGGCAGCATTATCTACAATGGCGTTGTTAGGCTGATACAGGGACTGTGCACCTAATTGCTGCAGTACAGGGACTGCGTACCCAATCGCCACCGTGTACAGGGACTGCGTACCCAATCGCCACCGTGTACAGGGACTGTGCACCCAATTGCCACTGTGTACAGGGACTGTGCACCCAATCGCTGCAGTACAGGGACTGCGTACCCAATCGCCACCGTGTACAGGGACTGTGCACCCAATCGCCACTCTGTACAGGAATTGTGTATCCAATCGCCACTCTGTACGGGGACTGTGTACCCAATCACCACCGTGTACAGGGACTGTTTATCCAATCACCACCGTGTACAAGGACTGTGTATCCAATCACCTCAGTGTACAGGGACTGTGTATCCAATCACCTCCGTGTACAAGGACTCTGTACAAGAAATGTCACAAGTAGGAACAGGTAGGATGTCCTGCTGAAAGTGTATCAGGAGTTAGGTTCTCAGTACAAAAGCAGAGTTTCGAGGTGTAAAGGTCCAGGTGTATCTCGGCAGTAGTGACAATAATATAACAAACTTTAAAGTGATAACAGAGAAGGCCATAAGTACGATGAAATAGGTTGGAGACAAACTGAGAACGAGGGAAGATAAACTGAGGAACAATACTGGCAAACAACAATGTCAGACAACAATGGAAACCATAAAATGGGTTCAAAAGAGGTGAAAGATATATCCTGCTGAAAGGAAACAAACTAAACACTCAGAACTCGGTGGATGAACGGATGAATAAAGGCATTGGGGTACGACTGGGGGAAGAATGGGAAATTAGACCGCAGAGCAGTGCATGACTGGACAAAATATGAAAGGATCAGAAACATTAAAAAAATTAAGAAGACGAGGAGGAACTATTAAACTAAATTACCAAAATAAATTGAAAAAATATTAAACTATTTTGCAGACCGATCAATTAAAAAAAGTCATTAAAGTGGAACGTTACAGAAACATTTACGGGGTTGTTACTGTTTGTGGAGGGTTTCTGTTATACGGAGACGCTGGACAGGCTGGGACTGTCCTCCCTGGAGCGAAGGAGGCTGAGGGGTGACCTTATTGAGGTTTATAAATTATGGAGGAGCATAGATAAGGCGGACGGTCACAGTCTTTTCACCAGGGTAGGGGAGTCTAAAACTACAGGGCACAGGTCTAAAGTGAGAGAGGAAAGATTTAAAAGGGACCTGAGGGACAAGTTGTTCATAGGGGGTATGGGTATATGCAACGAGCTTCCAGAGGAACTAGTGAAGGCAGGTACAATGATGACATTTAAAAGATATTTGGACAGGTGCATGGAAGGTTTAGAAGGCCAAACACAGGCAAGTGGGACTAGCTCAGTTTGCCACGTTGGTTAGCACGGACGAGTTGGGTCACAGGGTTGTATAACTCTGACTCTGTGAGGTTTTGGATGGGAATTGAACAACCAAAGATGAGGGCAGGACAATACCACAGTGCAGAAATGGCAGGAATCAGTATATTGCTTTTGTACTTACCAGGGAGACAGAGCAGGAGGACAATGATATTGAAGATGAGTAAAGAAATAAGGAATTTAAAACAGAAAATGGGGATGTGGTTAAAAAAAAACTGATTAAACTAAGAGGATAAAAGTGCCAATGAGGATGAGTTGCTCCTACACACTAGGGATTAGACAGCAGAGGTACTATTGCATGCATTTAATGATTCATTAGAAAAAGCTGTGGTGCGGGTGGACTGGTAATATGTACCTGTATTTAAGAAGGGGGATGGAACATCCGAAGTATCGTAGATGAGTTGGTTTAACACTGACAGTAAGAAAATTAACAGAACCTGTAGTAAAGGACAGAAAAGGGAAAGAAAAATATAAGAAAGTATAGTCAGCCCGGATTTCAAAAGGCCGGATCTTGATTGAACAAATTTACTGAAGAGGTAACAGAGGAGTAGATAATGATAATTCATGGAGATAATTTATCTAGGTTTTCAAAATGTCTTTGATATGGCACTCCATAATATGAATGTCAAAGAACTGGAATTGGAATTGGTTTATTATTGTCACATGTACCGAGGTACAGTGAAAAGCTTGTCTTGCATACCATTCATACAGATCAATTCATTACACAGTGCATTGAGGTAGTACAGGGTAAAACAATACAGAATGCAGAGTAAAGTGTCACAGCTACAGAGAAAGTGCAGTGCAGACAGACAATAAGATGCAAGGTCATAACGAGGTAGATTGTGAGGTCAAGAGTCCAATTTATCATCTTATAATAGCAGGACAGAAGCTGTCTTTGAGCCTGGTGGTAGCAGGATGGATTGCTGGCTGGATTCAGCACTGAAAGCAGATGGTGGGAGGAAAGGGTATCGGTCACAGTGGAAGAAAGTGGGTGGTGTCGTTGCACAAGGGTTGGTGCTGGGTCCATTAAATTCACATTACATTAAATATTTAACCAAATCGGTGATGGAGGAAGGAGCAGTCAATGTTGCAGTAAATTACAGGAAATCTGTAGAATGGAAAAATAATTTCAACCCAGTTAAATGTGAGCTGGTGCATCTCTGCAGGAGGAGGAAGGTCACTGTTACTTGGAAGGTGCGTGTCCAGGTGACAGAGCAACAAAGGGATTTTACAGTACAAGAACACTAATCATGAAAAGGTGTGCCTCAGGTTAACAACATCCTAAACAAGGCAAACCATGCACTGGGGTTCATTTCTAAGGGACAGAATTGAGAAGTAGGAAAGTTATACAAAACCAGTATTGAACCTTGGTTAGACTAAACTTTTTTTTATAAAATATAGAGACACTGGAGTGGGGGCAAAGAAAATTCACATGGATGATATCAGAAATGAGAGGGGGTACATATCAGGAAAGGGTGAATGAATGGCTGAGGGCTGACCTTATGGAGACCTTTAAGACTGTGAAGAGTTATGATAGAGTGGTTGGGAAGAGGTTTCCAGTTGTGGGGAAGAATGTAACTAGAGGCCAAATTCATAAAAGTGACCAAAAAAATCCAACAGAGAATTCAGAAAAATCTTTACCCAAAGAATGGTGAAACTGGGAGGAGGGATTGAGGTGAATAGTGTAGATCTAAGAGGAGGTTGATCGATGATAGAAAGTCACATTGATTAATTTAGATGAGGAAAGATGGGCTCAAGTAGATCATAAAGGCTGGCATGGAATGGTTGGGCCAAATGGCCTGTTTCTGTGCCATATATTTGATGTAATTCTGTGTACAGGAATTACGCAACAAATCCCCACTCACTATGGAAGATCATGCAACCAATCCCGAGTCAGTACGGGACCCCCTGTCACCAATCCTTGTTCACTGTAGGAGACTGCTTAGACACAGAATCATAAAATTGCCACAATCCCAAAGGAGAACATTTGGCCCATTAAATCCATATTGGATCCATCAATCCATCAGTCCCATTTCCTGCTTCAACCCTGGAGCCCAGCAAACTATTTTTCCTCAAGTGCCTTCAGAAAACTCAGACGGGGTCTGATTCTATCACCCTTGCAGGTGTGAGTCTAAGACCATCAACATTCGTTGTGGGGAAGGAACCTTTCTTCACATCCCCCTTGTACCTTTTTGCCATCACTCAGCCCAGGAGACTGTGCAGCCAATCTACACTCACTACAGGGACCCTGTAACTAACTGCCACTGTAGGTGCCAATGTTTGGCAATTCTGGCAGTGCCTTCTGCTCCCATAGCCACCCTCTGTGAAAGCCCAGTCCATGGATCAATGCACTGATCCAGAGAGGTGACACAGACACTCCAAGCCAGTAAACAGCACAGTGATTGGAAACAGGGAGCAGGTCCTGACACACTCTCATGCGCCCCCTTGGACCAGTGACGTCTCACCCCGTTCTCTTGTTCTGCTGGAGTGTCTGTACCAGAGGGATGGCAGTCCTCAGCTGACATAACACGAAGAACACTGCTACACAGTTTGGCACACATCAGCCTTGCAACATCCAAGTGTGGTTACAGGGAGTGGCTCTTACAGTGCAACAGAGATCTCCAACCCCCAGGGGAGTTACTCAGGAGAACCCATTTAAGGAAGGAGTGATGTGGTGGTGTGCAGAGGAACCATAGCAACACTCAGGGGCTGAGGTACAGCACTGGCTGAAGAATCCGGTTCAACAACAAGTGCTGTTGCAGAGTGGGTTCATTGAATTCACACTTCCAGGGTGCATGTTTTTAATTCAATCACAAAACCTGTGCAGTCAGTTCTAAAAATAAAATTCTGTTCACAGCTAACCACAGGAATTACTTGAGGCTTCCTTGAGCTCACCTCTCAGGTACAATCTGCCAGCTGTAAATGTCCCCCAACCACTCAGTCCGCCTCACTCTGCAACCCCAGGCTGGGTCCCTCTGCTGTTACAGCCAGGGTCTCATAAAAACATGAGAAACCAGGAGGAGGAGGAGGCCCCTCGGTCCCTCAAACCTGCCCCACCATTCAATGTGACCACCACTGATTTACTCTGGGCCCCATCAGCACTTCTCTGCCAGTTCACCGCAAGCCTCGATTTTCTGATCTTCCCCAAATTTATCTTCTTTCCTTTTAAATACCCCAGTGAATCAGCCTCCAGAACCCACTGGGGCAGAGAACTCCAGATTTACCACCCTCCGCCAGAAGACGTTCTGAGACTGTGACCCCCAGTTCTAGACACCCCAGCTGGAGGAAACGTCCTCCCCACAGCTGCCCTGCCGAGCCCTGCAAGAATTTTGTATGTTTACCGTCGTGTTTTAGTCACCATAAGTCCATCCAGCAGAAACACCAACCGATCAACTGGAACGAGCTTCTCAGTAACAACGTCACTCCACAGCAGAGAGGCAGGACGAGGCTCCAAATACCTCCTCCCGACGTTAACCCAAGGGAACTGTGCTCAGACCAGCTGTGGCTGTGCCTGTGTAAAGCATGTCAAGCTGGTTTTCCCAGTGGGATCTATGCTCGGCATGGCAGGAATGAGGGGCATTGGGTGAGACTTGCTCCAAGTTTATTGTTGTCATAGGCAGACACACACAGGGTACAGATGCCATGAAGAGGAGCTTCTCGCAGCACCAGCACAGTGCGTTATGAGGACAAATGTAAATTAACATAAACTTATATTTACAGAAATTGTACAAAACTTACACACGTGCAAAAGAAACAACAGGAGTGCGAAACTGAGAGAGGGAAAACAAATGATTAGCTCCGTTCGGGGTAACAGGGCTATGGCACTGGAATGTTAGTGATGGTGTCCCAGCTGCAGCCTGGGTAATGAGGCTGCCACTGGGATCAGAATGTTCAGCTTCGTATATCCGGGCCTTGGAGACTGCAAATACAAGCTGTCGCCGGCCTAGCCCACGTATACAAACCGGGAGCTGCACAGACCCAATGGCTCTTCCTGTGCTTTGGTGAATCTCTGACTTGCTGGAAGTCTTTAACCTTTATTTCTACAGCACGGCAACAGGCCCTTCCGGCCCAATGAGCCCACACTGCCCTATTACACCCACGTTAACCTGCTAACCCGTACATCTCTGGAATGTGAGAGGAAACCGGAGCACCTAGAGGAAACCCACGCAGACACGGGGAGAACGTAGAAACTCCTTACAGACAGCGGCCAGAATTGAACCCCGATCGCTGGCGCTGTGACGTTACGTTAATCGCTACACTACCGTGCCGCCTCACACTTGCCTCTGAATCAGAAGGTTCCAGGGTCAAGTCTCACTCCAGAGGCTCCAGAAAAAAATCAAAGCTGACACTCTCCAGGGAGATGTTAAACCAAGATACGGTTTCCTCTCTCAGATGGATGTAAAAATGTGGGGCTATTCTGATGAAGACTGGGGAGTTCTCTCCAGTATACCAAACCTGCGTCCTCAGTTCTCATCAGTTCCCTGGTCACCAACGCCATCCCTTTCCCTGGCCAGGGTCTGACAAAGAACCAGACCGTTCACCATACAGCTGAGCCCAGTCTGAGTTTCAGACCACACATATGTGCCATCACTAAGACTGCCCCTTTCTACCACCTAACATCACCCAAGTTACCCAAGAATCAGGCCCCTCATCCCACCATCCATGCCTGCCATCAATTACCCCTCTACCAGCACTCGACCCATGTTCAACGTTTAGCGATTCAAGTGCTTGTCCAGATACTTCTTAAATGTCGTGAGCTCCTCTGCCTCCACCACCCCCTTGGGCAGTGCGTTCCAGGTTCCAAGCACCCTCTGGGTGAAAGAATTCTTCCTCAGATCCCCTCTAAACCTCTTACCCTGTCGTCTTGAAGTCACAAGACAAGGTTTCAGCCCAAAACATCAACTTACACCTTTTGCCTCCACAGAAACTGCTTGACCCGCTGCGTTCTTCCCGGTTTTTTTGTTCTATGTCTTCTAGTTTCAGATACCGCTGCTATGGGGAAAGATTTCTGACTATCCACCCTGTCTGTGCCCCTCATAGTTATGTACACCTTTGTCAGATCTCCCCTGGAGTGTTGTGGAGCAGCAGGACCTGGGAGAACAAGTGCACAGTTCACTGAAAGTGGCTGTGCAGGTAGACAGGGTGGTGAAGAAGGCGTTTAGCACACTGGCCTTCATCAGTCAGGGCATCGAGTTTAGGAGTAGGGACATTATGGTGCAGTTATACAAGTCATTGGTGAGGCCGCACTTGGAGTATTGTGTACAGTTTTGGTCACCTTGTTAAAGGAAAGACATTGTCCAGCTGGAGAGGGTGCAGAAGAGATTTATGAGGATGCTGCCTGGACCAGAGGGCCTGTGTTATAGGGAAGAAGTTGGCTCCTTATAGAACAACATAGAACATAGAACAATTACGGCACAATTCAGGCCCTTCGGCCCACAAAGCTGTGCCAAACATGTCCCTACCCTAGAAATTACTAGGCTTACCCACAGCCCTTTATTTTACTCAGCTGCATATACCGATCTAACAGTCTCTTGAAAGACCCTATCGTATCAGCCTCCACCACTGTTTCCGACAGCCCATTCCACGCACTCACCACTCTCTGAGTAAAAAATTTACCCCTGACATCTCCTCTACATCTACTCCCCAGCACCTTAAACCTATGTCCTCTTGTGGCCACCAATTCAGCCCTGGGGAAAAGCCTCTATCTACCCTATCAATACCTCTCATCATCTTATACACCTCAATCAGGTCCCCCCTCATCCTCCGTCTCTCCAAGGAGAAAAGGCCGAGTTCCCTCAACCTGCTTTCATAAGGCATGCTCTGCATCCCAGGCAGCATCCTTGCAAATCTCCTCTGCACCCTCTCTATGGCTTCCACATCTTTCACCTTGGAGCGCAGGAGAATGAGGGGTGACCTCACAGAAGTTTATAAAATCATGAGGGGTATGGATAAGGTGGACGGTCAGTCTTTTCCCCAGGGTTGGGGAGTCCATGACTAGAGGGCACAGATACAAGACAAGAGGGGAGAGATTTAAAAGAGACCTGAGAGGTGACTTCTTCACACAGAGGGTGGTGAGTACCTGGCATGAGCTGCCAGAAGAAGTGGTCGGAGTGGGTACAGTTGCAACATTTAAGAGGTATTTGGATAGGTACATGGAGGGGAGGGGCTTGGAGGATTATGGGCCGAACACGGGCAACCGGGACTAGCAGGGAGGATGCTGTGGTCAGCATGGACCAGTTGGGCCGAAGGTCCTGTCTCTGTGCTGTATTACTCTATGACTCCTCCACCCGAGGAAAGCAAACCCAGTCCAGATGAAGGGTCTCAGCTCGCAACGTCGACTGTCCATCTCCCTCCATAGATGCTGCCTGACCCGCTGAGTTTCTCCAGCCCTTTGTGTGTTGCTCCAGCCTATCCCGTCTCTCCTCATAACCGGAATGCTTCATCCTAGACAACATCCTGGTGGATGTCCTCTGCACCCTCTGCAGTACAATCGCATCCTTCCTGTGGTGTGGTGACCAGAACTGTACACACTGTTCTAGTTATAACGTTGCACCATAGCCTCCCTGTTCTTATATTCTGTGCCCTGGTAATGAAGGCAACTATCTCATTATCTTCTTCACCACCTGTGCTGTCACCTTCAGGGGTGCGTGGACGTGTGTACCAAGGTCCCTGTGTTCCTCAACACGACCCTTCGCTCTGTATCTCAGCCTCATCAATGCTCCCAAAATGCATCACTTCACACCTGCCGCTGCTGTGCCTGTTTTACCAAATGATCGATACCTCCCTGTAACCTGGGACCACCCTCCTCACCATCAACACCACCAACTTTGATGTTATTTGAAAACCTACTGACCATTTGTATCCAACTCGTATCTACCTTCTGCTGAAATGCTCAATTGTGCATTTGCTACCTCAAGGCTAACGCACGCCTGTTCAGCTGCCCTCCATCTATCCTCTGTACAACTGAGGTTACCAAACTCTGTTGATCCTATTCTAACTTGTACCAAGTCCCATCCACCCATCACTCCCGTGCTTGCTAACTGGTTAAGCTATGCCATGATTTTACAATTCCCATCCTTGCTTTTAACTCTCTCTCTCTCTTGCTCCCTCCCTCCCTGCTCCTCTACATCTCTTTGACCACCTCCCCTCCTATAAACCTTTCAGTGCTTCTTCAACAACTTGACCAAGTGTTTGGTCACCTGGCCTGGAATCTCCTCACGTGACTTGGTGTTAATTTGTTGGCTGGTGCCTCCTGGGATATCTGTGCCAATGTCGGGAGCTATTTAAATGGAAGCTGCTGTGATTGATGTCTTGCTCAATATTTATCCTTCAATCAATATCACTGAAGCAGAATATCTGATCATACTCACATGGCTCTTTGTGGGATCTTGCTGTGCAAATTATCCAGTGTGCTTCAACATTTACCACAGAAGTACTTCCTAGCTTTACTTTGCTCAGGTAATGCAAGAAAACACAGGGGCAGATATGAAGGAACAGAGTGAACTGCCCCTGTTTCTCAGCACCAACATGGGTGCAGTTTGGGGCCAGTCACCATCTGGACGTTTGTTGATTGGAAGATACCACGCCTCAAGTGCTTAGAAATGATCTGGAAAGAGTGAAGTACAGAGGCACTGTCAACTTCACAGCCACACCAGAGGCAGCAACGGAGTGAAGAGCAGAGACAACCAGAATGCCCAAGAGATGCAGTGTCCTTGAGTGCAGGAATGCACGTGTGTGAGACAGAGAGAGATGTGGACATCAGAAGCACCCTATGACTCTGTTATTAATGGAAATGGAAGAACAAGTTCCAACTGCAATGTCTGGTCTGTTAGAAACGTCAGCGTTGGAAATGGGTTTTCCAGTTGTCATTGGGACTGCTTACGTTGAGAACAACATTCTAATACATAGAGACATGAGGGACGGCAGATGCTGGCGTCTGGCGTGAGAAAACTAACTGCTGGAGGAACTCAGCAGGTTGAGCAGCATCTGTGGAGGCAGAGGAATGGTCAACATTTCAGTCCCAGTACAGGGTCTCAACCTGAACATCATCTGTCCCTCTGCCTCCACCTGCTGAGTTCCTCCAGCAGTTTATGATTTTAACAATAAATCTATTTCTACTTCTGTGATATCCGTGGAATAAAGTGGCGAATCTGTATAACAGATCATCAGGAAATGCATGAGAACTGAGCAATTCCTGATGATCTATTGTGGCACAAGGACCCTTTAAATTAAATGGAACATGCAACATTTACAGGAAAAGGTAGCTTGTAATCCGACAGCACACTTCACAACTTCTGGGTACCTTTCTGTCAATGAAGCACTAAACTTTGGGAGTCTAGTCAATTTTGTAAGACAACAATATCAATTCTTTAGCGTAGCAAAATGTTTTGCAGGAATGTTTTCAGACAAAACTTATCAGCTATGGAGATATTGGGCAGATGTCTAAAAGATTGGTCAAAGCTGTAGCTTTAAGGTCCAACTTAAATGGCCGAACGAAAAGCCTAACCACAATTTAACTGGCAGACCGACACCCTCGATACTACCGCTCACTCTGTACCTTCTACCCTTATTCACATCAACTCAGATGATAACGAATTGGTCCAGCTCACCCCAGGTTACTGGAGCTACAACATCTCCAGTGCAGGGGTAAAGAAGCAGAGGCCGGTTGAGGGATGGCAGGTCCAGTCAAGCCAGACGCAGCTTCTGCAGCTGCCTCACCACTCGACAACACTCCCACCCAGTGCAGCAGCAGATACATCACGCCAGTCACTGCAGATGCTGGACCTTCACCTGGTTTGGGAAAGTAACAATCTGCTGGAGGAACCCAGAGCTTTTTCACTAGCAGAACAGACAGAGGTGAAGAGATCAGTGTGTTTGGATTTTCAGAAGGTCTGTGATAAAGTATTGGGGGTAATATACTGCTCTGGATTAAGGACAAAAACAGCGGGTTGTTTTCCCGATGAGGAATGGGGAGGTCATTTTTGTGGTGAGGGCTGTGACCAGTAGGCGCCACAGGTGAGGGGCTGTGACCAGTGGGTGCCACAGGTGGGGTGCTGTGACCAGTGGGTGCCACAGGTGGGGTGACCTGTGTCCATTGGGTGCCACAGGTGGGGTGACCTGTGTCCATTGGGTGCCACAGGTGAGGGGCTATGACCAGTGGGTGTGACAGGTGAGGGGCTGTGACCAGGAGGTGCCACAGGTGGGGTGACCTGTGACCAGTAGGTGCCACAGGTGAGGGGCTGTGACCAGTAGGTGCCACAGGTGGGGTGACCTGTGACCAGTGGGTGTGACAGGTGAGGGGCTGTGACCAGTAGGTGCCACAGGTGGGGTGACCTGTGTCCATTGGGTGCCACAGGTGAGGGGCTGTGACCAGTAGGTGCCACAGGTGGGGTGACCTGTGACCAGTGGGTGCCACAGGTGAGGGGCTGTGACCAGTGGGTGCCACAGGTGGGTGACCTGTGACCAGTGAGTGCTACTGGTGGGGGTCTGTGACCAGTGGGTGCCACAGGTGGGGGGGACCTGTGACCAGTGGGTGCTACTGGTGGGGTGCTGTGGGTGCCACAGGTGGGGGACCTGTGTATTCACAGATACATCAGTGATTTGGGTGAGGGTCTCAAGTGTAAAATATCCATGTTGTTGATGAAACATTCCAGCTGGCAGTATGGGCTTTGAGGGGGATACGGGCAGGATAAGTAACTGGGCAAGGACATCGCAGGTTAGTGTGGGAACAATGAGGCCATCCACTTTGGTAGAAAGAATAGAAGCGCAGAGTATTTTTTAAGCAGTGAGACATTGAAAGGCACAGTCTGTCCTCATACACCTGTCACTGAAAACCCACATGTGAGTACAACGAACAATCAGGATGGCAAGTGATACCCTGGCCATTGGTGGTCCAGAGAGATGGCACCCGGGATATTGTCCACAGGTCTGACATCCTGCCCAAGGAGGAAACGTGAGCTGGAGACAGGACGAGGGATGGAGAGCACAGTAGCAACAGTAGTCTGAGGGGAAGGCAGTCCTACACTGGAAACCCCCTGCTCCAGGATAGCCAGAGGGCAACACTGGTGCTGTGGCCATATGGGTTCAATGGTGCTGCCTTCCAAAGGTGAACAGTCTTCAACCCTGTTTCAGTGCCCCAGCCCCTTCAAACTTCAGTCTCAGCTCCACCGCTGCCCCAACCTCTCCCCTACCCCTCATCAATTGATCACCTCCTCCCACTCGTTCTGCCCCTCCGTCACTCTGCCCTCTGTTCATCACATTCCCCGCACTCCCTCCGCACCTCCATCACTCTGCCCACCCTCCCTCCCTCCACACACACCTTCACTATCCCCTCATTCACTGACCCTCCCTTCCATTCCCCTTCACATCAACCCTCCCTCACCCCTCCCTCCTCCCCCACCCTCCCTCACCCCTCCCTCCTCCCTCCCTCACCCCCACCCTCCCTCACCCCTCCCTCCTCCCCCACCCTCCTCACCCCTCCTCCTCCCCACCCTCCCTCACCCCTCCCTCCCCCACCCCCTCCCCCCTCCCCCTCCCCCCCCCCCCTCCCCTCCCCTCCCTCCCTCCTCCCCCACCCCCTCCCTCCCTCCTCCCCCACCCTCCCTCACCCTCCTCCCCCACCCTCCCTCACCCCTCCTCCTCCCCCACCCTCCTCCCTCCCTCACCCCCACCCTCCCTCACCCCTCCCTCCTCCCCCACCCTCCCTCACCCCTCCCTCCTCCCTCCCTCACCCCTCCCTCCTCCCCACCCTCCCTCCTCCCCCTCCTCCCCCACCTCCCTCACCCCTCCCTCCTCCCTCCCTCCTCCCCCACCCTCCCTCACCCCTCCCTCCTCCCCCACCCTCCCTCACCCCTCCCTCCTCCCCCACCCTCCCTCACCCCTCCCTCCTCCCTCCCTCACCCCCCCACCCTCCCTCACCCCTCCCTCCTCCCTCCCTCACCCCTCCCTCCTCCCCACCCTCCCTCCTCCCTCCCTCCTCCCCCACCCTCCCTCACCCCTCCCTCCTCCCTCCCTCCTCCCCCACCCTCCCTCCTCCCCCACCCTCCCTCACCCCTCCCTCCTCCCCCACCCTCCCTCACCCCTCCCTCCTCCCTCCCTCACCCCTCCCTCCTCCCCACCCTCCCTCCTCCCTCCCTCCTCCCCCACCCTCCCTCACCCTCCCTCCTCCCTCCCTCACCCCCACCCTCCCTCACCCCTCCCTCCTCCCCCACCCTCCCTCACCCCTCCCTCCTCCCCCACCCTCCCTCACCCCTCCCTCCTCCCTCCCTCACCCCTCCCTCCTCCCCACCCTCCCTCCTCCCTCCCTCCTCCCCACCCTCCCTCACCCCTCCCTCCTCCCTCCCTCCTCCCCACCCTCCCTCCTCCCCCACCCTCCCTCACCCCTCCCTCCTCCCACCCTCCCTCACCCCTCCCTCCTCCCTCCCTCACCCCTCCCTCCTCCCCACCCTCCCTCCTCCCCCCTCCTCCCCCACCCTCCCTCACCCCTCCCTCCTCCCTCCCTCACCCCCACCCTCCCTCACCCCTCCCTCCTCCCCCCCCTCCCTCACCCCTCCCTCCTCCCCCACCCTCCCTCACCCCTCCCTCCTCCCTCCCTCACCCCTCCCTCCCTCACCCCCACCCTCCCTCACCCCTCCCTCCTCCCCCACCCTCCCTCACCCCTCCCTCCCCCCCCACCCTCCCTCACCCCTCACCCTCCCTCCCTCACCCCCCCACCCTCCCTCACCCCTCCCTCCTCCCCCTCCCTCCTCCCCACCCTCCCTCCTCCCTCCCTCCTCCCCCACCCTCCCTCACCCCTCCCTCCTCCCCCACCCCCTCACCCCTCCCTCCTCCCCCACCCTCCCTCACCCCTCCCTCCTCCCTCCCTCACCCCTCCCTCCCTCACCCCTCCCTCCCCCCCCACCCTCCCTCACCCCCCACCCTCCCTCACCCCTCACCCTCCCTCCCTCACCCCCACCCTCCCTCACTCACCTCGCCGCCGCCGCCGCCAGTCTCCATGCTGAGCTTCGCCCCGCCCACTGGGCTCCTCGGCACCAATCAGCGCCCGCAGCCGTCCGCCGCCCCCGTCACTCATGCCTGTGACGTAACAAGAGGCGGACACGGGCGGAGCGTCGCCTCCCGGGGCCCAATTAAAGGGGCAGTGGGCGGGTCGGGCACTGGGTGAGGGGTGAGGCTGAGGGTGAGGGGTGAGGGGTCAGGATGGGGGGTGAGGGTGGGGGTGTGGGGGTGAGGGGTCAGGATGGGGGGGTGAGGTGGGGGTGAGGGTGAGGTGAGGGGGTGAGGGTGGGGTGTGAGGGGTGAGGGTGGGGGTGTGGGGGGTGAGGGTGAGGGGGGTGAGGGGTGAGGGTGGGTGTGGGGGGGTGAGGGTGAGGGGGGTGAGGTGGGGGTGAGGGTGGGGGTGTGGGGGTTGAGGGTGGGGGTGTGAGGGTGAGGGGGTGAGGGTGGGGGTGAGGGTGAGAGGGTGGGGGTGTGAGGGTGAGGGTGGGGGTGTGAGGGTGTGGGGGTGAGGGTGGGGGGTGAGGGTGGGGTTGAGGGGGTGTGAGGCTGAGGGGTGGGGTGTGAGGGGGTGTGAGGGTGGGGTGTGAGGGGGTGAGGGTGAGGGGGTGAGGGTGGGGGGGTGAGGGTGGGGTGTGAGGGGGTGAGGGTGGGGGTGTGAGGGGGTGAGGGTGGGGGTGAGGGTGGGGGTGTGGGGGGTGAGGGTGGGGGTGTGAGGGTGAGGGGGTGAGGGTGGGGGTGAGGGTGAGAGGGTGGGGGTGTGAGGGTGAGGGTGGGGGTGAGGGTGTGGGGGTGAGGGTGGGGGGTGAGGGTGGGGGTGTGAGGGTGTGAGGCTGAGGGGTGGGGTGTGAGGGGGTGAGGGTGGGGGTTGGGGGGGTGAGGGTGGGGTGTGAGGGTGGGGTGTGAGGGGGTGTGAGGGTGGGGGGTGAGGGGGTGAGGGTGGGGTGTGAGGGGTGAGGGGTGTGAGGGTGAGGGTGGGGGTGTGAGGGTGGGGTGTGAGGGGGTGTGAGGGTGGGGGGGTGAGGGTGGGGTGTGAGGGTGAGGGGTGAGGGTGGGGTGTGAGGGTGAGAGTGAGGGGGGTGAGCGTGGGGTGTGAGGGGGAGCGTGGGGTGAGGGGCAGGAGAGGGAGGGGAGGGGAGTGAAGAATGGGGAGGGGAGGGGAGGGGGGAGAGAGGAGCACAGAAATGTGCCCTTCATGCCGACCAGGCTTCCTATCTCAGCCAGTCCCATTTGCCCATATTTGGCCCATATCCCTGTAAACCTTTGCTATCCACGTGAGGAAGTAAAGGGTGAAACACTCACCATACCTTTAGCTGATGGAAAAATACCTCACAAGCAACTCAATGGATAAGGAGTTAATTGCTGTGTCCGGGACCTTGGTTTCAGTCCTGTTTTGCTAGACAATAGGAGTACTGGGTGCAATAAACAATGAGTGGGAAGCTTGTCCTAAACAATGAGGGTGAGACCTGTCTTTGAATTTCTTGATTATAACTCAATTATGCTGGACAATAGGTGCGATGTCTGTCTCGGGATCTCTGTGGCCTGACCGAAACTCACGGCGCCGCATGCATTAAGTGTGTGTCACAATATCTGTATAAATTTCTGTCTGCTCCTTTGTACGGGGAGACCTCGGGAAGTGACTCTTAACGAGCGCTGAAGAGACCTCTCCTTAGCGGTGCACTGCTAATAAACACGTTTTATCGAACCGACCTCGTGGCACTGTGTTACTTTAGAGCAGACAAAAGTGAGAACTTAAATTTCGAGACAACATGTACTTGTCCAAGTATCTTTTAAAGGGCAGCACGGTAGTGTAACGGTTAGTGTAACGCTATTACAGCGCCAGCGACCCAGGTTCAATTCCGGCCGCTCTCTGTAAGGAGTTTGTACGTTCCCCCCGTGTCTGCGTGGGTTTCCTCCGGGTGCTCCGGTTTCCTCCCACATTCCAAAGACGTACGGGTTAGGAGTTGTGGACATTCAAGTCAATTATGGATAAGGACAGGTCTGGTCCTCGAGTGGAGGTTCTAAATTGGAGAAAGGCCAGTTTTGTGGAAATGAGAAAGGATCTAGGAAGAGTGGATTGGGATAAGTTGTTTTCTGGCAAGGATGTGCTCAGTAAGTGGAAGGCCTTCAAAGGCGAAATTTTGAGAGTGCAGAGTTTGCATGTTCCTGCCAGGATTAAAGGCAAAGTTTACAGGCATAGGGAACCTTGGTTTTCAAGGGATATCAGCAATCTGGTTAAGAAAAAGAGAGAGATGTATAGCAGGTATAGGCAACTAGGAACAAATGAGGTACTTGAAGAGTATAGAAAATGTAAGAAAATACTAAAGAAGGAAATCAGGAAGGCAGAAAGAAGACATGAGGCTGCTCTGGCAGATAATGTGAAGGTAAACCCGAAGGGTTTCTCCAAGTATATTAAGAGTAAAAGGATAGTCAGGAACAAAATTGGTCCCCTAGAAGATCAGAGTGGTCGTCTATGTGTGGAGCCTCAGGAGATGGGGGAGATCTTAAACAGTTTTTTTGCATCAGTATTTACTCAGGAAACTGGCAGAGTGGATATGGAAGGAAGGGAAACAAGCAGTAGTGTCGTGGAACATATAGAGATTAAAGAGGAGGAGGTGCTTGCTGCTTTAAAGTGAATAAAGGTAGATAAATCCCCCGGAGCCTGACAAGATATTTCCTCGGACATTGAGGGAGACCAGTGTAGAAATTGCAGGGGCCCTGACAGATATATTTAAAATGTCCATAGCCACGGGTGCAGTGCCGGAGGACTAGAGGGTAGCTCATGTTGTTCCGTTGTTTAAAAAAGGATCTAAAAGTAAACCAGGTAATTACAGGCCGGTGAGCCTGACATCAGTAGTGGGTAAATTATTGGAAGGTGTTCTGAGAGATCAGATATACAAGTACTTGGACAACCAAGGGTTGATTAAGGATAGTCGGCATGGCTTGGTGCATGGTAGATCGTGTTTACCGAATCTTGTAGAGTTTTTCGAGGAGTTTACCAAGAAAGTAGATGAAGGAAAGGCTGTGGATGTTGTCTACATGGACTTTAGTAAGGCCTTTGACAAGGTCCCACATGGGAGGTTAGTTCAGAAGGTTCAGTCACTAGGTATCCATGGAGAGGTTGTAAACTGGATTCGAAATTGCTGTGTGGGAGAAGACAGAGAGTGGTAGTGGATGATTGTTTCTCAGACTGGAGACCTGTGACTAGTGGTGTGCCTCAGGGATCTGTGCTGGGGCCATTGTTGTTTGTTGTCTACATCAATGATCTAGATGATAATGTGGTAAATTGGATCAGCAAGTTTGCTGGTGACACTAAGATTGGAGGCGTTGTGGACAGCGAGGAAGGCTTTCAAAGCTTGCAGAGGGATCTGAATCAACTGGAAAAATGGTCCAGAAAATGGCAGATGGAATTTAATGCAGACAAGTGTGAGGTGTTGCATTTTGGAAGGACAAATCAAGGTAGGACATACACAGTAAATGGTAGGGCACTGAGGAGCGCAGAGGAACAAAGGGATCTGGGAGTTCAGATACATAATTCCCTGAAAGTGGCGTCACAGGTAGACAGGGTTGTAAAGAAGGCTTTTGGCATCCTGGCATTCATAAATCAAAGTATTGAGTATAGGAGTTGGGATGTTATGGTGAAGTTGTATAAGACATTGGTGAGGCCAAATTTGGAGTATTGTGTGCAGTTCTGGTCACCTAAATATAGGAAGGATATCAGTAAGATTGAAAGAGTGCAGAGGAGATTTACAAGAATGTTGCCGGGTCTTCAGGAGTTGAGTTACAGGGAAAGATTGAACAGGTTAGGACTTTATTCCTTGGAGCGCAGAAGAACGAGGGGAGATTTGATAGAGGTTTACAAAATTATGAGGGGCATAGACAGAGGTAATGCGAGTAGGCTCTTTCCACCTAGATTAAGAGAGATAAATGCGAGAGGACATGGCTTTAGGGTGAAAGGGGAAAGGTTTAGGGGGAACATGTTCACTCAGAGTGGTGAGAGTGTGGAACGGGCTGCCATCTGATGTAGTAAATGTGGGCTCACTCTTGAGTTTTAAGAATAAATTGGATAGATACATGGATGGGAGAGGTCTGGAGGGTTATGGACTAGGAGCAGGTAAATGGGACTAGTGGGATAACGTTTCGGCACAAATGAGAAGGGCCGAATGGCCTGTTTTCTGTGCTGTAGTGTTCTATGACATGCTATGTTGGCACCAGAAGAGTGGCGACACTTGTGGGCTGCCCCCAGCACATTCTCAGTAACGCAAAAAGATGCATTTCAATGTGTGTTTTGATGTACATGTATCTTAAACGTTGTTAATGTAGCTGCCTCAACCACTTCCTCTTGCAGCTCGTTCCATATACTGACCACCCCCGGGTGAAAAATGTGCCCCTCAGGTTCCTATCAAGTCTTCTTACCCCCCCACCCCCCTTAAACCTCTTTTACGGCCAAGCTACCAAGTCTCCACTGATCCCACATGCCTTAATTTTCTGTACCAGCCTATCACTCGGGACACTGTCAAATGCTTTCCTAAAGTCCATGGAGACACCATCCACTGCCCTACCTTCATCACCTCTCAAAAAAACTCAAGGCAACTTGGTAAGACGTGACCTCCCTCAAACAAAACTGTGTTGACTATCTCTAATAAGCTGATGCTTTCCCAGACACGAGTAGATCATATCCCTATGAATCTCCTCCAGTAATTTCCCTCCCACTGATTCCTTGCTGTGTCTCTACTGCCCTTCATAAACAGAGGAACAAACATTGGCTATTCTCTAGTCCTCCAGGCACCCACCAGCAGCTAAAGAGGATACAAAGATGTCAAAGCCCCAGCAATCTCCTCTCTTGCCTTTCTCAGTAACCTGGGAGAGATCCCATCAGGTCTTGAAAACTTATCCACCTTAATATCCTTCAAGAGCCCCAAACCCACCACCTCCTTAATATCAACATGCCTCAGAATATCACAGGATAGAGATGTTTAAGCAGCTCCTGGATGGGTACATGAATGTCCATATCCCTCCATTCTCTGCACATTGTGTTGGCAGAATGGACTGGTTTAGTCAGGCGTTTAATTAATTAGGCACAACATTGTGGGCTGAAGGGCCAGTTCCTGTGCTGTACTGTTCTACGAGCACACCCCTCCCTGATCTCACAATCCTCCACATCCTTCTCCTTGGTGAATACCATTGTGAAGTACTCGTTTCGTACCTCACCCACTTCCTCTGGCTTCAGGCACAAGTTCCCTCTTGCTTTTGAGTGGTCTTGCCTTTTTCCTAGTTACCCTCTTGTTTTGAATTTATAAAATGCCTTAGGATTCTCCTTAATCTTATTCAGCAAGGACATTTCCTGGCCCCTTTCAGCCTCCTGATTCAGTTTAAATTCTCTCCTGCTTCCTTTCTATTCCTCAAAGGCCCTGTCCGATTTCAGATCCTAAACCTTACATACTCTTCCTTATTCTTGGACTAAATTTGCCACATCTCTTGTCATCCAAGGGTCCTGAACAGAACCTCCAATCACCTGGCCAGACTCATTTCCCAATACAAGGTCTAGTATTATCTACATACTGTGTACAGGTCCTCCCCAGGTTATAGACGTGCGTTTGGGAGACCAGGGCCGCAGGTGGGAACTCTGTTTGCAGCCACACTTCTGACGAACCCTGCCGTAACCTGAGGAAGGCCTGTATTGGAGAGTCGAAGGTTATGAAGAGGCAGGACAGTGGAGTGGAGATCATGGTCAGACGAGCTGTGATCCTACAGAAAGGTAGAGCAGGCTCGAAGGGCCAAGTGACTGACTCTGCTCCCGTCTCTTCCCATTGTCACGGACAAATTTTCAAGTTAAAAGTCAAAAGCTATTTTGAGGCCAGTTTTGCAGGAGGAAATGTGAAGTTTACCTCCTCTTTCCTAGTGGTGTTCCTATTGCTCCTACCCAAAACTACAGGATGTGGATGACAAATACCAGACTAACATGCTATTACACGAGGAATCAGTTCCAGAGCCCATTATGAATCAGTCTTAAATCAAGCCAGTAATTGCTGTAAACACACAGGCCAACTCGTCAATTAACCACTTTGAAGAACACATCTTTACTATGACACTGCATGTAAGAAAGTATACATTTGACAGTTATTAAATAGATAGGCTAGCCAAAAGAAAGTACATAACAATGACGTTCACATACAGTGCTAACATGCTCAAGGTGAGATATTTAGAGTTAAGCAACGGTGGTTCCAGAGAAGTTTTAAATTCAAGAATTTGAATTATTTTCCCAGCATCAAAAGTTTCTCAGATTTGACAGCTGCAATTGTGTCAAGTCAGGTATTCCTGGGCCTGGAGTTTCTGCACCTGGCAGATTGTTAATAGAGTTGACATTTAAAAGCCAAGTTCAGAGGCAAACAGGAAACATTAAACTCAAGGTGGGGCATGAACCAGAATTGATTCAATTTATTTTACTAAACAAAAACTCAGGAATAATTGTAGATTTTGCCCACAGAACCAGTTGAAGCTCCAAAGTGCCAACACACATTTTCCAGACCCAGACCCTTTATTTTGAAAGGGTGAGATCACAAAGCAGTCATCTTAATTTTCTTTTTTTTTTACAAAAATACATTGAATTTCATTTACAATGAAAACAAACTATGAAATGAAAGTCATTTCAAATAAAAATGTACTTGGTTGTCAACATAATCAAAAAGTTTAAAAGACACTTAGTTTGGTCATTTTCCCGGGCTAACTGCCCATCAAGTATTATGCGTTTTTTTGCGACATGTTCCCTGAATAACTTTCTACTACAACGCATTGTTGCACTGTAGCTTTCATTTTCACAGCTTGCCAATATTTCAATTTTAGCAGTGATCATTTGCATTATTTAACTGTTGTCCATCAATAGCTTCAGCACAAATGCACAGTAGGCTTCCATTTGATCAAGCTGTACACATTTAATGTGAATTTCAAGTAACTGGAGTTCAATGACTGCGTGCACAGATTCCCAACAAATAGATGGAAGGATACTTTCCTCACACTGACAAAAATGCAGCCAAGAAAAACACTAAATTGACCATTTCCAAACATTAGACACTGTACAAACAGACCACTCTCTGCATTTACTGCTGGACCCAGTGCTGTGGAGAAATATGATCCAGTTAGAAGTGTCATCACCTTTAAAATGAGGTGAAGTGGTTTTGTCAAACAGCTGTAAACGTGGTCTCATATCAAAGACAATGAACTTTAGTGTTGAACAGCTAGTGAGACTCTTAAGAGTCTCCTTAACATCGTCTATTTCTTTTGAAAGGCAGTGGCAACAAACAACATACTATTTCAGTGCCTGAATCCAGAAACGACAGCATTGACAGACAGACACGACAAGGCTTTGGTCAGGGCAGGTTCTAGCCTCATGCAGGGAGCCAAGGAAAAGCAGATTTTACATTGAAAATTAAAGTACACATCAATTTGGAAACCAAATCATTGCCCAAAGAGCCCCAAAGCTAAATAGAACACCCCAAATGAGGTGTGTAATGAGAGTTTATTTGTTCAGTGTATTGGGCTTTTTGGCCAATACCCAAGTACCCTTGATATGACTAGGCATTTGAGAAAAGTGCGCATTGTACCAAATTATACAATCCTAAATTGTCTAATGTTGGGCTGTAACTCGTAAAACTAGAAGAAGCCATGTAGAGATCAGTATAAAAGTGTTTAAATGTAACGCTCCCAATGTTACAGGGATGTAAACAGTAGCCTTAGCACCATTTCCAAAGTGTCACCAATGGGATGATCAAGTACAAACAAAATGCCAGTCCCTAGGACTGCTCAAGTTGCCATTTTAAAACATTTAGGACTACAATTCAGCACAGTGCATTCCCCCTTAGTTTCGATTTTACTCAAATCTTACAATATTGTACAGAACCAATTACGTTACCAATATCAAATTCATTCCAATTGAACAGCAATTTGTTTTCAAAGCTCGAGGCAATTTTCTGTTAGACCCTCAAACCCAAGTTCGAGTCACCTTTATTGTGCTCTGCACCATTCTTGCGTTTGATAGGCCTCCTGCGAGAGGGCGGGGACCAGTTCCCGTGCCCTTCGGGTTCCGATTCGTGGAGCAGGTGCCAGCTTTCTGTGCTGAAGGAGGAAGGTGTTGGGTTCATGCGGTCCACTGTGGGAGACAGCCTTGAAGTAGATGGCAACGGCTGTCTGGTGTCTGAGGAGGAGGAGCTTTCACTGGTCACAGATGAGTAGCCTGAGCTGAGTTCCCCTTGCAGCTCTCGGAAGGCACATGGTGCTGCAGATCTCTGTGAGCCAGGCAGCAGCTGATCATCCAGCAGGCTGTCGTCACTCTCTTCATCTGTTGCTTCACAATTCCCACTCGCCGCAGCTGCGTCCTCAACTCCAGCAGCATCAGTAACTGCAATAAGACATTATTTTTAGGCAAATATTGTGGACCAGCTGGTTAATTGCTTACAAAGAACTTTAAATACAAAGGAGAGGAAATATGAAGCAGCAGTCAACTGAAGTAGTGGCGTTAATAGATTTCCTTCACTCTCAGCATCAGTTATTCCCCACACCGAGTACACACACAGACTCTAAGGCGCCACATATACCTTCATTTAGAAACACAGATCAATCAAGAACAGAGAAAGTTCCATAAGAGTCACAACCGATTCTTTGCGAAGGGCTGAAGAGGACAGGGCGTTTGATGCAGTCGACGTGGATTTTAGCAAGGCTCTTTTGTCTATGTTGTCCTTTTATCCAAGGGCTGCAAAGAAAACCTGGGAACTATAGACCAGTAAGTCTAACATCTGCGGTAGGTAAGTTACTGGAGGGGCAAGATATACAAGTATTTGGGAAGACAGGCATTGATTAGGGATAGTCAGCATGGCTCTGTGTCAGAGATCATGTCTCGTGAATTTGATTGAGTTTTTGAAGTAACCAACAAGGTCGATGAGGGCAGGGAGGTAGACGTGCTACATGGACTTCAGTAAGGCCTTTGATAAGGTTCCACATGGTAGGCTGTGTGGGATCCAGGGAGAGCTGGCTAATTGGATACAGAATTGGCTTGATGATAGGAAGCAAAGGGTGATGGTGGAAGGTTGTTTTCCAGACTGGAGGCTTGTGGTTAGTGGTGTGCCCCAGGCTCGGTGCTGGGCCAACTGCTGTTTGGCATCTATATCAATGATTTGGATGAGAAAGAACAAGACGTGGTTAGCAAGTCTGCAGATGACAACAAAAGAGGTGGTGTAGTTGACAGTGAAGATGGTGATCAGCTGGGCAAGTGGGCTAAGGAATGGTAAATGGAGTTTAATTTGGAATAGTGCAGGGTATTGCACTCGGGAAGTCAAACCAGTGTAGGACTTTCACAGTGAACGGCAGGGCACTGGGGAGTGTTGCAGAACAGGGGGACCTTGGAGTTCAAGTACATGGTTCCCTGAAAATGTTGTCACAGGTAGACAGGGGGGGTGAAGAGGGCTTTTGCCATGCTGGCTTTCATCATTCAGGGCACTGAGTATAGAAGTTGGGATGTCATGGTGCAGTTGTACAAGACAATGGTGAAGCTGCATTTAGAATATGGAGTTGATTTTTGGTCACCCTGCTATAGCAAGGATGCCATTAAACTGGAAGGAGTGCAGAAGAGATTTACGAGGATGTTGACTTGAAGGGCTGAGTAATGGAGAAAGATTGAGCAGGTTGGGACTTTTTTCCCCCCATTGGAGCATAGGAGAATGAGGGGTGGCCTTATCGTGTACAAAATCATGAGGGGTGTAGATAGTGTGAATGTGTATGGTCTTTTTCCCAGGGTTGGGGAGTCAAGAACTAGAGGGCATCGGTTCAAGGTGAGAGGGGAAAAATTTAATAAGGACCAAAGGGACAATTCTTTCACCCAGAGGGTGGTCAGTATATGGAATGAGCTGCTAGAGGAAGTGGTTGAGGCAGGTACATTAAACATTTAAAATAAGTACAGGTAAGTGGATAGGAAAGGTTTAGAAGGATATGGGCCAAATGGGACTAGCTTAGATGGGAATCTTGGTTGGCATGGACCAGTTGGGCCGAAGGGCCCGTTTCTGTGCTGCATGACTCTATAATTGTAGATACAAGAACATTTGATGTCTACAGCAACATTGTGGCTCAGACTGAATCCCAGAGGCACTGGGTGAAGATGGCCACTCAGAGACCAAGGGTAAAGCACCAGCAAATATTGGGGTCCGAGAACCAATTCATTAGATACACACACACTTCTGTTGTGAAGTATTTAATATAATGAACTTACTATCAACATGTTTCTCCTCTTCACTTTCCTGGTCTCCTTCATACCCAGTGCAGGACAAGTCTAAACTCAGATCCACGAAGTCGCCCAGGAAGGTGTCCTCATGATTAGATAATTCAACAATAGGAGTTGCCACAAAGTTACCTCTGTCTTCTCGAAAACTATCTTCTCTTCGTCTGAACAAAGGGAATAAAATATTCAGGCAAACTTGCAACAGAAACATGATTTTGGCAAACTTGTTTGTACAAAAGATTCTCCCTTCTCCAAAGGTTAAGTGCACTGACCACTGGAGAATAGTGTAGACCTGTTGAGTTCAAGCATCGCTACAGACAGACACCTGATGTGATACAACAATTAAGAGATCGCTTGATCTCTTTCCACCACTACTCTCAAATTACAAGCCAGCGGGAAAAGCCGACATGCCGAGTGGAAGCTTTGCTTGATCCTGGTCCAGTTTAAAAGGACAAGTTAAGAAAATGTGATATTCTGGCAAATTTTGAGGTAAATTTAAAGGCTACCGCTCAGCAAGTTCTCCTCACTCTGCTGCCGAATGAAAGACAACCTTTGTTACAAGTGTTCAAGGCAGAACCTGGAACAGTGTATTGCAGAGTGTCCTTCACTAACCCAACACTCCCACAATACAAGAATGGGAATGGCAGCAGCACCTCGGGGATCAAGGTGGCACGTAAAGTAGAAAATTCAAGCAGGTAAATCGGTGTAGACACGTGGCAGCTAGTTAAAGGCCTACAGGGAGTACAAATTAGTGGTAGGTGGACAAGGAATAGGACTTCTGACTTCTCTACAACCTATCCTCTCTCACATGCCCACCAACTCCCCTTTGATAGTCCCACCAGTCATTAGCCAATTCTCCCGGCAGCCAGTGTGTCTTTGGAAAATGAGAAAACCAGAAGTACACATTGAACTGACGTGCCCTTCTTGCTTGGAGGAACTGCTTGATAAAGACTATCTTTAAGTTCTTTAGTTAAGGCTTACAACAATTCTTACCGTTTTGTTTTGTTGCCTGAAGGCGATGTCAAAAAGGTCTGGATCTCAGGAACGGTGTGAACAGAAGGTGGTGAAGGTCCACTTTCCTCTTTTATTCCCAGAAGACTACACAGCTCATTGTAATCCATCACCTAACATTGACCACAAGTGTCGTTAATAGAAAGCATTGCAACAGCCACTTCCAAAGTTACTCTCATCTTGAACCTTTATCCTGGCTTCACCAGCTTTCAAGGCCTTCATCGTCACATGCATTCAGAGAACCTTCTCCAATCCATTTGCTGTCTGAAGGGGGATGTAGTTCTGGGTTAACTGGAGAACAGTGGGCAAACTGCCCAGCAGATGTGACCAGTGTTTCATGACGTTTCTATTAGTAATGGAAAAGGACAAAGCAGGAAGAAACAATGGAACAGTACGCACAGGAACAGGCCCTTTGGCCCATCATGTTGTGCTGAACTAATTAAGCTAATGAAACCTAATTAAACTAACCCCTTCTGCCTGCACATGGTCCATATCCCTCCTTTCCCTGCACATTCATCTGCCCATCCAAGAGCCTCTTAAACACCTCTATCATATTTTCCTTCACCACCACCCCTGGCAGTGCATTCCAGGCACCCACTCCGTGTGTAAAAAAAACTTGCCCTGCACATCTCCTTTGAACTTTTCCCCTCGTACATTAAATGCATGCCCTCTAGGCATTTTGACCATGGGAAAAAAGATACCGGTTGTCTAATAGCAGGAGGAATGATTCCAGCAAACTTAGAGATCCAACCAATTAGGGTGGAAGAAAGAAACAGAGCAGGACATCTTTACAAGGGCACAGTCTCTGAATGTTCCCTCAGAGAGGAAACCCAAGCCAGACTCCCTGGAGATCTGTCTGACATAAAGGAAAATTAGCTTGAATATGAAATAAGATTGGCAGAGAGTCTGTAGAAAAATAGATTTTTGAATTTGTTAACTATGACAGGGGAATCACACAGGCTTGTGTAGCCACAAGGTTTGCCAGGGGAGTGGTGGCCTAACATTGTTGGAAGGAGCAGCACCACTGAAGCACGTGCACATCTGGCACAGTGCTGAGACCTGAGTACAAGCCCCACCTTACAGCTGTGAAATTTAAATCTGAAATTTTTAAACTCGTCAGTAATAATGATGGCCACAAAATAATAACAGACAATCAAAGGGCCACTGGAAGGGAACGTGACACAATTACTGGAGAAAAAGTACTGGGCAAACAAATTCAGCTCAAGACCTGATGACCTGCATCCTAGGGTCTTAAGAGTCAGAGTAATACAGCACAGAAACAGGCCCTTTGGCCCAACTGGTCCATGCTGACCACAGCATCCTCCCTGCTAGTCCCAGTTGCCCGTGTTCGTCCCATAACCCTCCAAACCCCTCCCCTCCATGTACCTATCCAAATACCTCTTAAATGTTGCAATTGTACCCACCTCGACCACTTCCTCTGGCAGCTCGTTCCAGTACTCACCACCCTCTGTGTAAAGAAGTCACCTCTCAGGTCTCTTTTAAATCCCTCCCCTCTTATCTTGTATCTGTGCGCTCTAGTCATGGACTCCCCAACCCTGGGGAAAAGACTGACCGTCCACCTTATCCATACCCCTCATGATTTTATAAACTTCTATGAGGTCGCCCCTCATTCTCCTGCGCTCCAAGGAATAAAGATCCAGCGTGGCCAACCTCTCCCTATAATGCAGGCCCTCTAATTCAGGCAGCATCCTCGTAAATCTCTTCTGCACCCTCTCCAGTTTGAAGTGTCTTTCCTATAACAGGGTGACCAAAACTGGACACAGCATTCCAGGGATGTAAAGGATGTGGCTGCAGAGATAACGTATGTGTTGGTTGTAATCTGCCAAAATTTCCTGGACTCTGTAAGGTCCCAGAGGATTGGAAAAACACAAATATAATGCTACCATTCAGGATAGGAGGGAACTGTTGGCCAAACATCTGGAAACGTTGGAATGTATCGAGAAGGTAATAGCAGGACATTTAAAAAAAGTCATAAGAGAAGCAGGTATCTGACAAATTTGCAAGAGTTCTTTGTAGATGCAAGAGATTGGATAAAGGAGGAGAGGATAGGCACAGTTCCAGAGGAAGTGCAGAGAAGGTTCATTAGCTCAATTCCTGGGATGAATGGGTTGACGTATGAAAGGAGATTGAGCAGGTCGGGCCTGTGCTCATTGGAATACAGGAGAATGACAGGCAACTTTATTGCAGCAGAGCATTCTGAGTGGGATAGAAGGGGCGGACACAGAGGATGTTTCCCCCAGTGGGGGCATCTAGCACTAGGGGCCACCCGGTTAAGACAGGAAGAGGAATCTCTTCTGTCCAAATGGTGTGGAATTCTTGACCCTAGAGAGCTGCAGAGTTGGTGAGTATACTCGGGGCAGAGGCCGACAGACATTGGAGTTACAAGGTATGGGGAGAGAACGGAATGTCGAGGCTGAGATTGGATCTCATTGAATGGCAGAACATTTTCAACGGGCTGATTTTCCTACCACTTGGTTTTGTTTAAAAAATGTTCATGTAGAAACTACTGGATTGTTGTAAAAAAGCAGTTGTGTTCATTACACCCTTTAGGGGAGGAAATCTGACGTCTTTGCCCAGTCCAGCTGTTACGTGACTCCAGGCCACTAACACAGATGGCTTTGAAAAGGTGTGCTGAAGCAGCCCAGCAAGCCAATGATGGATGGATAATGAGCACTGGCATTGCTGGTGATATCCTTACCCTAAATACAGAACTAAAACCAACATTAACAGCCATGATGTGGTTCAAAGTGCCAGAATGACCCTCTGCTACAATGCAGCAAGTTTGTAGATGGTGGGGGGAGAAAAAGGATACCACTTAAAAAGTACACACAACAATTAATTTGGACTGATGGATTAATAGACAGGCATAATGCAAAGACAGGGCATTGACGATCATTTGATTGACAGCTGTGCAATACACAGATACCTGTGGAGTTGTGCAGGATTTATCAACACATCACACCAGTTTTTCTACCCGGAATCACCTACCTTTTCCTTGCTTATTTGCTGATGACGTTCATCCTCAAATCTTTGCTTTACAGCAGTCAGAGAGACTTGCCTGTAATCCCTGGGCACTTCATTATGGAAGCTAGAAGAATTTATTTTTAAGAATAAATCACGCAAGAGTTAGTTTCTCAAGTGTTACCTTGTCACCTACAAACGTACATAATTAAATTAAGTGGATTTTTAAAAAAAGGCTCCAAAACAACCATTTACCCAAAAAAAAATGGACATTTACGTAAAACAGCTCAATACACAATTAAATATTGATGACACATGTAGCCATCATTCTCAGGGAAGTAGCAATGAGTTTAGGAGTAAAGCCCCTTCCCAATGCACTGAGCTACGTTGCCTGCAGATAGTGGAGAAGTATTATAGCTATCCTTTGAAATAGCACAACATACAAATGTTTAATGACAGCGTTGCCCAATAAATTGCTGGATGAAGTTTTGCAGTACCAAAAGGTATCCAGCACTAATGGGCCTGAAGATGGAGGCCTGTAAATATTTAACCCTCAAGCAGTAAAAGTTATTTATACAGTGCAGACAGTCTGCCCAGCACATTTTGGGCAATTAACATTAATATAGAAAAGAACCATTTGAGAATTTATACGCGATTGGACATATTATATAAAACCACACAATTAGTTGGATGGCATTTGGTAGTTCTCACCATTTTTTATGCAGGGTTATTACACATGGAATGAGACTCTCTAATGTAAATCCAGTGGATTCTGTAAGCTGGCTGGACCATGGCAGGGCTAGAAGAGAAAAGACAAAACCGGTGTTACAGCTACAGGGAGTTATGTGCTTTCAACCAGAGCCATCATTGAACATGCCAGCTCTTCATACTGGTACTGAATCAGATTCAGGAATGGTAAGAACACAGATAGCAGCCACTGAAGCCTGCAAAGAGAAATGAAGACAGTCCCACTCTCTGCCCTTTGCCCCGTCCCTGCAAGGTTTCTGCAATTTAAGCAACTCATTTCAAAACTGCGCCAAATGTCTGCTTTCCATAGCAATACAGTAATTCGGTGCAGCTAATACAGCACCATAAATGTTACTGATTCGAATAGTAGCATTTGCATTTGAAACATGCACGTCACATAATCTACACTGCTGTATACTAACCTTGCTTGTGGAGCACTCGAGCCAATAGCAAAGCAGCAGCAGCTGTCATGGAGGGGGAATAAACAGAGATGTCTGTATAGAGCAGTGACAGCTCGCAGATGTAGTTAAATAGATGGACGGTGTGCCTTTCTAGTGGAGATATTGCCAGCAGCACTTCTGCATAATCCAGAATGGTAGGTGTCTGTAAAAATAAAGATCGACATGAATTATGCACTAGTTTGAAAGGTGGATTTAATGTTCTCATATTGTCCCAATAAACTGCAGGAAAAGTCCACAGCTTTTAGATGAGAACCTACAATTTCAGTTTCCTTAAATGTACCGCTATCTGCTTAGACATTCAGAGAACGATGCACAGAAAATAAAATGAGACATCATTTTGGCAATTTCCGCATTATGAAGACAGTGCCTGGAATGGAGTGTTTCAGTTACAAGGAGTGATTGGAGAGGCAAGGTGTGTTCTCCCTGGAGTGCAGGAGATTAAGAGGGGACACAAATGAGGTATAGGAAGTTAGGACAGGTATAGGTAGGGTAGGCTGCAGATATGGATGAAATTAGAGCACACTGATGTACGGCAGGGGAGAGTGGCGAGTGGTGCAAGCAGCATTGCTGACAGCATTTAGGAGATGGCCGAGGCAGTTCAAGTGTTCGACTAGACACGAGCAAAAGTGCTGGAAGATGGGATTAATACGATAGGGGTGTCTAAAACTAGACGATATGGGTTTAAGGTGAGAGGGAGGAGATATAAAGGGGTACTGAGGGGTAAATATTTCCACACACAGAGAAGTTGGTATCTGGAACGAGCTGCCAGAGGAGGAGGAGGAGGCTGGAACAGGAACAACATTGAAGAGGCATCTGGACAGGTACGTGAATGAGCAGGGCACAGAGGGACCTGGAATGAATGCAGGCAGTGGGATTATATAGATAGGCAGGATGGTCAGCATGGATGCAGTGAGCTGAAGGGCCTGTTCCTGTGCTGTACAACTCTGTAACTGCAGTGTGCCTATCCACCTCTGGCTATGCCGCACACTCCAGTTGAAAGGGAAACAGGATCTGTTTATGGAAGAGCTTCATGGACCAAATGCAAGGGAATGTACACTGGACAGACTTGGAAATTTTGTACCACATTGTGATGAGTTTTTAAATTCCTTGCCCAAGCTCATTTTGCTCCATCTATCCTTGTAGTTTTCACTATAAACCAACGCCCCTGCTTCAGTTCTGCATGGCATCTGTAGTCACTCACTTTAATTTTTCCTCGAAGTGCAGAAATGATCTCTCCCATCATTCGTACTAGGTCTTCGTACTTGTAAGTGTTGTCCGTAAGCCAGACTGCTTCGCGAATTGTGAGGATCTCTTTACTAATAAAACTATGGAGGAAGAAATTTAAACAAAAAACCTGTAAAGACCTTGAATCAGAAAAATAAAACATTGTGCAGCAGTTTTATGAAGGTAAAATGGCTGTTTGTTAACCTTACCGTGTGCAGATAACCATACAGGCTATCCCCAACAACTGGAGTCTACCCCTGGGTACAGAGCGCAGCATCAGGTACCGATCTACATTTGCCACGGTAACGTGCAGACACAAGCTGGAAAAGTCCTTCATGCTGGTCACTTCCACGAGCCAATCGATTAAAATGTACCTGAAGGGAAGGAAAACTGTTGGTTATGCCACAGCCATTTCTATACAGGATTGGTTTGTGCAGATTTCAAAATAGCATAAAATGGCAGAAAGCTATGGTAAATGTGCAGGTAAGGGAGTACCCTGCTCTGCTAATGAGCACAAAGGGAGAAGCAACCGATTCAAGCAGATCTCCCACAAGCCAAAACAGTCCCTATTCAGGGTAAACCTCTTTATACAATGGGACACATTTTCCTAAGCTATCCATATGGTGTGTTATCAAATGCTTCTCAATGTCAAGGAATAAATCAATGACACTATTGTCAAATGTTAGACAGAAATAATTTCAAACTCAGTTGATTCTACGTCAGATCCACAAGATGTTCAACATCTTCCCAAAAAGATAAAACTCTCCCTTAATTATCAAACAGCAACATACAAGCACCATTCTCAACCACTGGTGCTATACCCATTACTGAGCCAAAATGGAAACTATCCCTGAGAGCAACAGCTTGCTTTATCGATTATAAAAGCATCCAACTTGACACCTACGAATTATTACATAAAGGAAGCTATTTTATTTGTTTGTGGCAAAATTGGATTCTCAGCCACTACATGGGAACGATGCAATGTCCAGTAATAGGTTTCTCTCAACACATGCTACCTGCCCTACTGAATGTTTCCGGCATTCTGTTTCAAATTCAACAAAACGACTGGACGTCAAGTTGTTTTAATGATGCAAGTTAAAAAGGTAAGAGAGGACAGTCCACAAGAACAGGAGCAAACTGAGCAGAATAGAATGCCTCCACCTACCCACTGTTGATTTATATCATTGAAATATATTCTTGAGAGAAGCTACTAATCTCATTTCAATTATCCCTGCAGCATAACAATCACTGCTGGGAGAGGAGTGTTCAAGATTCCCACTACCCTTTTGTGAGGGTCATGAATCTAGCTCTTACTTTAGGAATGTGTCTTTATTCAATGTTTGATCTTTGCACTGTGCAGATTTTCCCGTGGAGCATAAACATTGGCAGAAGTTAGTTGGGCGAATGGTTTGTGCTGTGTATAAACACCAACCTTCAAAGTCAGAAGTGCAATCAATTTATGCAACTTGCCCTTTTAGTGCACTGCAACTTTAGTAAATCTGTACTACATTTCCCTTCAAGGCCAATGTAACCTTCCTGACATGCAATGCCAAAAACAGACAGCATCCAGATGAGTTACTTGGATAGGAATGTTTCTGTTTAGTATTTCAACTTAAAATAAATCAACACTGAAAATAATTGCATTTACCTCATTGTGTCATTCATGCCCTTTTGTACTTTGAACATTTTCTGTTTGAAGGATGGACAGGAAGACTGAAAAATTTGGGCCACAAGATCTTTAGGTTTAGACTTCAGTCCAAGCAGACTGCCACTTCCACAGGCTTTGGCTAATGTCAACTGAAACAGAATTGTAAATACGTCTTACGCAATTCAAAAATTACAGGCTACTACTGCAAGACCCTCCCCTCAGATTTGTTAAATATTGTTCCCAGAACAATCCGGAGTCATACTCCAACCAGTGGTACAAATGTTGGCCACGGAGTTGATTGGGAGGAGGAAAGCACCAGACTGCAAGAAGCTACAGATTACGAAAGGAATGGCTGTATTGCATTCGACAGGAGCACGATCAATCATTTACGTCAGCAAGCCCACATTCTTGGATTCCCACAGATATAAACATCTATCGATCTCTAACTTGAATAGGGTCATTGACTGTGCTTTCACAGCCCCTTGGGTAAAAGAATTACTAACTCTTGGGGGAAGGTGGTCACCTCAATTCTGGATGGCCGGCAACTTACTTTGATATTTTGGTGAATGTATCTCCTTTATTCAAAGGAAAAGGGAGACTAAAAGCAGGAAGCTACAGGTCCGTTAGTTTAACATCTGTCACAGGCAAAGTGCTAGAAACCATTATTAAAGACGCTACAGCAGGACATTTGGGAAAATTTAAGATAACCCAGCAAAGTCAACAATGTTTTGTAAAAGAGAAATCATGTTTGACAAGGGTAACAGAGGAATGGGTAGATGTGTTATTCTTAGATTTTCAGAAGGCATTTGATAACATGCCATTTCAAAGGGTTATTGTGGAAGATGAAAGCTCATGACACATTGCCTGCCAGTCTCGTGTCCACGTCGAAGGAAAACTTCCCAAGTTAAATACTTTGCAGTCCTTAAAAAAAAACAGGAACAGGTTGTGTGACATTCTGCTTGGTGCATTCATCAAATCCTTAGGATATAATCCACTCAAATCAGTTGCCATCATAAGGCTAAGACCATCTTCAGATTGACCAGAGTGAACAAATGTTTTCAAAGTGAATTCCACCTCAAAATCAGTTTTGCACAGAAACTACAGGCATGGAACTAGCAGGTTTCAAGCCAGCCCATCCTACACAGCATTGCGGCAATTCCTCAGGTAATGGGACACCACTGTTTTGGTCATAATTTATAAATCGGTGAATGAGCAGAACTTAGATGTCCCACAATAATAACATTAATTTTAAATTCTTTGTCCATTTAAGTCTCCAATTAGGAAGCTTCTGTCAACTACGGTAAAGGGAATCAATGTTTGCTCCCTGCTGCATCTACCTGTGCTTCCCAGCATCCTTTTGTTGCATAATCACGCAATTTCCTCAGGCTCTGAAGGAACCTCCCAGGATCAGCCACCTAACAAAACAAAATCATCCACAAATACTGAATGGGAAGATAAGATAACATATCGTTTTAGTCACATATACATTGAAACACACAGTGAAATGCATCTTTTGCATAGAGTGTTCTGGGGCTGCCTGCAAGTGTCGCCATGGTTTCGGCACCAACATAGCATGCCCACAACTTCCTAACCTGTACGTCTTTGGAATGTGGGAGGAAACCGGAGCACCCGGAGGAAACCCACGCAGACACACGGGGAAATATGAAAGATCTTTTTGAGTCCTCTCTTAAACAAATCTTTTCTAAAAGTAAAAAAAACAGGGGGCCGAATTTAAGATTCAAAGTATTTGAATAAGTTCGAAATGTGCCTACCCCAAATCTCAAACCCACCAGCCTTTGCCTACGTATCCCATTTATCCTTCCAACCAGTTTTTAAAAAGGGGCTTCCTCACAGATGGAAGATGTGAACTCATCCATGACCACCTGTAGCACTACTCGCTCAAACTCAGGCTCTTTGAAAAATGCACTTTACCCACAGGCTCTGCTACCTCAAGGACGCTGAGCCAGCCTAAGACACATCATGAAAGTTATACCTCATTCAATTGTGGCCTTAAGTTTGGATAGCCAGCACCCAAATTATGAATCTGTGCAACTCTGGGAAAACATCATCGTCTGTACCAGTGTTTGTGATCCAAAATGAAGCCATAATGCCCATTTTCCTCATGATATGAAGGCATTTGGCTTATTGGAGAATATGCTGGCTCCCAGAGCAATTCCATTCCTCCAGCTATTTCCCTGTAACTTATTCGCTCATTAACTCTTCCTCGTTCTCCTACTACCACCAGCACCAAGGCTAATTGTAAATTACTGCATCAGTACATCTAGGGAACATGGGAGATAACCAGAGCACCTCCACACAGTTACAGGGAGAATGTGCTAACCTCACATGGCCAGGGTTAAAGCCAGGAACACCCAAAAGGTACTTGTTGGGACTCTGTAACTAGGAACCAATGCCCACCTGCATGAACAAGCAGAAACGGTCAGTCTAAAGTTCAGTCAGCTGTAATAAGTAGAAAGCCAGTGCCAAAATACTGGAACAATAGACCAATTAAAAGTACACAACCTTCTATCACAACCAAAGTTGCCATGAAGTACACATTTAGTTTCTCTCCGGACGCCCACCTCTCACTGAAGGCCACAGACAGAGCTCAGGCCTTTTGAAAGATTGAGCAGTATGTTAACACTTTCTGGAGAACCCACAGCACGTGCTGGATGCTGGAATAACAAAGAATTTTCCATTCCAGAAAATCAACACTGTATCTAACTTACTGCTTCTTTATGGTTTCTCTCCCACAAGTGGTAAGAACTTGGCAAACACCCGTGACAAGAAGATTCTTCGAACATTGATATAGCCTGCTTCTGCTTCTCTTCATCCTAAATTGAAGGAAAAGTTTATTTAATAGAATGCTGCTCGAACATTAACTTGCAACAATAGCACCTATATCACTGCATCATAACAAAAGTGATTAAATTAAATGCCACATCATACTGGTCAAGGAGATACGAGGGCACATAACTGCAACATGATCAGAACAGGGAGTGAAGGACTAAGCAGTCCTTTATTAAGCAGTCCTTAACTAAGCAGACCCAGTAATTCTAGGTCTAAGCAGTCAGATATGGACAATGGTCAGTGGAGTGAAGCAGAATCGGCAATAAGGCAACAGCTGAAGCAGCACTGATACAGATGGTTACAGGGTGAGAGAAGGTTGAAACTGAAGTGAAGGAGGAATTTGAAAGCATGGGATAAAAGGGTAGAATTTTGTATGAGCTCCAAAGATAGAGGGTGCAAACCTGAGGGAGACAAGCCAGAATAATTTTCATGTGCAGAAGTGACAAAAGGCATGCACGAGGGTTTCAGACGATGGGCTGATGCGGGGCCAGAGAACGGTGCTATGCAGAGGATTGCGAGAGATTAAGCTTAATTACTATGATACCAACCTCAAAGAGACTCAGAACTTTGGCCAAACAATAAGTTAGCGATGCCGCCTTAGCCTAAAAAAAGACAATAATACACGATGTAAAAACTTGCCCAGATCTGTCGCAGCATTCAGCACCTGTGCCCAATTAGTTCTGCAAGTTACAACAGTCTACATTGCACTTAGGAAAGGATCTCAATCCACTGCTTCTTTCACAAAATAGACAGTCTGCATTCAGCAAGGTGTTTCAATTCCTGTCAAATTTTATTGTGTCAGTAGATATTAAAGTTAATCTATAAGCAAATAACTTACTATCTTTCACATCCACTAGGGTACTGTGCCCTTTCCCTGATACTTGGAAATAAATAACAATAGCAAAAAAATAAAGGAAACTAGAAAGCTTCCTGAAGAACTGGAAGGCAATCTATTTGAAAACAATTCCCAACGGTAGATTTCCCACAGAAGAAAACTACGTTACTGCCCTGTTTACAAACCATAAAGAACTAAGTTAGCAGATACAAAACAATGCAAAAACTATTCTATAGATGAATTTATCAAGCCTAGTTGATAGAAAAAAACTTACTGATTGTAATTGGCACTCGTTCTTTAAACTATCATAGACAACGGCCTTACAGCAACTGCCAGTCAGAGACCACGGTGGTCTAATGAACAGCCAAACAAATGGGCTTGCATCAACATTCAGACTCTCAGCCAGACTGAAGAAATGGGAGGCCTTCAGTCCATTCACTTCAGCACGCCCTTCATCAGAAACTGAAACTGGGAAATAAAAGTGCATTTGATCACTTAACAGAAAGCAACAGAAGTACAGGCCCACAAAGTTGCATTTTAACCACAGGCCTGCCACAAGTTAAAAGATTGCTCAGAACATCAAGCTATTTCATTCCAACCCTTCTTTCAAGATTACAGTAGGCATGCATCGACAATCTATACATTTAAATAAAGCTCAGTTTGATAAGCTGCTTATTCTGGATTCCAAATTGGAGAATTGAAAAACTAATCAGATTCACTGTTGTGTTTGATGTTTGGTTATTTGCCCAAATAAATATCAGATTTTTCCAGCTTCCAGTAACTAGCTCAGACAGCAAGATGACCTGAACAAACCTCTAACTCCACAAGCAACTTGGCAAGTGCAGTTTACACCAGATTCCAGCAAGACAGTGGACTAGGCTAAGCTTTAGTTTCTGCACATTTTCAACCATCAACCCAGGATTCGTATCAATGCTGTATGCACATACGCGATTGTCTGAAATTTATTGTACATTAAATCTGTACTGGCACACTGATCCTTTGTACAACTGAGTTATTTGAACTACTTGGTCAAAGTAAACCCTTTTTTAAAAAGGAAATACATGCACAAAGGCACGCAGAATTTGCAATTTACTCCCCAAAGTTGATGACTCAAGTTTTGCAGTTCCTCACGAAGAGGGGACTGCAGGGCAGACATTTAAAACACATGGGGTGCGATACAGAAACCTACCACCGTTCCATTTGATAGAGACTAAAGGTGGAAGGTAATTGGTCAGGATTCTAAAGTATGTCCCTCAGGTGAATGTTAATAGGAGTGCTGACTGCTGTCACAGGTGGATGTAAAGATCCCCAAGCAATATTTTGAACTGGGCAGCTTTCTGCTGACAGCACACAAACGGATATTCTGGCTACTTTCATATCATTGCAAGTGTGGGCTTGGTGTGCACAACACTACAAAACAACTTCACTGGCTGTGAAGCATTTAAAATAAGGGTTGCAAAATGTACCATAGAAATACAAAGTCTCTCCAAATGTTTAAAGGAAATCATTACACAAAATACCACTGAGTCATGAAGAAAATGCAATGACATTTTCATCTGAAACATATAAATATTTAGTAATTTTATAAATACCAGCTGTTCTTCTAGACATTGTTCACAATAATCAACAGGTACAAGGTTTATGTGTCAAAACACAGTGTTTAAGGTGGTCAGTTCACTCAACGCACCAATGGAGCACCATTCAGAACAAATTCAGTCACACTTTCCGTCTGCTTCTGGCGGCTGGTGGAAAGGGCCGAGAAGCTCACTTTAACACACTTATTTAATAATGTGACATCCTTCCAGGTAGAAAACCAAACAGGAGAAAAATGAAACTACAACAGTAATTAAGAATATCACCCACCCTGCCTCACCCATGCCTCCGTCAAGTTGTGCATTGTGTCTGGTCCAGAATTATAATCACAGAACATTACAGAACCGAAATCTGCACTGGTGTTTTCCTAGTCTAATTTCACTGCATTGCCAAGTTCTCATATCATTTACCCTGTTCCAAACCAAATATCAAATTGCCTTTAAAAGAACTTATGGACTCTGCTTCACAGTTCCGTGGAAAGCATTCCAAATTCATTGTCTAAAAGTTCCTTTAAATCTTCCACTGATGTTTTGTGACCCATCAGTATAACATTTCATGCAGCAGGATCAATACTTACGCCCTTCATTGTAAAGATACGCTATCCCAAGCTTTACAGCAGCCTCAAAGTTTCCACTTTCTGCAGCCCTAGAAAAGAGAGAGTCATGAGGGCTGTAGCAGAGAGTTCCTCCCGTTCCCAAACAGATGCAGTTAACACTTTGGTTTCAATAGTTTAACAATAGTACACTTATGGTTTTAATAAGAAATCTGCATTTCATACATTTAGGAACAAAGTTCATCTTTCTTTGGGCACTCAAGGGGAAGGGCCAATGCTGGAATGAACATTTGCTGGTTTAGCACCTGAATCACACCAAGTAAACTGTAGGCAATGATGCAACAACACATACATGAAACAGTAATGGAACAGAATAGCTTGTTCCAAACGAGACAAGCGAACAAGCAAGAGATGAGGCTAGCTCCACATCACTAGTAGGGAAAATATTGGATTCCAGAAATGGCAATAGGGTACATGGAAAATAACAATAGGATTGAGCAGACAGCCTGGATTTCTGGAATACTGTTCAGATGGGAAGATATCCCTGCCCGATTTGTGACTGAGAGTAGATTGGTTCCCGGGATGGCGAGCTCGGTTGTATGAGGAGACCAAGGCAACTTTAGCTACTCTCGAGTCTAGATGAATGTCTCAAAGTATGGTCAACCATTCAGGACAAGTGAGAAGAAATGTCTTCATTCAAGAGCATAGTGAAATTCTCTATCCAAGAGGGTTGGAGGATCAGTCAGAGATCGATAGGGAATTAATGCATAGAGAGCTAGTGCAGGAGAGCGGTGCTGAGGTAAAAGATCGGGCAGGCAGGAGGTGAACGAGGAGTGGGCAGGAGGAGGTGATAAGTGCCTACACCTGCTTCTATTTATCTTCTTTGAAAATCAGACACGGAAACAGCAGCGCATTTTATAACCGTACCTTTCAAAGAGCCACCGATTTACTGGAGACGGCCAAATCTCCTGAAAATTTGCATGGGCCCAAACACTAGAGTGATTGTCAACAAGGGCTTTAAAGAGAGGGTGTACCTGAAAAGCAGGAGTAGAAGGGTTTCAACTGTCAACATCTCACACAATTTATATTAAGAACAACGCATTCTTTGAAAAACTGTAATGTAGGCAAGCACTCAGGCCACCTTAGTTCAGATAAGGGATCCTTTCCTCTGGACACAATCAGGGTCGCAGTGTGAGAACTTTTGGCTAGCTGCGATTGTGACCCATTTGTCTGTAACGTTGGTTCCAAGGCTATAGCAGCAGAACAAACTGAGATCTGCTCAGCTGTAAAATTAAAACCCAACCACAGCCAATCCAAACCTTACCCAACAACTTAACTCTTCAATACCCAACCACTGCGATTCAGAACCCCATCGAGACCCAGGCACTGGGGTTGCCAGGTCATCGAGAAGGACACAGGAGATTGACGGTGCACCCAAGCATCTACTGGTTTGATCATAGAACAGTACAGCACAGTACGGGCCCTTTGGCCCACGATGTTGTGCCGACCTACATAAACACCTAAGCCTTGATCAATCTAACCCTTCCCTCCTACACAGCCCATAACCCTCCATTTTTCTTACTTCCATGTGCCTATCTAAGAGTCTCTTAAATGTCCCTATGGTATAAGCCTCTACCACCACCCCCGGCAGTGCGTTCCAGACACCCACCACTCTCTGTGTAAAGAACCTACCTCTGACATCTCCCCTAAACTTTCCTCCTCTCACCTTAAACTGATGTCCTCTGGTATTAGTCATAGGGAAAAAGGTGCTGGCTGTCCACTCTATCTATGCCCCTCATAATCTTATACACCTCTATCAAGTCCCCTCTCATCCTCTGTCGCTCTAAAGAGAAAAGCCCTAGCTCACTCAATCTATCCTCATAAAACATGCTCTCCAATCCAGGCAACATCCAGGGAAATCACCTCTGCACTCCCTCTAAAGCTTCCACATCCTTCCTATAATGAGGTGACTAGAAATGACAATACTTCAGGTGTGGTCTAACCAGAGTTTTACAGACCTGCAACATTACCTTGCAGCTTTTGAACTCAATGAAGGCCAGCATGCCACACGTCTCCTTAACCACCCTGTCAACTTGTGTGGCAACTTTAAGAATTCCGCCATTAACCTTGAATTATATAAAAGAAACACTCACTGCACTGGTGGTCACTGCAATAGAGGGGGAATTCAGAGATTATCACTACAATACATGGAAATAGCTACAAAAATGTTTCACTAAAGCTCAGTAATTGGTAAATGTAGGCAGACTTGAATGTCAAATACTCTGGTTGTGGATTCAGCATGCAATAGTGCAAATGCTGCACATTGACACTAAGTACCACTTGCATATCTTTCTGACGTGAAGTGAGAGTGTGAACATAAGATTATTTGTTGCTCTCGTGGTGGAATTTTTTTTGTTCTCATCACACCACTTACATGAATGACAACTAACTTACCGCTCTGAAACGCAAAATATCCTGAGCAGGGAGACATTCCAAAACGTAAAGCAAAACGTCAGCTGGAAGACTGAGCAGTGTCAGGGCAGGTGTACTTTTCTTAACTTTCTGTATTGCAGGTAGTGAGACACATTTTGCACAGTTACAGTGAAACACTGAAAGTGAAAGATTAGAATGGTAAAGAAATTTGATTTGACATTTTGTTCTAGAAACCCTAGTTCCATAAAATACACATAAGAGCCAAAGCTGTTTAGATACCCTGTAGGGTTCCTGCCTTCCTACAATGGAACACTCACAAGAACTGGAGCAAATCAGGGGAAACCGGATACTGAACCAGCACCATGCCACACACTGGCAGATTTACACAACCTGCTTTACCTATTTCTTTTAAATGACTCCCGTCAAAATCATTCAGTACAACCTTCACTACTTCCTCCAACGGATTCCAATTTAGCTTAAAGGATTTCCTTAGCACAAAATTCAACCTAATGCACCTACCTAATATAACACGGTAAAATATGAAGTTATCCATTTTGGTGGATAAAACAGAAAAGCAAAGATTTTTTGGTGAAAGATTGCGAAGTATTGATGTTCAAAGGGACTGAGAGGTGCTTGTACTGAAAGCCAACCAGCAGTGCAGCTGGTGGTAGAAGGCAAATGGTACATTGGCCTTTATTACGAGAGGATTTGAGCGCATGAGTAAAGATGTTTTACTGCATTTAGAAATAGCCTTGGTGGGATGAGACCAAGTACTATGGACAGCTTTGGTGCCTTACCCAAGAAGTGATATACTTGCCCCAGGTGGATTCAGCGCAGGATAACCAGACTGGTCCCAGGGACAGCAGGTGTTGTGTGTGAGAAGAGATTGAGCAGCCTAGGCCTCTATTCTCCAGAGTTTAGATGAATGAGAGGCGATCTCATTGAAACTTACATAATTCCTGCAGGGTTTGACAAGCTGGATGCAGGGAGGATGTATCCCCAGCTGAGAGATCCAAAACTAGGGAACATCATCTCAGAATAAGGAATAGGACTGAGACGAGAAGAAGCTTCTTCATGGGAATCATTGGAATTATCTACCTGGGAGGTCTTTAGAGGCCCAGTGGTTGCACTCATTCAAACTGCCTGATTTCTGGATGTGAAGGGAATCAGGGATATTGCAGGAAAGTGGCGTGGAACTGACCATCACTCACGACTGGACGAACGGTGGAGCAGGCGCAAAGAGCCAAGTGGCCTCTTGCTTCTCCAATGGTTTTATGTTCCATCTGTAAACTGACAGTTATTTATTACATCATGAGGCACTCAAATATCACATGCAAACCACTACTTTGCATTAATAGTAAAAATTTTTTCAAATCAATCTTAAAACACAATCAGGCCACTGTTTTTGGCCATGTGCATACTGTTAACAAGGTCAGGGCTTATTGCCCATCCCTGATTGCTGAGAGAAGATGGCACTGAGTCAAGGCACATCTTTCAATGCAGGCTCCCCAACAACACAGATGGGGAGAGGGTCTGCAAAGGAAACCTTTCCTCTTCCCAAAAAACTGTTGTCAGCTGCATTTCACTCATTCAGAAGAAACTTCACGATACTATCCGCCTGCCCCTGCCCCACACCAGGGTACAACACTCCTTCTGGTCTGGCTCAGCCACAGGTCAGGGTGATCCCAGAGTGAACATCTGTGACATGGATACTGTGGAATAATCCATCACTTTCACCAATGGACACGTCCCAGGGCGGACGGAGACTTCACCATCGCTCCCCCACCCCTCACCCCCAACCCTTCCCCCCAACCCTCACCCCCTCCCCAACCTTCACCCCCACCCCCTCTCCCCACCTCTCCACTCCCCTCACCCCCTCTCCCCTCCTCCCCTCACCCCTACCTCCCCCCTCCCCTCACCCCACCCCCTCCCCTACCCCCTCCCCCCTGCCCCCTCCCCTCTCTCCCCTCCCCCCTCTCCTCCCCCTCCCCCTCCTCTCCCCCTCCCTCCCTCCCCTCTCCCCCTCCCTCCCTCTCCCTCTCCCCCCCCTCCCTCCCCTCCCCCCCCCCCCCTCCCCCCCTCCCTCCCCTCCCCCTCCCCCCTCTCCCCCTCCCCCTCTCCCCCCTCCTCTCCCCCTCTCCCCCCTCCCTCCTCTCCCTCCTCCCCTCTCCCTCCCTCCTCTCCCCGCCTCCCTCCCCCCCTCCCTCCCTCCTCTCCCCCCCTCCCTCCCCCCCCTCCCTCCTCTCCCCCCCTCCCTCCCTCCTCTCCCCCCTCCCTCCCCCCCCCCTCCCTCCTCTCCCCCCCTCCCTCCCCCTCCCCCCCTCCCTCCCTCTCCCCCCTCCCCTCCCTCCCCCTCCCCCCTCTCCCCCCTCCCCCTCCTCTCCCTCTCCCCCCTCCCCCCCTCTCCCCTCCCCCCCTCCCCCTCCTCTCCCCATCCCCTCCCTCTCCCCCCTCCCCTCCCCCCTCCCCTCCTCTCCCCCTCCCCTCCTCTCCCCCCTCCCCTCCCCCCTCCCCCTCCTCCTCCTCTCCGCCCTCCCCTCCCTCCCCCCTCCTCTCCCCCCTCTCCCCTCTCCCCCTCTCCCCCCCCTCCCTCCCCCCCTCTCCCTCTCCCTCCCCCCCTCTCCCCCCTCTCCCTCTCCCTCCCCCCTCTCCCTCCCTCTCCCTCCCTCCTCTCCCTCCCCTCCCTCCTCTCCCCCCCCCTCTCCCCCCCCCCCTCTCCCCCCTCTCCCTCTCCCCCCCTCTCCCCTCTCTCACCCTCCTCTCCCCCCTCTCTCACCCTCCTCTCCCCCTCCTCTCCCCCCCTCCTCTCCCTCTCCTCTCCCTCCTCCTCCTCTCCCTCTCCCCCCGCTCTCCCCCTCCTCTCCCCTCCCTCCTCCCCCCCTCTCCCTCTCCCCCCTCTCCCTCTCCCCCCCTCCCTCTCCCCCCTCCTCTCCCCCCTCTCACCTCTCCCTCTCCCCCCGCTCTCCCCCTCTCCCTCCCTCCTCTCCCCCTCCTCTCCCTCCCTCCTCCCCCCCCTCCCCCCCTCCCTCCTCTCCCCCCTCTCCCTCTCCTCTCCCTCTCCCCCTCCTCCCCCCCTCCCTCTCCCCCTCCTCTCCCTCCTCTCCCCCTCTCCTCTCCCCCTCCCCCTCCTCTCCCCTCCCCCTCTCCCCCCTCCTCTCCCTCTCCTCCCCCCCCTCCTCTCCCCTCCCTCTCCCCCTCCCTCTCCCCCTCCTCTCCCCCTCTCCCTCTCCCCCTCCTCCCCCCCTCCCTCTCCCCCCCTCCTCCCCCTCTCCCCCCTCCCCCCCTCCTCTCCCCTCTCTCCCCCCCTCCTCTCCCTCTCCTCCCCCCTCTCTCCCCGCCCTCTCCCCCCCCTCTCCCCCCGCCCTCACCCCCCCCTCTCCCCCCCTCTCCCCCCGCTCTCACCCCCCGCTCTCCCCCCTCCTCTCCCCCCCTCTCTCCCCCCGCCTCTCTCCCCCTCCTCCCTCTCCCCCCTCTCCCCCTCCCCCCCTCCTCCCCCTCCCTCTCTCCCCCCCTCTCCCCCCCTCTCCCCCTCTCTCCCCCTCCTCTCCCCTCTCCCCCCGCCCCCCCCTCTCCCCCGCTCTCACCCCCTCCTCCCCCCCCTCCTCTCCCTCTCCCCCCCCCTCCTCCCCCCCTCTCCCCCCCTCCCCCTCCTCCCCCCCCCTCCCCCTCGTCCTCTCTCCCCCCCCTCCCCCCGCCCTCTCCCCCCTCCTCCCCCGCCCTCTCTCCCCCCCTCTCCCCCCCCTCCCCCCGCCCTCTCTCCCCCCGCCCTCTCTCCCCCCTCCCCCCCCCTCTCCCCACCCCTCTCCCCCCGCCCTCTCCCCCCCCCTCTCCCCCCGCTCCCTCCCCCCCCTCTCCCCCCTCCCTCCCCCCCCTCCCTCTCCCCCCGCTCCCTCCCCCCCTCCTCCCCCCCCTCTCCCCCCTCCCTCCCTCTCCCTCCCCCCCCTCCCTCTCCCTCCTCCCCCTCCCTCCCTCCCCTCCCTCCCTCTCCCTCCCCCCCCTCCCTCTCCCTCCTCCCCCTCCCTCCCCCCCCCTCCCTCCCTCCCCCTCCCTCTCTCCCCCTCCCTCCCCTCCCTCTCCCTCCCTCTCCCTCCCCCCCTCCCCCTCCCCCCCCCTCCCTCTCCCCCCTCCCCCTCCCCCCCCTCCCTCCCTCTCCCCCCCCTCCCTCCCTCTCCCCCCTCCCTCCCTCTCACCCCCCTCCCTCCCTCTCACCCCCCTCCCTCCCTCCCTCTCACCCCCCTCCCTCCCTCTCCCTCCTCCCCCTCCCTCCCTCCCCCTCCCTCCCCCCTCTCCCTCCCTCTCCCTCCCTCTCCCTCCCTCCCCCTCCCTCCCTCTCCTCCCTCTCCCCTCTCCCCTCTCCCTCCCTCTCCTCCCCCCCCTCTCCCTCCCCCCCCCTCTCCCTCCCCCCCTCCCCCTCCCCCCCCCTCTCCCTCCCTCTCCCTCCCCCTCCCCCCCCTCCCTCCCTCTCCCCCCCCCCTCCCTCTCACCCCCCCCCTCCCTCTCACCCCCCTCCCTCCCTCCCTCTCACCCCCCTCCCTCCCTCCCTCTCACCCCCCTCCCTCCCTCTCCCCCCCTCCCTCTCACCCCCCTCCCTCCCTCTCCCCCCCTCCCTCTCACCCCACTCCCTCCCTCTCACCCTCCTCCCTCCCTCTCACCCCCTCCCTCTCACCCCCCTCCCTCCCCCCTCTCACCCCCCTCCCTCCCTCTCACCCCCCTCCCTCCCTCTCACCCCCCTCCCTCCCTCCCTCTCACCCCCTCCCTCCCTCTCACCCCCCCTCTCTCACCCCCCTCCCTCCCTCCCTCTCACCCCCCTCCCTCCCTCTCACCCCCCTCCCTCCCTCCCTCTCACCCCCCTCCCTCCCTCTCACCCCCTCCCTCTCACCCCCCTCCCTCCCTCCCTCTCCCTCCCTCTCCCTCCCCCCCTCCCCCCCTCTCCCTCCCCCCCTCCCCTCCCTCTCCCTCCCCCCCTCCCCTCCCTCTCCCCTCCCCCCCTCCCCTCCCTCTCCCTCCCCCCCCTCCCTCTCCCCTCCCCCCCCTCCCCTCCCCTCCCTCTCCCTCCCCCCCTCCCCCCCTCCCTCCCCTCCCTCCCCTCCCCTCCTCCCTCTCCCCTCCCCCCCCTCCCCTCCCTCTCCCCTCCCCCCCCTCCCTCTCCCCCTCCCCTCCCCCCTCCCCCCTCCCCTCCCTCCCCTCCCCCCTCCCCTCCCTCTCCCTCCCCCCCTCCCCTCCCTCTCCCTCCCCCCCCCCCTCTCCCCTCCCCCCCCTCCCCTCCCCTCCCTCTCCCTCCCCCCCCTCCCCTCCCTCCCCCCCCCTCCCTCTCCCCCCCCCTCCCCTCCCTCTCCCCTCCCCCTCCCCTCCCCCCCTCCCTCTCCCCTCCCTCCCCTCCCCTCCCTCCCTCTCCCCTCCCCTCCCTCTCCCCCCTCCCTCCCTCTCCCCCCTCCCCCCCCTCCCCTCCCTCTCCCCCCCCCCCCTCCCCTCCCTCTCCCCCTCCCCTCCCCTCCCTCTCCCCCCTCCCCTCCCCTCCCTCCCCCCCCCTCCCTCTCCCTCCCCCCCCCCCTCCCTCTCCCTCCCCCCCCCCTCCCTCTCCCTCCCCCCCCCCCTCCCTCTCCCTCTCCCTCTCCCTCTCCCTCCGCTCTCTCACCCCCCGCTCTCACCCTCCGGCCGCATCTTCAACCGACGCCGCCGGTCCCGTCCACCCACACACCGAGATCCGCCGGCGCGCCGCCGCTCCCGGTGCTCGCTCCCGCCGCCGCCGCTCCGGCCGGTGCTCGCTCCCGCGCCCGGTGCTCGCTCCCGCCGCCGCCGCTCTCCCGCCGCCCCGCGCACCGACCGTTTCAAACCCACCGCTCGAGAACCTATTCAAAATAGGCAGCACTGATTGGCTGACTGTCGCGGAAACGCGCCACGCCCATTGGGCTTCCCCGCAGTCAATCACAAGCCCTCGTTCCCTCATTCCTCCCCGTCATTGGTGGGTTCAGCGTCGCTTCCGGGTTGTGCGCGTTTCCCATTGGCTGCAGAGAATGCACTTTCGAATCGGGCGCCGGCGGAGCGAAAGTGGTGCCCCCTGTGGTGGGGAGGGGGAGGTGCACCCGGCGGACCTGTCCCCGGTACTGGGGGGGGGGGGGTGGAGGGGGTGAGGGTGAGGGTTGGTGGGGAGGTGAGGGGTGGTGGGGGGTGAGGGTTGGTGGGGAGGGTGAGGTGGGGGTGTGGTGGGTAGGGTGAGGGTTGGGGTGGGGGTGAGGGTTGGGGTGAGGGGTGTTGGTGGGGAGGGTGAGGGGGGAGGGGTGAGGGTTGGGGTGGGGTGAGGGTTGGTGGGGAGGGTGAGGGGTGGGGAGGGTGAGGTGGGGGTGAGTGGTGGGTAGGGTGCAGTGAGGGTTGGGGGTGAGAGGTAGTGAAGGGTGGGGGTGAGGGTTGGTGGGGAGGGGGTGAGTGGTGGTGGTGAAGGGAGGGGTGAGGGTTGGTGGGGAGGGTGAGGGGTGGTGGTGAAGGGTGGTGGGGGTGTAGGGTGAGGGTTGGGGTGGGGGTGAGGGTTGGGGTGAGGGGTGTTGGTGGGGAGGGTGAGGGGTGGGTAGGGTGCGGTGAGGGTTGGGGTGGGGGTGAGAGGTAGTGAAGGGTGAGGAGGGGGTGAGTGGTGGTGGTGAAGGGAGGGGTGAGGGTTGGTGGGGAGGGTTGGGGTGAGGGGTGATGGGGAGGGTGAGGGGTGATGGTGGGTAGGGTGAGGGTTGGGGTGGGGTGAGGGTTGGTGGGGAGGGTGAGGGGTGGTGGTGAAGGGTGGTGGGGGTGATTGTGGGTGGGGTGAGGAGGGGGGTGAGGGGTAGAGGGGTGAGAGCCAGTGGGAGGGTTATGAGTGGAGGAGGGGAGGGAGACATGGTGATGGGGCGGGGGGCAGGAGGGACCAGTCGATCAGGAGGAACTAGTCATTGACTTCAGGAAGGTGAAGTCAGGAGACCACACGCCAGTTCTCATTGGTGGGTCAGAGCTGGAGAGGGTCAGCAGCTTTAAATTCCCGGGCGTTAACATTTCGGACGACCTGTCCTGGGCCCAGCACATCGATGCAATCACAAGGAAGGCGCGCCAGCAGCTTTATTTTCTTAGGAGGTTGAGGAGGTTCGGCTTGTCACTAAACACAAACTTCTACAGCTGTATCGTTGAAAGTGTCCTGACTGGTTGCATCGCGGTCTGGTACAGTGATTCGAATGCGCAGGAACGTAGAAAGCTGCAGAGAGCAGTGGACTCAGCCCAATACATCACGGGCACATCCCTCCCCACCATCAGGAGTATCTACAGGAGGTGCTGCTTCAGGAAGGCAACATCCATCATCAAAGATCCCCACCATCCGGGCTGTGCCGTCTTCTCACAGCTCCCATCGGGCAGGGGGTACAGAAGCCTGAAGCCCCACACCACCAGGTTCAGGAACAGCTACTTCCCGTCAACCATTTGGTTCTTGAACCAACCGGCACAACCCTAATCACTACAGTTTAGGAACACTTTGACCACTTTGCACTACATTTTTTCTTCTAATTGTGATCTTTCTTGTAAAAATTGTGTTTATGTTTATCTTGTGAATGCTGCTTACATGATGCCGTGTGCCTGTGGTGCTGCTGCAAGTTTCTCATTGCTCCTGTGTACATATGGACTGTGCAGCTGACAATAAACTCGACTTTCACTAAGGAGACTTGGCTTGTCACCGAACACTCTATCAGACTTCAACAGATGCACTGTTGAAAGTATCCTGACTGGTGGCGTCACAGCCTGGTACGGCAATTCTAACGCACAGGCAGGCAAGAGGCTGCAGAGAGTAGTGGACACAGCCCAGTCCATCATGGGCACAGCCCTCCCCACCATTGTTATGGCCTTCCACATTACTGTCTGCCTGCACTGCACTTTCTCTGTAATTGGAACACTTTATTCTGCATTCTGTTATTGTCTTCCCTTGCACTGATGTGATGAAATGATCTGTCTGGCTGACATGCAAAACAAAGTTTTTCCCTGTACCTCAGTACATGTGACAATAATAAACCAATTGACCAATTTATCACTTCTGCCTTTAGAATTTTGCACATTACTGGGTCTCCCAATCTTCCTTGCTCTAAGGAAAACCCCAGACTCCTGACACAATAAGACCGTCTTTCCTGAGACCATCCACGTAAATCTACTTGGCAGCATTTCCAACAGCTCAAAGTGTGGTACCTGGAAAGGGACATCAAATCATGTAGACTACACACACACACACACACAGCACCACCAAGGGAACATGGTTAATTATTAATAAAAGTTAATTATACAAAACTAAACTCTATAAACAGAGTAATTTTTGATTCCATGTACAAATATTGTGCAGTTACAATACAAACTGTAGCATTGAGGACATTTGTGCACATCATTGTAAGCTACCCCTGTGCTGTCCTGGGCACACAGTGCCCACTATAGATCTGGGGTCAGGGCAGGGACACCACAGGTCAGAGAACCACACTTTATTTGCAATATTCCCACAGTCCCAGAGCAGAGACAGCTCAGGTTTGAGCTGCACCGATTTCCACTGATTGGAGCAGAGACTGTGCTGCTGGAAGGAAGGAGAGGGAGACTGTGAGGGAGAGAATATAGGAGCAAAATTAGGCCATTCAGCCCATCGAATCTGCTCTGCCAATCAATCATGGCTGATTTTTTTTCAACCCCATTCTCCTGCCTTCTCCCTGTAACCCTTAACCCCCTCACCAATCAAGAACCTATCAATCTCTGCCTTAAATACACCCAATGACTTGGCTTCTACAGCCCTTGGCAATGAACTGCCCAGATTCATCAGCCTCTGGTTGAAAAAATTCCTCCTCATCTAGTTCTAAACGGACGTCCCTTTATTCTGAGGCTGTGCCCTTGAATCCTGGACTCTCCCACTGATGGAAACATCCTCTCCACGTCTGCTCTCTCCAGGCCTCTCAAAGAGAGAGAGAGAGAGAGGGAGAGACTGACACTGAGAGATCGAAAGAGAGTGAGCGGGGGGAAGATCAGGCGGGAGGGGAGATCGGGGTGGGAACCGAGGGAGAAGACCGGGGGTGGGGGGAGACCGAGAGCCCACGTTAATTTTTAACCACCTTTGCTGATGAGGGAGAGGAGGAATAAATGCCAGGTAGAAGGAAACCAAGTGTTTGATTGGAGTTGGGAACCAGGCACCAAAGGTTATTGCTTGTATCACTGGGAGCAACCAGAGAGGCTGGAAGACCCAGGACGGACGTGCCTACTATTGCAGGGTGACTGTATCTCCCTCCCCACCCCAGCCGGAGCTGGCCAGAAGGAAGCCATGCTTTGAATTAGTTCCTCCAGGAGGATGGTGCCTGGACAGTTCCAGCTGCTCAGGGAAGACTGTCCTCAGTTGGTGGAGGAGCTAAGTACAAGGAGTGGGTTTGTGTGTCCAGGAGCTCTAATAAACCCATTTGCAGTCCTGGTCGCCCTATTATAGGAAGGACGTGGAGAGGGTGCAGAGGAGGTTCACCAGGATGCTGCTGCATCAGAGGGTATGAGCTATAAGGAGAGGTTGGACAAACTTGGGTTGTTCTCCCTACGGCGGCAGAGGCTGAGGGCAGACCTGATAGAGGTTTTTAAAATTATGAGAGGCATAGATAGGGTAGACAGTCAGAAACTGTTCTCCGGGGTAGAAATGTCAAACACCAGAGTACCTGCTTTTAAGGTTAGAGGGGGGAAGTTTGAAGGTGACGTGAGGGGCAAGTTATTCAAGCAGAGAGTGCTGGGTGCTTGGAATGGGTCACCAGGGTAGTAGTGGAATCGGGCAGTTTGGTGGCGTTTAAGAAGCTTTTAGATAGAGACATAAATATGAAGGGAATGGAGGGATATGGATGATACACAGGAGGAGAACATTTAGTATAAATTGGCATCAAGATTGGCACATCGTGGGCCGAATGGCCTGTCCGCTGCTGGACTGTTCTATGTTCTTAGATCAACGTGACCAACTGGTGCTCTTGATACGTCTGCTGACTGAGGAGGGGGTAGGTCCAGTGGGATTGGAGCAGCCCCGCTGCTCTGCACTCCCTGTTGGAAGTGAGTAGACTGCGAGAGAATCCGAGCTGCTCCAGGTTCAAGTTGCTCAATTCACCACACGTCTGACACGACTTACAGGCGCAAACCCCGCTCAGGATCGTTGCTGCAGGAAGGTCATCCACCCGAAACGTTTCCCCTTCCCCTCCCCACGGACGCTGCCTGACCACCTGCACATGTCCACTGTCCAGATGTCAGTGGGTCAGCTCCGAGGGACGGCTCTGAGGGTCAAGTCCGTTGATTGCTGGCTGGGTCTGTCGGGTCGGGTCGGCTCGGCTGACCAGTGGCTGGGTCTGAGGGTCGGGTCTGCTGACCAGTGGCCGGGTCCGAGTGTCAGGTCGGTTGACCAGTGGCCGGGTCCCAGGGTCGGGTCCGAGGGTTGGGTGGGTTGACCAGTGGCCGGGTCCAAGGGTCGGGTCCGCTGACCAGTGGCTGAGTCCCAGGGTCGGGTTGGTTGACCAGTGGCGGGGTCCGAAGGCTGGGTCCGAAGGTCGGGTTGGTTGACCAGTGGCCGGGTCCAAGGGTTGGGTCCGCTGACCAGTGGCCGGGTCCGAGGGTTGGGTCGGTTGACCAGTGGCCGGGTCCGAGGGCTGGGTCCGAGGGTTGGGTTAGTTGACCAGTGGCCGGGTCTGAGGGTTGGGTCCACTGACCAGTGGCCGGGTCCTAGGGTTGGGTCCGCTGACCAGGCCAGGTCCGAGGGTCTGGTCGGCTGACCAGTGGCCGGGTCTGAGGGCTGGGTCCGAGGGTCGGGTTAGTTGACCAGTGGCCGGGTCCGAGGGTTGGGTGGGTTGACCAGTGGCCGGGTCCGAGGGTCGGGTCCGCTGACCAGTGGCTGGGTCCCAGGGTTGGGTTGGTTGACCAGTGGCCAGGTCTGAGGGTCGGGTCTGAGGGTTGGGTGGGTTGACCAGTGGCCGGGTCCGAGGGTTGGGTCCGCTGACCAGTGGCCGGGTCCGAGGGTTGGGTGGGTTGACCAGTATCCAGGTCCGAGGGTCGGGTCGGTTGACCAGTGGTTGGGTCCCAGGGTCAGGTCCGAGGGTCGGGTCTGCCGACCAGTGGCCGGGTCCCAGGGTCGGGTCAGCCGACCAGTGGCCGGGTCCCAGGGTCGGGTCAGCCAACCAGTGGCCGGGTCTGTCGGGTCGGGTCCGCTGACCAGTGGCCGGGTCTGTCGGGTCGGGTCCGCTGACCAGTGGCCGGGTCCCAGGGTCGGGTCCGCTGACCAGTGGCTGGGTCCCAGGGTCGAGTCTGCTGACCAGTGGGCGGGTCCCAGGGTCGGGTCTGCTGACCAGTGGCCGGGTCCGCTGACCAGTGGCTGGGTCTGTTGGGTCGGGTCCGCTGACCGTTGACTGGGTCAGTCGGAGATGTTATCCAACACTAACACAGGGAACTGTTCTCCTCCCTCACACAGCAGTGAGTACGCTGCTCGATAAAGGTGGAACTGGGGCTGCTCCGGAGACTCGGAGGAAAACACAACAGGAAGCAGCTCCTCCGCCATGACCTGTGAAGCAAGAGAAACGGGAGTCAGGGGGTCAGCTCTCCACACACTGTCGGACTTTACATCCACTCAGTTACACTGTTGGTGCAGCACGGCTCAGCAGCCTGTTACCTGACACACACACATCCAGAAAAGGAAGGTCGAATACAAGAGTGGTCTGGCTCAAAACAGAACAGACCGTAAAGGCTAGCGTAGGTTTGTGGAAAGGCATATATTAGCTGAAGCTATTGTTGGTCATTTACAGACTGAGGCAGGTGAAATTATATTTGTGAATAAAGGAAACTGCAGAGAAATGAAACAAATATTTTGTGAGAGAGTGGTGGGGGGGGAGCGGGTAAGGGAACGGGGGGGGAGAGGGGGGAGGAGAGAAAGAGAGAGAGAGAGAGAGAGAGAGAGAGAGAGAGAGAGAGAGAGAGAGAAGAGAGAGAACAGGCAGGATTGATCCTACACAGAGCCAGAACAGACTTGACAAGTGAATGGCCTCCTTCTACGCTGTAGTGACCACCCCCTCCAGCTGCAGACAGCGGTTACTGATCTCTCTACAGGTACTGGCAATAGGATTTTCCTGCCCCTTTAAGTTTGATCTACATTGAAGATAAACAAATGCAGAGTAAGGGAGAATTAAAAGCCCAATGAGCACCCACTCCAGGACCTGACAGTGCTCAGCAGCACAAACATTACAGGGCGGCAAGGTCTTCGAGTGATGGAGTGTGGCTTGGCTGGCCGGAGAGTCAGGGTCAACACCCAGCTCCTTGCTTGCTAGTCTCCTGAGCCCAGTGTCTGACATGAATTGGTTACAATTAGTGTGAAATGGCCTGATTCAGCAAAAAAAAAAGCAAAGGAATGACATTGGAGGCATGCGGTGCGGGCTGCCACCTGTAGCCTCGGGCCAGCACCTGTGAGGGGTGCACACAGGATGGCCCAATGAATCAGAGCCAACAGAATCAGTGTAGAACGATGCAGAACCGATAAGGCACAAGAATAATAATGAAGGTTTTTGGAGGTAGGGCAGGGAGAACTCAGGAGACCAGCGAGCGAGAACTCCGGGGAGACCAACTATCAGAAGGAAGACCCCCATTCCTGGGGCAGGGAGAAGAAGGATCAGTCGTTTGGTCAATGGGAGATCTCATTCTAAGTGAGAAAAGTAGTTTGGGTGAGTATTGATCCAAAAAGAACAATAGAATTCAGGAATTATGTGGATATTTGCATTTCATATAATGTTGATATAACAAAGTTGTGAGTAGTTTGAATCAATTAGGATTTGCGTGGTCATTCACCTAACCTCAGTCAGCTGACCAAGGTAAGAGCCAACAGCTGTTGGGACAGCAGTCTGCAGGTCGAACAAAGCTGTGTCCTCTCGTTAAGGTGGACACGGAAGAGCATAAGACACTGTTTGAAATTAAGGCTTTAAGAAAAGACTGAAACAAGCGACCATGTCTTTGTTACTTGTGGAATCTTGCTGTGCATGTGGTTGCTATGTTTGTCAACATTTCAGAACTAACTTTTACATTTGAAGCACATTTCTGAGATGTTGTGATTTGCAAAATCACTGAAAATCTGTCCCCCTTCAGGACGTGCCTGAGAGTCCAAGAACTTGTTTCTCAACCACCGGGAGTGCACACCCTCAACGGATACCTGGGGCAAACAGCACAGCCACAGCTGGTAACTAACAGTAAACCCCCCACTCTGTCCACACATCACCCACGGGCTTGGAGCTGTAAATAGCTGCTCTACATCATAACTGGAACTACCCCCCACCAGCACATTAAACAGGCAGAACAAGACAACAAACACCTGCTTCCTCAGGTGACTGAGCTGCCAGGATAATTTGACATTTCTTTCTATTTGATGATTGCACATGGTTAGGGTGATGGATTTGATGGGGCTGGGCAGTGCACCTTACCCTTTGAATGTGGATCTGTTGTTGGAGAGTTTGTACGTGAAACCTGAGGGTGTCCATCTCCTTCAGTTCCTGCAGACTGGAATAGAGGAGGAGTGGTGCACATCCGCTGCCACTGTCTCTGCACGCCTTAAAGGCTGGCCTCCAGCAACTCCCCAGCTTCATCCAAAGTGTTGCAGCTATGTGCCAGAATCAACAAAAGATAATGGAGACACAAAACACTAGTTAAAATATATAGAATGAAGGAGCAACATAGGGAACTTAATCACTGGGATGGCAACTGCTCTGCCCGGGACTGCAAGGAATTGCAGAGAGTTGTGGACACAGCCCAGCGGATCACGGAAACCAGCCTCCCCTCCATGGACTCTGTCTACACTTCTCGCTGCCTCGGTAAAGCAGCCAGTATAATCAAAGACCCCACCCACCCCGGACATTCTCTTTTCTCCCCCCTCCCATTGGGCAGAAGATACAAAAGCCTGAAAGCACGTACCACCGGACTCATGGACAGCTTCTATCCCACTGTTATAAGACCATTGAACAGTCCTCTAGTTCGATAAGATGGACTCTTGACCTCACAATCTACCTCGTTATGACCTTGCACCTTATTGTCTGCCTGCACTGCACTTTCTCTGTAACTGTAACACTTTACTCTGCATTCTGCTATTGTTTTACCCTGTACTATCTCAATGCACTATGTAATGAATTGATCTGTATGATCGGTATGCAAGACAAGTTTTTCACTGTACCTCGGTATATCTGACAACAATAATCCAATTCCAAATCATCAATACAGATAAGTGTGAGGTGATGCATTTTGGAAAGTCAAATCAGCATTAGACTCATACTATGAATGGTAGGGCACTAGGGAGTATAATGGAACAGAGGGACCTAGGAGTACAGGTGCATAGTTCGTTGAAAGCAGCACCACAGGTAGACAGGGTGGTGAAAAAGGTGTTTAGCACGCTGGCCTTCATCAGTCAGGGCACTGAGTACAGGAGTTGGGACATTATGTTGCAGTTATATAAGTCGTTGGTGAGGCTGCACTTGGAGCACTGTGTACAGTTTTGGTCGCCCTGTTATAGGAAAGATGTGGTTAAACTGGAAAGAGTGCAGAGAAGATTTATGAGGATGTTGCCGGGACCAGAATGCCTGAGTTATAGGGAGAGGTTGGCCAGGCTGGGTCTTTATTCCTTGGAACGTAGAATGAGTGTTTAAAATATGAGAAGCATGGATAAGGTGGATGGGAGTCCAAAACTAGGGGGCATAGGTTTAGGGTGAGTGGGGTAAGATTTAAAAGGGACCTGAGGGGCAACTTTTTCACGCAGAGGGTGGTGAGTGTATGGAACGAGCTGCCAGAGGAAGTGGGTGAGGCAGGTACAACAGTATCATTTAAGAAGCACTTGGATAGGTACATGGAGGGGCGGGGCTTGGAGGGATATGGGCCGAATGCAGGAAATTGGGACTAGCTGGGTGGGCACCGTAGTCGGCATGGACTGGTTGGGCCGAAGGGCCTGTATCCGTGCTGTATCATTGTGACTCTATGACTTAAACCCTCTGATTCCACGCAGATATGAAAACAGAAAATGCTCAGCATGTCAGACCGTATCCGTGGACAGAGAAACAGTCAACATTTCAGGTCTGAGCCCCTTTGTAGGAACTATGACAGAGAAGAAAATTTAGTTTTCATTAGGAGAGAAGTGGGAGAGGAATAGAACAGAGAAAAGGAAATCTCTGGTAGGGAGAGTCCAAATACGTCCATGGGGGCAGTCACAAGCACATTCTGTCCGTGGAATGTGCTGTTACCAGCAAGGTTGGGGGACGAGGGCTGGGTGTGGTGGGTCAGACCTGTATTGGCATGGGATTGGATGAACAGGGCTGGATTTGGCTCAGCCCTTGAGTGGTGTCCAGTTAGAGCATATCATCTCATATTTACTTCCAGCACAGGAGGACATTTTCCAGCTCATTGAGTCTACCGTTGCTCTCAGAGCAATCCCATCAGTTATTTCCCTCCTACCTGTTCTCACTCACACGCCTATTAAGATCACACCGACTCTCCTGTTACCCACCTGCAGTGGGAACAACTTACAGCAGCTGACTAACCTCCAGCATGTCCCTGGGATGTGGGAGGAACCGAAGCACCAAGGAGTAACCCTGATGGTCACAGGCAGAAAGTACAAACTCCACACAGACAGGTCCCTGAGGTCAGGATCAAAGCTGGGTCCCTGAGGTTGTGAGACAGCTGCCCTCACCTCAGAGTAACTATGCCGCAATATCTGTAGCTCCCTAAGGAGATAAACAGTTTTCTTTGCTGCTTCTGATCAAATTACTGCAGTTAAAGAAGTAGGTATGGAGAGCATTGGACTCAGCCAGTTCCATTACAGGTATGGCTCTCCCCACCATTGAGGACATCTACAAGAGGCAATGTTTCAGGAAGGCGACATCCACCATCAGGGACCCCCGCCATCTGGGCCATGCCCTCTTCTCGATGCTGCCATCAGGCAGGAGGTACAGGAGCCTGAAGTCCCACACCTCAAGGTTCAACAACAGCTTCTACCCCACTGCCGTCAGGTTCTTGAACCCACATGAAAAACCCTCACACTACCTTGGACCCTATTTCTTTTCGCTCTCTCAATCTTGCATTAGTGTCGTGATTATTTTGTTGTTAGTTTTGCACACATACAAGTCATGTATAATTTATGTGAAGTTTATGTTAACTTGCGTTTGTCCCCATCTTGTAATGCACTGAGCTGCTGCTGCAAAAAGCTCACTTTCATGCCATTTATACCCGGTGTGCGTATGTCTAGGACAAGAATAAATTTGAACCTCTGTGTGCATTAGGTGTGCCAAAGTGGGGGCTCACCCCTGGTGCCTGTTGAGATTAAATTCTCCACTGACAATCACTGCCAGGGGCTGGGATGGTGAAATTTCACGTGGCTAGTGCACTGAGTGCTTTTATATTTCTCTCTCTGACAGATGTACTGAGAGAATTTGTACAGGTGATGTACACATGTAATTGAACTTGATTAATGTAACCGGACCATAAGCATCAAAACCCTGGTGAGCTACGAGCAGGAAGGGCTGACGCTCACCATCCTTAAGCTGCTGAATGTGCTGGAGAAGGCTGGGTAGAGTTTCCTGGCATCTCTCCAGTGTCTGCTCTCCCTCACGTTCCTGCTGCCCACCGTAAGGATCTGTGAATAAAAACAATTCTTATTTCCCTGCGTACTAGCCGAGGAGGCCAGCCGTGATCACAACACTGGAACAGAAGGTGGTTTTAGGACACAGACTGAGGTAAGCCCCTGGCAGTTCCAAAGGGAATGATATTTTGGTTTAACTTGCAGAGACCTGGATTCAGTTCTATTTCCCCAAACAAACTAAACTTCCTTTAAGTGGCCATAGATGAGAAGGGTGGATTTACTTGACCAAACTGGAATAAATAGCAATCAGAATATGATAAACAACAGAAGTAGAGTATCTGTGCTGAAGGACCACAACGAGAAGTCTGGAAGGGATCAGTAACACAGCTTCTCACACAGTTCAGCTATCTGAAAACTATCCACTAACTCGCCGGCAGGTGGGAGCTTTAAACTGCCTGATAATCTCTGATTATCTCCAACCAAACTTTCCAAAGATATCCTGTCAAGGCTTCAGGAAACACTTCCACTTGCTCTTTCAAAGACAAATGGAATAAAATTGTGTGTAAATCAAATTGTTAACAGGAAGCAGGCTTTGCCAAAAGCTTATTTTGCAAGATAACAATGGAGCTACGAATGCTTAGAATATCCATTTCAACTGTGTGAATCCCACAGGAGGGCAGACTATAAATTTGTTTTATGAATAGGATCATTTCAAACTGAATCAATAAAATGGTCTGAAACATTTATCAGCAGAATGTTACCTGCTGAATGGAAGTTTTCCATGTGACTGGCATGAACCGGCTCTTTTCTGAGTGAGATTCCCCAGCACCCACCCTCACATGATTCGTGCTCCTCTGAATTTGCCCTCTCACTCCTCCCCCATCCTGCACTCTCACATTTAGAAACATAGAAAAACTACAGCACAATTCAGGCCCTTCGGCCCACACAGGTGTGCCGAAATTACTAGGCTTACCCATAGTCCTCTATTTTACTCAGCTCCATGTACCGATCTAACAGTCTCTTGAAAGACCCTATCGTATCCGCCTCCACCAACGTTTCCGGCAGCCCATTCCCCGCACTCGTCACTCTCTGAGTAAAAAACTTACCCCTGACATCTTCTCTATATCTACTCCCCAGCACCTTAAACCTATGTCCTCTTGTGGCCACCATTTCAGCCCTGGGGAAAAGCCTCTGACTACCTACCCTATCAATACCTCTCATCATCTTATACACCTCCATCAGGTCCCCCCTCATCCTCCGTCTCTCCAAGGAGAAAAGGCCAAGTTCCCTCAACCTGCTTTCATAAGGCATGCTCCGCATTCCAGGCAGCATCCTTGTAAATCTCCTCTGCACCCTCTCTATGGCTTCCACATATTTCCTGCAGTGAGGCGACCAGAATCCTGAATTATTCCGAATCCTGTCCCAGTGCCTCTGGACCCGGTAACTGCTTTCTGACACTCTCTCTCCTCTACGCTTTGCTGGAGTCCTGTCCTCTAGAATTCCACAGGCCATCCCAGCAGACAGTACAACCCAAGGGCAATGTTAAGCACAGACAGTGAAAATAAAAAGCTACAGATGCTGGAAATCTGAAGTAGAACACAGAACAGTACAGCACAGGAACAGGACTTTCAGCCCATGTCTGTGCTGGCCATGATGCCAATTGAAACTGTACATCTGCCTGCACAAGGTCCATATTCCTCCATTCCCTGCCTGTCTAAATGCATCTTAAACATTGCTGTTGTATCTGCTTCCCCTGGCAGCGCATTCCAGGCACCCACCGTTCTGTCCAAAAAACTTACCCTGCACATCTCCTTTAAACTTTCCCCTCTTGCCTTAAAGCTGTGCCCTCCAGTACTTGACATTTGTACCCTGGGAGAAAGATTTTGACCATCTACCCTATCTGCACCTCTCATAATTTTATCCACTTTGATCAGGTCACCCCTCAGCCTCTGACACTCCAAAAAAAAAACAAGTTTGTCCAACCTCTGCTTATAGCTAATACTCTCCAATCCAGGCAGCATCCTCGTGAATCTCTTCTGCACCCTCTCCAAAGCCTCCACACCCTTCCTGTAATGGGGTGACCAGAACTGCACACGGTATTCCAAATGTGGCCTGACCAATATACAGCTGCAACATGACTTCTGAACTTTAAAACTCAAATAAAAACAGAAAATGCTGAAAATAGTTGGGCAGTACAACTCTGGGCAGTACAACTGTGGACAGAGAAACAGTTAACGTTTCGGGTCTGCGACCCTTTGTCAGAACTGGGAAAGAGAGAATTGGTTAGTTTTCAGTAGCAAGGAAGGTGGGGGTGCAAACGGTAAAACGAGTGAACATCTCTGATAGCGTGAGCCCCAATGCTTTACTGTGGCAGTTCAAGAGCAGTGGTTCAGAATCTTCCCTTCTCTTCCTGGATCTCTCCATCTCAGGAACAAGCCACAAACTCCCATTACAAACCCAGGCTCCCACAGCTATCTCCCAGTTGCTTGCCACTTGAATTCACCATCCCACTCTGACCTGTCTGCGGCCTTGCACTCTGTTACAACAAAGCCCAACGCAAACGTGAGGAACAACACCTCGTTGTTCAGCTGGACATGCTGCAGCTTTCTGGGCTCACTATCGAATTCTCCCACACTGGGTAACTCACTCCTTCTGCCCGCCTGTATCAGGGTCGGCCATTTCTGCCTGTCACCATGCTGCCTCAGTGTTTCTCCTTCTATGGTCTGCTCTGCTGGGCAGGTGTCATTGCCTCGTTATTAGCAAAACATTACACAGGCAAAGCAGCATAATTTGATCCTAACGGCTACTCTTGTTGCCACATTAAGGCTTTTGGTCTCACCCTACCAGAGATTTTCCCCTTGCTCTACCCACCCTTCCCCAACTTCTCTGCTAACAAAAACTAACTTGTTTTCTCTCCTTCCCAGTTCTAATGAATGGTCTTGGACCTGAACCGTTAACTCTTTCCACAGATGCTGCCCAACCTGCTGAGCATTTCCAGCATCTTCTGTTTTTATTAAACATAGACAATTTGTAAAGAACATACCCATGGAATGGAGCAGAGGGTCTGTGTACAGATACTGGTTGATACACCGGTAGAGATCAGAGATGCGGTCCAATTGTTCTTCAATCTCTGCACTACTCACAGATGGAAGCTGTGAATGGAACTGCACTGTAAACTTAAGAACAATAGCTGGAAGGTTTTAAATTGATGTGTTTCCCTCCTTCACTCTGGCAGAATCACAATTTTAAAATCAGGAATCCACAATGTTAATTCAGCTCCCTAACTAAAGTAGCAATCCCTTTCAGCCAGCCGTTCTTTGTTGATATTAAACACAAACCACTGAGAAATAAAAAATTAACACAAAGTGTAACTGTGCCTGCTGAAGGATGGGTGGATTCGGTCTTCAAGGGAGTGGTACGGACAGGTACAATTACTACATTTAAAAGGCATTTGAACAGGTATGTGGACAGGAAAGGTTTAGAGGGATGTGGGCCAAACACAGGCAATGGGACTAGCTCGGGTAGGCACCTTGGTCGGCATGGAGGAGTTGAGCCGAAGGGCCTGTTTTCCGTGCTGTGTAGTTTTGTGACTCTACGGTGAAAGGATACTGCTGACTGAATCCTCTCCATGAAGCGCCTCCTCTCCTGAACAGCATCGGCTTTGTTCTTTGACACTTTTCCCCACAAGCTGGAGAACAAAAGAAATGGAATACCTGTTTAGCCGTGCTCTCTTGCAAAGTCTTTGTTGCCAGGTCAGGTTTCTCCTACCGAGAGCATTAGAGGAGATCGGTCACAGTGACACGGTTTGGTCAGGGAGGGAGCTTCATGCATGCAAAATATAGTGACCAGACAAGTGCTCCTCACCCCTCCTTTTGCTCACCCATTCCCTCACTCACTCAGGAAATAATGGGGAGGGATGCAACGTGAAATGCAGCACACTCTACCGTGTCTGTCATTAACACCGACAGGGGCACAGAGCGGGAGGAAGTATTTGATAATAACATAAACAAACACTACAGGATCCCAGAGATCTGGGGAGGGTGGGTGCTGGGTCCCAGGCTCCACGAGTGAATCCTGCTGCTGAGGATCTGCTCACCATGCGTTTCGGCTGTGCTGCTTTCTCCATTCGGCTGGTAGCTGCAGTGTTGACCTGTGAACGTTAAGGGTGATTTACTCTTCTGACAGTCCAGGAGCAATTGTGCTAACAGGAAAATTTGTTACTTTTTCAAACTAGAAACAAAGCAAATGGCCAGAGCTCATCTTCCCGTTCCTGACTGGAACAAACTCCCCATCAGCTGGCACCTTTTCCTCGGCTACCCCCGGCAGCTCCCAGTCCTCAGCACACTGAACTTTAGCTCCTTCCTGACCCTGCACAACTGTGCACCACCCTCCCTATTCACTCCTCCTCTCTCTTACACCTCCCAGTCTCAGAATGGTACCTCTGTGCACCCTGCCTCTCACCACTCCACCTATTCAGTCTACAGGGCCCCCCGTCACATTCTGCACACACAGCCAGAGCCTCAGCCCCACCACGTACTGGTCCAGAGGCAGCTGTAGCTCCACGTGGCCCTGCTGAGATCACGCCTGGAACACTGTGTGCAGGTCTGGTCCCACTACCTACAGAAGGATCTCTGTGGTGGGGAATGAAGCCAAGGTTGACCTGTTGATTCTCAGAATGGTGGGCTTGTCGTATGAGGAGAGATTAAGCAGAATGGGTCCAGACCCTCTAAAATTCAGAAGAATGAGAGTTGATCTCATTGAAGAGTACAAACTTGTTATAGGGCTTCACTGGGTAGATGTGGAGCAGATGTTTCTCCAGGAGTCCTAACCTCAGAATAAGGAGTCAGCCACTCAGGCAGAGATGGGGAGAAATTTCTTGGCAGAGATCAGTCCTCTGGGGCAGAGGATTCCAAACGATCTCCACCCTGTGAGTGAAATTTCTCGTCTCGTCATAAATGGCCTACTGCTTATTCCAAACTGTGCCCCGGTTCCAGCCACCTTGGTAAAGGGGAAACATTCTTCCTGCGTCTAGCTCGTCAAACAGTGAATGACAGAGCAGGTACAAGGCCCCAGCAAGGAAACATGTTGCTGCTCTGGCTTCCAGTTCTGTAGAATTTGAGAGTTACGGGGAGGGGGTGGTGGAGTGGGACTAGCCGAGTTGCTCCTATATGGAGACAACATGGATGTGATGGGCTGAACAGCCTCCTGCCTGCTGTAACCATTCTGTGATCTGGTTCACACTCACTCAGTCTCAGCCAGACTGAGTACACAGATCATCCTCTGCTCAGGCATTCCCTACTGACAACTAAATTCTCCCATTCAATTCGAGTCATCGAGTGCTACAGCACAGAAATAGGCCCTTCAGCCCATCCAGTCCATGCCGACCTGATCTTCCGCCCAGTCCCATCTACCTGCACCCAGACCGTATCCCTCCAAACCCCTCCCATCCATGTACCTGTCCAAACTTCTCTTGAATGTTACAATTGAACCCGCATCCACCACTTCCGCTGGCAGCTCGTTCCACACTCGCACCACCCTCTGAGTGAAGAAGTTCCCCCTCAGATTCCCCTTAAATATTTCACCTTTCACCCTAAACCTATGTCCTCTAGTTCTAGTCTCACCCAACCTTACAGGTAAAAGCCTGCATGCATTCACCCTGTCTATAGCCCTCAGAATTTTGTATAGCTCTATAAGATCTCCCCTCATTCTCCTGCGCTCCAGGGAATAAAGTCCGAACCTATTCAACCTTTTGCTGTAACTCGGGTCCTTGTCTAGCAAAGCAGCTAATTCAAGGGCCATTACGGGTAGACCCTAAATGATGGTCTGACCAGCAACACACACATCCTATGACTGGAAAACAAAAGACGCAGGGTTTCCACCCGAAACATTGACACTTTCTTTCCTCCCACAGATGCTGTTCGACCCTGCTGAGTTCCTCCAGCACATTGTGTGTTGCTCCAGATTCCAGCATCTGCCGGTCTCGTGTCTCCAAAATAAAAGACAGTTCAGCACAAGACATGACACAAAAATGGTCCAATTTCTCTACACTTTGGTCTTTTAAGCAAGGATTCTGCACCTCAATGTCAGTGATCAAGTTCTGGACAGATGTAAAAGGTGGGACACTGGAGGACAAACACTACATGCTCACTCCCTGAACAGGCATCAACTAAAGCAGCAGCTCAGCGACTGAGCAGACAATACCAGTTGGCCACTCGGCCCATCGTGGCTGCTCTCCCATTCAACAAGATCACGGCTGATCATTTACCTCAGCACCACCTTTCTGCACTGACCCCATATCCCTTCATTCTCTCAATATCTAAAACTATCGATCTCCACAGCCATCCAGGGTAGAGACTTCCAAAGGTTCTCCACATTCTGAATGGAGAAATTTCTTCTCGTCTCTGTCCTGAGCACATGGTCCCTGGTTCTCAACACCAGAGTCAGGGAAACATGAAATCTGCATCTACTCTGTCAAGTCCTGAAAGAATTCTGTATGTTTCACTCAAGTGAAGATTAATTTCAAACTTCTTACCCGCTTGACTGAAGAGTGAATAATTTGGGAGTCTCCACACCAGAGGGGTCGCTCTGCGGCATGCCCTCTTTGGAAGCACTTGACTTCACGGGACTCTTTAATACTTTTCATATTTTTGCTGGCTAACAGGAACAAACGTTGGAGTGGAACTTGTGTCTGGACCTGCAGGGGTCCGTACTTTGTGGTCTCTGAATGTCCTTGGAGTGGGTTTCAACGAGTGGGGTCTGCTGCATTGAGTTCTGCTTCCTGCCCTGCGGGACAGGGGACGCCGTGATCAGGATGCTGTGTGGCCGCAGTTCCATCCGCTCGCGACCCGCTGCGCAAAGAGCCTCGAGCCAAACGCCCTGCGGTGGATGACACCAACCTTCTCCTTCCCACCAGCTCGGTTTTGTATGGAGCTTTCAACGTACCAGCTGCTGGCTTCCTGGAGGAGACGGTACGCGGCGTGGTCCTCTTCCCACTGAGTCCACCTGCTGGACAACTTGACGATGCCATGCGAGCACCAACCTTGTCTGCCTTCGCATTGGCTGACCCATGTGGAATGGCTGGTGAACGTTGATCATGGCACCTGGCCACTGCTGACTGTCTGACAGTACCGCGGCCTCCGTCAGTCACTGTGGTGCTGCCCTCGGGGGCGCCTGGCTGGATCAGCTCCGTCTCAAGCACTTTATGTGTTTGTCGGATTCGCAGGGCTTTGGCCAGCGCTTTATTCAACAGCTCCAACTCCTGCAGCTCCTCACCTCCACAGACCTGTTCTGCAATAGGACAAGAAGAGAAAATGTGCTGAGTTCTACACCCAGGCTCTTACCCTGCTTAGTTTTTAACAGCACACAGTGTCCTGTCGATCGACACCAATACTGAAAGGGACAGTGGGCTTGCCCTGTGGAGATAAGTTTTCCTTCTCTGCCCTTGGTCTGGAGTGAAAAGCCAGGAGCAGGTTTCGTCCGTGTGGTTTCTGTTCCAGTTTGGGAAATAACCCCAGCAAAATAATCTGGGCCCAAACACCCCCAGTGTGCAAGGGGTGGGCTGAAGGGAGGGGGGTGGCGATGACGCAAATGATGATACGTGTAGAAATCCCTCTTGTCCAAGATGGGCTCTGCACCAGCAGGCTACTCTCCCTGCATCCAGTGAAGGCACAGCTAACAGAACCGCTGCCTCACAACCCTGACCTCGGGGGCTGTCTGTGTGGAGCTTGTATGTTCTCCCTGTGACCGCGTGGGTTTCCCGCAGATGGATCAGCATCTCCCACATCCCAAAGACGTAGATTCACTGGCCACTGTAAATGGTGTGGGGAAATAAAATATGGAATGAATGTAGAATTCGTGTTGATGATCAGCATGACTCAGTGGGCTGAAGAGCCTCTTTCTATCCATGGCTCAACACCACCAGCCTGAAAACTAGCAGGGGGAGACCCAACCACTACCACTGATTAGTGCAACTTGTACAGAGAATGTAAACGATTATCCCTTTGTGTAAGGGTGGAGCCAGTGACCCAGGTTCAATGCTGGCCGCTGACTGTAAGGAGTTTGTACGTTCTCCCTGTGTCTGCGTGGGTTTCCTCCGGGTGCTCCGGTTTCCTCCCACGTTCCAAAGACATACGGGTTAGGAAGTTGTGGGCGTGCTATGTTAGCGCCAGAAGCGTGGTGACACTTGCGGGCTGCCCCCAGAACACTCTACGCAAAAGATGCATTTCACTGTGTGTTTTGATGTACATGTGACTAATAAAGATATCTCATCTCATCTCTCTCCCAAGGGAGAAGATCCAATGAGAGTTGGTGAACAATGGAGCCCACCCTTCACAGCCACCTACTCTGCCCAATGACACAAAACCAAAGACCCTTTTACAAGAAATATCTGTAAAATTATAAAGGTTAATGAACATTCGTTAAGAGGTGCTTAACTATCGGCTACAAAACACAAAGGTGACATTTTTCCAAGACAACAGGGGAGAGATTTAATAGGAACCGGAGGGGCAACTTTTTCACCCAGAGGGTGGTCAGTGTACAGAACGAGCTGCCAGAGGAAGTTAAGGCAGGTACAACAACAACAGTTACAAGGTACTTGGACAGGTACATGGATATGGAAGGTTTAGAGGGATATGGGCCAAATGCAGGCAAATGGGACTGGCTTGCATAGGAATCTTGGTCGGCATGGACCGGGTGGACCAAAGGGCCTGTTTCCATGCGGTGTGACTCTGCGACAGCATAAATAACAGCTTCACTGTATCATGTCACAGTGCAAACAAAATGACTTTTCTAGAAAAAAATAAGGCAAATTGTCTGCAGGTCAGTGAATGAACTGGATCTGTGCTGAAGCGGACACAAAGATTGTGAGAGTGCGGGACAGAATTGGAGAGCGGAGCAACACTTCAGAATTGCTGTGCAGTGAAGAAAAGGAGGAGGTACAAGGGAAATGCAAGGTCAGGGGAGAGGGGTGAACCCAAAGGGTTCTTGTCTTGTACAGGAGCAGATTCAAGAGCTGAAGCTCTTTGTTTCGTTGCTATGTACCAATACTGAGCACAATAAAACAAGGGGCACTGCAGAGTGATGGGGATTCTCTGAAGACTCCATGAGGCAGTGATTAGCTCACACTGAGTATTGTCTTCAGTGTACCAACTGAGTTCAGGGACGGAGCAGCTCAGCACTTGGAGCTGCAGAGCTCTGGAGCGGAACAGGGTGAGCCGTGAAAGGAGAACGAGACACAACGAAAAGGCAGGAAGGTGCCGGAGTTTTTAAGGTTCCTGAAATGCACTTCTGTCCCACCAGAGATCTCCGACGAGTCTTCTGTCCCGCTGGCAGTGACTCCGTCCTTCCCGAGGATCTCAGCGGCACGGGGCTTCCTGAGGAAACATCAAGAATCCCTCAGTGACAAGATGCCAGTGTAACATTGACAAACACACTGGGGGTGGGGGGGGAGGGAGTCAGTGAAAGAGGGGATGGGGGAGGGAGGGGACTGGGGTCTGTACCGTGGGGTGAGGGGGGAGGAACTGGAGGGAGGTGGGGAGTTGGTGAGGGAGGGGAGGTGGGGGACGGGGGATGGGGACTGAAGGGGTAGGGGAGGGGACTGGAGGGGGAGGGGAGGGGGACTGGGGGTTGGTGAGGGAGGGGGATGGGGATGGTGACTGGGGGGTGGGGGATGAGGTGAGGGAGGGGGGATGGGGGTGAGGGAGGGGGGATGGGGGTGGGGGAGGGAGTCAGTGAGGGAGGGGATGGGGGAGGGAGGGGACCGGGGTCTGTACCGTGGGGTGAGGGGGGAGGAACTGGGGGAGGTGGGGAGTTGGTGAGGGAGGGGAGGTGGGGGATGGGGACTGAGGGGGGTGGGGAGGGGACTGGGGGTTGGAGGTTGGTGACGGGGGGTTGGGGGACGGGGGGTATGCGGGTGGGGGTTGGTGAGGGATGGGGATCGTACCGGGGGGGGGGAGTCGGTGAGGGAGGGGGGTGGGGGGAAAGGGTTCAGTGAGGGAGGGGGGTGGGGATGGTGACTGGGGGGGGAGGGGGATGGGGGGTGGGGGGGGGAGGGGGTGGGGGGGGAGGGGGAGGGGGGAGGGGGGCCGTACCGGGGGGGCAGCAGCCGCTGAAGCTCCCTCAGCTCCTCCCGGAGCCGCCGCTCCTCCGCGCCGCTGCGCTCCGCCGCCTCGCTCACCGCCCGGCTCAGCCTGTGGGACACACAGCGTCAGTGGGGGGGGGGGGAGGGAGCGCCGCGGGGGGGAGGGGGAGGGAGCGCCGCGGGGGGGGAGGGGGAGGGAGCGCCGCGGGGGGGAGGGGGAGGGAGCGCCGCGGGGGGGAGGGAGCGCCGCGGGGGGAGGGGGAGGGAGCGCCGCGGGGGGGGGAGGGGGAGGGAGCGCCGCGGGGGGGTGGGGGAGGGAGCGCCGCGGGGGGTGGGGGAGGGAGCGCCGCGGGGGGGGGAGGGGGAGGGAGCGCCGCGGGGGGGGGGTGGGGGAGGGAGCGCCGCGGGGGGAGGGGGAGGGAGCGCCGCGGGGGGGGAGGGGGAGGGAGCGCCGCGGGGGGGTGGGGGAGGGAGCGCCGCGGGGGGGGGGTGGGGGAGGGAGCGCCGCGGGGGGTGGGGGAGGGAGCGCCGCGGGGGGTGGGGGAGGGAGCGCCGCGGGGGGTGGGGGAGGGAGCGCCGCGGGGGGTGGGGGAGGGAGCGCCGCGGGGGGGTGGGGGAGGGAGCGCCGCGGGGGGGAGGGAGCGCCCCCGGTGACCGGTCACCTCAGCGCGACGCCGACGGGCAACATGGCGGTTCCTTCTCCCGACATGCACCGCGGCTGCTGGATGCGGGGTGTCACTTCCGGTATCTCAGCGTCAGTCCCGGAAATCGAATGGGTTCTGTCACCCCCGGCTTCAGGGGTCAGCCGGGGGGGGGGGGGGGGGGGGTCAAACAGGGGTCAGCCAGAGGTGGGCAAGGTGTCAACCAGGGGTCGTCAGGGGTCACATGGGGGTCAGAGACGGTCAGCTAACGGTTCCAGAGGTCAGCCTGAGGTTGGCCAGGGTCAGCCGGGGTCAGCCAGGGTCGGCTGGGGTCAACCAGGGTTGGCAGGGGTCGGCCAGGGTCGGCCGAGGTCGGCTGGGGTTGCCAGGACAACCCCCGGTGGTCAATGGGCTGAGCTGGCGGGTGGTGGGGGGGGGCGACGGTTCAGGACTGACTGGGACCCCCGGGGAGGCCCAGGCCCGATGACCAGGGTCGGGGGTCAGGGGGCAGCGTGAGGTGGGACAGAGGGTGGGGGTGGGAGGTCAGCCTCGACCTGACCAGGCGGTACAGCAGGCACGAGGGACCGAAGGGCCGGTCTCACCTCTGGATTCCTTCACTTGGTTAACGGAGCAGAGACCCGGCCAGAGGTGTCCCTGACCCTGTCAGTGAGGGACCACAGAGACCCCTCCTCAAACCCACCACTGCACGGTGACCGGCCGCTGACCACACCGGCTGCTGCACAGTGACCGGCCGCTGACCACACCGGCCACTGCACGGTGACCGGCCGCCGACCACACCGGCTGCTGCACAGTGACCGGCCGCTGACCACACCGGCCACTGACCACACCGGCTGCTGCACAGTGACCGGCCGCTGACCACACCAGCCGCTGCACAGTGACCGGCCGCTGCACGGTGACCGGCCGCTGACCACACCGGCCACTGACCACACCGGCTGCTGCCCAGTGACCGGCCGCTGACCACACCAGCCGCTGCACAGTGACCGGCCGCTGCACGGTGACCGGCCGCTGACCACACCGGCTGCTGCACAGTGACCAGCCGCTGACCACACCAGCCGCTGCACAGTGACCAGCCGCTGCACGGTGACCGGCCACTGACCACACCGGCCGCTGCACAGTGACCGGCCGCTGCACGGTGACCGGCTGCTGACCACACCGGCCACTGCACGGTGACTGGCCGCTGACCACACCGGCCACTGACCACACTGGCTGCTGCACGGTGACCGGCCGCTGACCACACCGGCCACTGACCACACCGGCTGCTGCACAGTGACCGGCCGCTGACCACACCAGCCGCTGCACAGTGACCGGCCGCTGCACGGTGACCGGCCCGCTGACCACACCGGCCACTGCATGGTGACCGGCCGCTGACCACACCGGCCACTGACCACACCGGCTGCTGCACAGTGACCGGCCGCTGACCACACCAGCCGCTGCACAGTGACCGGCCACTGCATGGTGACCGGCCGCTGACCACACCGGCTGCTGCACAGTGACCGGCCGCTGACCACACCAGCCGCTGCACAGTGACCAGCCGCTGCATGGTGACCGGCCACTGACCACACCGGCCGCCTGCACAGTGACCGGCCGCTGCACGGTGACCGGCCGCTGACCACACCGGCCACTGCACGGTGACTGGCCGCTGACCACACCGGCCACTGACCACACTGGCTGCTGCACGGTGACCGGCCGCTGACCACACCGGCCACTGACCACACCGGCTGCTGCACAGTGACCGGCCGCTGACCACACCAGCCGCTGCCACAGTGACCGGCCGCTGCACGGTGACCGGCCGCTGACCACACCGGCCACTGCATGGTGACCGGCCGCTGACCACACCGGCCACTGACCACACCGGCTGCTGCACAGTGACCGGCCGCTGACCACACCAGCCGCTGCACAGTGACCGGCCACTGCATGGTGACCGGCCGCTGACCACACCGGCTGCTGCACAGTGACCGGCCGCTGACCACACCAGCCGCTGCACAGTGACCGGCCGCTGCATGGTGACCGGCCACTGACCACACCGGCCGCTGCACAGTGACCGGCCGCTGCACGGTGACCGGCCGCTGACCACACCGGCTGCTGCACAGTGACCGGCCGCTGACCACACCAGCCGCTGCACAGTGACCAGCCGCTGCATGGTGACCGGCCACTGACCACATCGGCCGCTGCACAGTGACTGGCCACTGCACAGTGACCGGTCGCTGCACGGTGACCGGCCGCTGACCACTCCGGCCGCTGCACAGTGACCGGCCGCTGACCCCCTCCCCCCTCACCCCTCCACCAGCTCCCCCTCCCCCCTTCCCCAGCACCAGCTCTGAACGTTTCTGCCTGTGGTCCCTCCCTGACACACAATGACGGAGTCTGTCTGTCTCTGCCTGTCCCGTCCTGTCACTTAGATTCAGATTCAGGTGAGTTTATCGTCATGTTCACTGAATGAATGACATTCCTACACTCCAGCATGAAGCTTGCAGAGTAAACCGGGTACATGGTCATCAGAAATCACAGTGAGGAACGCAAAGCAGCGAAATGGTGCAAAATTGAGTGAAACAAACTGAAGTCGTGCAGACAGAAACGCTAAAGAGACAATAACAGAATAACTGAGAGGGAGAGTGAGGGGTCCTGGAACATGGCAGCACCACCGGGAAGGGGTGTGACAGAGGTGCCCGGTTCAGGGGTCTGACAGCAGGGGGACGGATGCTGTTCCTGAGTCTGGACGTCCAGGCTTTCAGCTCCTGGATCTTCTCCCAGAAGGTAGAAGGGGGAAGGGAATGACTGGGGAGGCAGGAATCCCTGACAACTTTCAAACTCCTTTACTGAGCAGCAGTAAAGGCAGAGTGGCTGTGCTGGAAAGGTGTGCAAGGCCAACTGGTTACCTCTGTAAGGTCACCCCTTGGCCTCCTACACTCCAGTGAGAACAAAGCCAGCCTGTCCAACCTCTCCGAGGTCAGTGTGGGAGTGGGAACGGGAGCTGACGTGACTGACATGCAGCCAAAAGCTCAAGACGGCCGTTGTGGACAGAGCTCCGGTGCTCTGCAGACCGGGCACCTAGTCTCTGCTTGGTCTTGCCGATACGGAGGAGGCCACATCAGGAGCACTGAATGCAGTGGATGAGGTTGGAGGAGTGCAGGTGAATCTTCGCCTCAGCTGGAAGGGCTGTTTAGGTCCCTGACAGTGGTGAGGGAGGAGGTGTAGGGACAGGTGTAGCACCTCCTGTGGTTGCAGGGGATGGGGAGGGGTGGGTGGGGAGGGATGAGTGGACCAGGGAGTCAGGGAGAGAGTGGCCCTGCGGAAAGGGCTGGGGAGGGGAAGATGTGACCATTCGTCATGCTGCATGGCAAAGGGTGATATGCTGGATGCATCCTTGGACCCAGGCACCAGGGAGGCCTGGAGTCTTGCTCAGAGCCGCAGAAATGCCCAACTGTGCCCCTGAGTCCCTCACTACTGCCCGCCTACACCGACCCTCCCGCTGTACAACGAGCAAAAAAATTGATTTGCAAAGTCACACAACACACCTTCAATGTGAGTTTTTAAACAATAGCCTGGCTATTCGATGTGTCATCTCTACAGATGTACAGTGGAGAGCATTCTGACTAGTTGCATCACCGCCTGGTATGGAGGCTCCAATGCACAGGATCGCAAGAGGCTGCAGAGGGTTGTAGACTCAGCCAGCTCCATCACGGGCGCAACCCTCCCCACCATCGAGGACATTTTCAAGAGATGGTGCCTCAAGAAGGTGGCATCCATTATTAAAGACCCTCACCATTCAGGACATGCCCTCTTCTCGTTAATACCATCAGGGAGGAGGTACAGGAGCCTGAAGACCCACACTCAACGATTAAGGAACAGCTTCTTCCCCTCTGCCATCAGATTTCTGAACGGTCCATGAACCCATGAACACTACCTTGTTATTCCACTTTTGCACTATTTATTTATTTTTGTAACTTGTAGTAATTTTTATGCCCTGCACTGTACGGCTGCCATAAAACAACACATTTCACGACATACGTCAGTGATAATAAACCTGAGTCTGATTCTGATTCATTGAGAACAGGGACGTGCCTTTGCCAGCAAGTTGGCTCAGCTGAGCAGCTCTGGAACTGGTGAAAGTCTGCCAACGCACTGGTTCAGCCAGCTGTGCATCGTGAACCAGAGGTTTATGTGGATAGACTGGTGTTTGTTATAAGGCAGCATTGTACAACTCACCCCTAATCTGCCCCTGAAATAATGATCTATCTTTCAATATAGCTGGAAAGTTTAAAACCATGGCTCATTCGTGCAATAAAGATCAGACCTGTTTGACAAACTGCTGGATGAATACTGCAGCAGGGCAGATGCCTTGCACAGCTCAGACACCAATACAACTCCAATTACTTCTCGTTTGTAAACGATCCTTTGAATATTAATTGGACTTCATTTGCCATTACAGAGTGTGACACGCCCGCAGAGAGCAATTCCCAGGAAACCACGTCACAGGGAACAAAATATTTCCAGCAATAAGCAATTGAAGTCAAACACTTAATGATCGGCGAGCAAGACCATGCGTGTGCATCATTAAAACATTAGGGTCAGATCTGGAAAGTCATCCTGATGCTGATGAAATGCTGGCTCCTGAACCAGAGGCAGGGACTGACCTGGTCCACTTCTGATGAGAATTCAGACCAATCCAGCACCCAGCAGGAGAGGTTTGGGCTCGGAATTACCTTGAAGTCTCTCTGGTCTATTTATTTCAGTCCTGTGTTAGGCACCTACCGTGTGCCGGGGGTCCACGTTCTGATGTCTTCGGTGGGGAGGTAGGGTCAGGGATCAGGGAATCTGAGGTCGTGGTCCTTCCTACGATTGTACTCCCTGCTGTTACAGCTTCCCCGTTGAGGGTGCCGTGTTGTCCAGTCGTTTCTTGTCCCTGCTGGGCTGTTCCTTGGTAACAAGTCAGACAATGCTGCAAGTGCCCAGTATCTGGAGGGAGGAGCAGAGTTATCGTGTGAGAGTGAGTTCAGGGTCTGCATCATCATAGAACTTTCATAGAATGTCAGTGCTGGGGGCAGGTTTTTAGTCAGTTAGTGCACCATATTTTATTATTTGCTCATTTTTAAAATATCAGAATGAAGTGAATTTTGAATCTACCTGTGGAGGTGATTGTGTCCTTCCCTCTGTTGTATTGCCAGTGTTCAGAGAAGACTTGTTGTCCAATTGAACACGTGTTTTCTCAATAAGTGTGAGCTGGCAAAGCGTGTGAATGTATCAACACACATGATGTGAAGCACTGGTAATGCTCTATAACTGTTCACTGAAGTAATGGCAGAAGAATTTCCAAACTGGATGCAGAGATCACTTTCTCATCGAGACAAGCTGGGGAGAACTGACTGGGGAGCTGGTCACAAGTGGTGTGTGTTGAGGTGAATCTTAGAAAAATAAATTAGGTATCCAGAGCCATTGGTTACTCCTGATTATGCAACATCTTGTCCAAACACCAAAGTATGGGAGTTCAGAAACGTCCCGGTCCTGAGTGAACGTTTCCAGAGCTGGAGCTTTGAAGAGCGAATGGGAAACTCGGCAAGTCTTGGCTTTTGTGCCTTCTCACTTAAGGAAGGTTTCCGGTGAGACTTTTGACTCAGAACTAGCTGCAGGTAGGAGTCGAACAACAGAATTTGTAGAAATCGGTTGACACAGAACTCATGTTCTTCATGGTTAAAGTGGGCAGTTTAAAAATAGCAGGAAAGGAAAGCAACTTGTTTAAAATATTTACAGGGAGAAGGTGGAAAAAAATGTAAAATTCAGTCAACTAAATCAAAAGTTGCTGAAATAGAAAGACTAACATCTTCAGATGTGCTTATTGTGTGAAGTATTAAAGGAAATGAAGAGAGTTTATTTTTAGATGCATTTGTACTTGATTAAGTATCTGTCCTAATAGTTATTAGTAACTCATTTAATTGCGGTTCCTGCTTTGAAGGGATCATTAGTGTGGTTTGTTAATTTGTTTGAACTTTCTATTGTGAAAAGTTTTCTCACGGTTTCATGTACTGTAATCCCTGCCTCTATGCAGCTGTATCATTTAGGAATCCTGTTTTAACAATACCCTTCACCTCTTGAACTAACAAATTGATTTAATTAGTCAGTTAGTCAATCAGGGAGAGCGGGCAGTGACCAAATGGGGAAAGTGTGCCTCTCATCGCTCAACTGAATGGGAGCAGCTGCAAGCCCTGGTGATCAGATAAAGCAGTGATCCTCGTTTAATGAGGTGAGTGGACAGGGCGCAGTGGCGGAACAGGCAACGGCTCTTCACCCTGACGCTGGGAGTGAGTGGCGACGGTGCGGAACAGGCAACAGCTCTTCACCCTGACGCTGGGAGTGAGTGGCGACGGTGCGGAACAGGTTGACCCCTGTCCAACCCGGTGGAGGATCCCGCAGCAGCTAGAAAATCCAACCCCATCCATTCCGCTGGTCTTCCAAACACTGCTTGGTACAGTACGTACAGGGTGTCCATCAGTCGGGTGCTGGTAACCCGGGAAGGGCCGATAGTTCGTGGTTATTTACTTGGCTCCTTTGTCCACACACAGACTGAAGAGCTGGATGGGGGAGGTGAGGTGAGCGTGACTGCCCTCGACGTTACTGAGCATTTGATAAAGTTCTTCGTGAGCATCAAGGGGAAAATAGTGGGCAATGGGGTCGGTACATCCACTGCGCTTAAGAGGCATTTAGACAGACACAGATAGGCAAGACGTCGAACGGTGTGGATGTAATGTGGGCAAATGGGATCAGTGTCGGTGGGCAAAATGGTGAGCATGGACATGATGGGCCGAAAGGCCTGTTCCTGTGCTGTATGACTCTATAACTCTCTGTTGCAGCATGAAACAAGCTCTCAGCTCCTTATGTCTCAGACCCTGTGCCACCATCATCAAAGTGTAAAACGCTACCACAGATACTAGAAATCTGAAACTAAAACTCAGGAAAGAGTCAGCAGTTCTGGCCTGTGACCTGCGGTGTGTTAGTGGGATCGGTGCTGGGCCCTCTGTCATATCTGTTAATGATTTGGATGAGAACATAGGTGGCGTGGTTGGTATGTTTGTAGACAACATCAAAATTGGTGGTGTGGTGGATAATGAAGAAGGTTGTCTGAGGTTACAACAGGATCGAGATCATCTGGGAATTTAACTCGGACATGTGCAAGGTGATGCATTTTGGGAAGTTGAGCCAGGGCAGGACCTACACAGTGAACGGCAGGGCCCCGGAGAGTGTTGTAGAACAGAGAGACCCAGGGGTACAGGTACGTCGTTCCCTGAGAGCAGTGACACAGGGGGATAGGGTGCTTGGTATGTTTGTCTTCCTTGGCCAAGCGTTGAGTACAAAGTTGGAACGCCATGTTACAGCTGTACAAAACGTTGGTGAGAGCACACCTGGAGCACTGTGTGCAGTTCTGGTCACCACACTACAGGAAGGGTGTGATTAACTGAGAGACAGTGCAGGAGGGATGTTGCTGGGAATGGAGGGCTTGGGTTACAAGGAGAGACTGGATGGGCTGGGACTGTTCTCCCTGGAGTGAAGGAGGCTGAGGGGTGAGAGACGTAGATAGGGTAGGTAGCCAGAGTCTGTTTCCCATGGTAGGGGTCTCTAGAACTACAGGTCACAGGTTTAAGGTGAGGGGGGGGGGAGGTTTAAAGGGGATCTGAGGGGTAAATATTTCACACACACAGTGGTTGGTATCTGGAACGAGCTGCCAGAGGAGGAGGAGGAGGCTGGAACATTGAGAGGCACCTGGACAGGTACGTGAATGAGCAGGGCACAGAGGGACCTGGAATGAATGCAGGCAGCGGGGTTGGTGTAGATAGGTGTGCTGGTCAGCATAGACATGGTGGGCTGAAGGGCCTGTTTCTGTGCTGTACGACTGTCTGACTCTATGCCTCATCGATGGAGGCCATCCCCTCTAATCTTCCAAATAACTCATTCCCCTCAACTCCTCCAGACCGGCGACAACTTACAACGGCCAATTACCCTGTCAACCTGCATGTCGGGTTGTGGGAGGGAACTGGAGCACCTGGGGGGAACCCAGGTGGTCACAGGGAGAACATGCAAACTCCACACAGACAGCGCCGGGGGTCAGGATCACACCCAGGTGTCAGGCGCCGTGAGACAGCAGCACTACCCGTCGCACCACTGTGCTGCTAGCTACAGCACTGACGGTATGTTCTGACCTGTGGGGATTTCCTGATGCGTGTAATTACATGGGATTGCCTCAGCCAACCGATCTATAGGTGACTGTTCTCTCTCTGCCTTCTCATATCGAGCACTGGGAGAAGCACGAGCCATCGCCTTTGGCCATTCTTGAAACTGGTCCATCAATCCATCAGGCAGACAGTCCTTGTCGGACAAGCTCAGACACGGAGACTGAAGCACAAAGCAAACATCTCTCCTCACTGCAGGAGGCACAACAAATGTAGCAGCGGTGGAGGGCAGCCAAGGGTTGAATAGCAGTGAGCAGCTTAAAGTCATCGGGAAGAGTAAAGAGGAAGTACTGGAGAAACAGTGGATCAAGCAGGGACAGAAAGCTGAATGTGGATGATCTGCCAATGCTGGAACAGAATCAAAGGGCTGAATGGCCTATCCTGCTCCTGGTTTCAATCTCCAGCTCCTGAAACAGGCGGCTGCAGGTTAGAAGAATCAGAAGCAGATTCATTATCACTGACGTATGACGTGAAATGTGTTGTTTTGCGGCAGCAGTGCAGTGTAAAGATGTAAACTTACTATAAATTACAAAATGAAGACTGTAATAAGAAAGGAATAACGAGGAACTGTTCATGGACAGTTCAGAGATCAGACATTCAAAATGAGCTTCAGTCCTCATTGAGGGCTCAGCAGTGTCAACTGCTCTGAGGATCTGTCCTGGGCCCAACACACTGATGAAGAAGGCACGCCAATGGCTCTACTTCGTTAGGAGTTTGGGCAGATTTGGTACGTCACCAAAGACTGAAAAATTCCTACAGATGTATGGTGGAGAGCATTCTGACTGGTTGCATCACCGCCTGGTCTGGAGGCTCCAATGTACAGGATCGAAAGAGGCTGCAGAGGGTTGTAGACTCAGCCAGCTCCATCACGGGCACAACCCTCCCCGCCGTCGAGGACATCTTCAAGAGGAGGTGCCTGAAGAAGGCAGCATCCATCACTAAGGCCCCTCACCATATGGGACACACCCCCTTCTCGTTACTACCATCGGGGAGGAGGTACAGGAGCCTGAAGACCCACACTCAACGATTCAGGAACAGCTTCTTCCCCTCTGCCATCAGATTTCTGAACGGTCCATGAACCCATGAACACTACCTCGTTGTTCCTTTTTTGTTTGCACTGTTTATTTATTTTATAGTTTCTTTATGCCTTTGCTCTGTGCTGCTGCCGCAAAACAACACACTTCACAGTGATAATGAACCTGGTTCTGACGGCGAGGTGATGGTAGTGAGAAAACACAGAGCTGTTGTCCTGAGGCCAGCTGGCAAATTGCTGAGATCTATGAGACATTTCAGGAATCACAATGTTTAGGCAGAGTCGAGGGTTTTTCAGGTGAAAGTAATGTTTGACAATTCTGGTGGGAAGTTTTGAGGATGTAACTGGAGAAGGGGTGCCAGTGGATGCAGTATATCTGGAATTTCAAGGGGCTTTTGATAAGGTAGTCACCAGAGGTTGTTACCACTGAATAAGAGCTCATGTGGTTGGGATAACATCGAAGCACAAATGGAGTATTGACTAAAGGTCGGAATAAATGGGCCTTTCTGTGGGTGGCAGACCGTTAGTAGTGTGTTCTGTAGGGAGAATAATCTGTGACAGCTTCTCACGACTGCACGCTCTGAAACAGGGCTCTCTTTATTGCCACACCCGAGATACTGAGCATGCTCAGAACTATCCACCGTTAAAGAGGAAACACACACAGTGTTCTTAAAAAGGAAGGCATTATTAGAGCAAAAATCACCACCAAATAACATCAGTGCTGGGCTGTCAGCTGTGTCAGAGCCTGGGATAAAAGGACAGAGGGTAACGTATCAAAGTCTCTGAAGATCCAACGCTCAGTGGGGAAGTGATCGGTGAGGAGGGTGCAGAGTCTGCTCAGGTTCAGAGAGTGGGCCAGATGGATCTTTATAGCAGGGAATGTGGGATTTTTAATGTTGATCGAAGGAATATTAAATGCTGGCTGGAAATCCGTGGTCCCTCTCAGCTCTGGCCGAGGTACAGCGGAGGGCTGGGGAATAAGCAAGCTGAAGGTGGGATTCTTGGGGACTGGTGAAAGGTGGGGCCTGTCCCTGCCCACGGAGTCAGGGGCGGGACACCGATAACCAGAGGTCCTCAGCTTCCAGCCTCACAATCAGTGGCTGACGAGGAGAGGCGTTCCAGTACACTGAAGATTAACAATGGTCTCCACCCACTGGTTCCGGGTTCTGGCCTGCACTCTAAGACCTTCACTCTCATGCTGGGCTGCCCTTGCCTGCATGTTTGCTGAGGCACTTGGCCCAGAATCCTGAATTCCCCTGCAGGATCCTGGCAGGCACAAAGGTGGGATCCCGGGTCCACGGAATTGTGGGTCTTGGAGGAAGGAAGTTTTCTCCCTAGGAGAGACTGGACAGGCCGGGACTGTTTTTCCTGGAGTGAAGGAGGCTGAGGGATGACCTGCTAAAGGTTTATAAAGTCATGAGGGGTTTGATGAGGTGGGTGGTCACAGCTGTTTTCCCAGGAGAGGGGAGTCTAAAACTAGAGGGCATAGGTTTAGGGTGAGAGGGGAAAGATTTAAAAGGGACCCAAGGGGCAACTTTTTCACACAGAGGGTCGTCAGTATTTGGAACGAGCGGCCAGAGGAAGTGGGTGAGGCAGGTACATTAACAACATTTAAAACATACTTGGGCAGGTAGTGTCACAGAGCAATACCACACGGAAACAGGCCCTTCAGCCCAACTCGTCCGTGCCAACCAAGATGCCCATCTAAGCCAGTCCCATTTGCCCACGTTTGGCCCATATCCCTCTGAACCTTTCCCATCCGTGGACCTGTCCAAGTACCTTTTAAATGTTGTTAATGTACCTGCCTCACCCACTCCCTCTGGCAGCTCGTTCCATGTACTCACCACCCTCTGGGGGAAGAAATTGCCCCTCAGGTCTTTTAAATCTCTCCCCTCTCACAAATCTATGCCACCTAGTTTTTGATTTCCTTTACCTGGGAAAAAATCTGAGTGCATTCACTCTATCGATGCCCCTCATGATTTTATACACCTCTATAAGGTCACCCCTCAGTCTCCTACACTTTAAGGAATAAAGTCCCAGCCTGGCCAACCTCTCCCTGTAACTCAGGCCCTCGAGTCCCGGCAACATCCTCATAAATCTTCTCTGCACTTTTCCCAGCTTAATTATGTTTTTACTAGAACAGGGTGACCAAAGCTGCACACCACACTCCAGGTGTGGCCTCACCAACGTCCTGCACAACTGCAACATAATGTCCCAACCCAATCCCCTGACTGATGAAGGCCAAACACCACCTTCACCACGCTGTATACCTGTGATGCCACTCTCAGGGAACTATGTACCTGTACCCTGAGGTCTCTCTGTCCTACAGCACTCCCCAGGGCCCTGCCGTTCACTGTGAACGTCCTACCCTGGTTTGACTTCCCAAAGTGCAACACCTCGCACTTATCTGGACTGAACACCATCTGCCATTCCTTGGCCCACTACCCCAGCAGATCCAGAACCCCCTGTGATTTCTGATAACCTACAATGCCACCTGTCTTAGGTACATGGATGGGAAAGGTTTAGGGGATATGGGCCAAATGCAGGCAGAGGGGACTAGGTCAGGTAGGCACCTTGTTCAGCATGGAGGAGTTGGACCGAAGGGCCTGCCTCCGTGCTGTGTGACTCGATGCCTGTTCAGGCCCCCAGGGACTAAGGGTTGCTGGTACTGGTCAGGAGAATCTGTCACTGGCAAATTCCCAGCCAGTTCATTATTGTTGTGGATCACTGGAACTTGCACAGTGGTTCCCTGCTCACACACATCACACACTGGACACACACACACAGCTGTACAGCACGGAAAAGGCCCTTTGGCCCATACATGCCCGTGCTGACCCAGATATATGTTCAAGCTAATCTCATTTCCCAGCACTTGGCCCATATCCCTCTAAACCCCTGTTATCCATGTACCTGCCTCACCCACTCCCTTCGGCAGCTGGTTCCATACAGGTACCACCCCCTGTGTAAAACAGCTTGTTATTAAACCTTTCACCTCTAACCTTTAAACTATCTCCTCTAGTTTTCGATTCCCCAACCTTGGAAAGAAGACCACTCGCCCTATCCATGCCCCTCGTGATTTTATATTCCTCGATGAGATCACCCTCAGTCTCCTACGCTCCAAGGAGTAAAGGCCCAGCCTGTCCAACCTCTCCCCATAACTCAGTCCCTCAAGTCAGGGCAACATCCTGGTACATCTTTTTTGCAGTAAATCTCTTTCCAGTTTAATCACATCCTTCCTGTAACAGGGTGACCAAAACTGAAACACAATACTCCAAGTGTGGCCTCACCAGCGTCCTGTACAACTACACCATGCCCTCCCAACTTGTATACTCGGTGCCCCGACCGCTGAAGGCCAGCGTGCCAAATGCTTTCTTCACTGCGCTGTCCACTTGTGACTCCACTTTAAGGGAACTGTGCACCTGTACTCCAAGGTCCCTCTGTTCTACAACCGTACCCAAGGCACTTCCATTCAATGTAAGAGTCCGACCTTGATTTGTCTGCCCAGCTGATCAACATCCCACTGCAATCCCTTTCACTGTACAAACCACCTATGTGTTGCAAGGCTGCTGACTGTGAAGGTTCTGGGTAGGGTGTCAGTCACCTTCAGAGCCTGGCTTCCTCTCCACCTTGTCCATCTACCTTGTTGTGACCTTGCACCTTATTGCACTGCACTTTCTCTGTAGCTGTGACACTTTACTCTGTACTGTATTGTTTTTACCTGTACTACCTCAATGCACTCTGTACTAACTCAATGTAACTGCACTGTGTGATGAATTGACCTGTACGATCAGTTTCTAAGACAAGTTTTTCACTGGACCTCAGTACAAGTGACAATAATAAACCAAAACCAAACCCTTTCAGAACAACCACTGGCCAAATAACCCTGAAGACAGCCGAGGTTAACAGCTGCAGGCAGTGAGCTGTTTAGCTCCAGTCCTTTGGGTCTTCAGCTACCATAACTTGCTGTGTCTTGTTGCTGAGCTGTCTTGATCAGTGGCTCCTGTTGTCGCAGAGTGTGAGAGACTTTCCCAGGCCCTCCCTGAATGTTCTCCCCACCACATTCCCAACAGGTGATGACTGCTGTGATGGAACAAAACTCCAGGGAAACTCAACAACAGTCGGGGCAGATCGCTGGACAATCCTTGTGCTTGTGTGCCCTCTGAGGTCCTGGCCGGGGACCGGTGCAGATGTAGCCCCTGGGCTAACGTTCCCCCTTCGCCTCCCTCCAGTTCCAGAGCTGGGTGCCATAAGTTCCTCGGTGTGGTACTGTTTACTGGTCTTCCCGCAGAGCCACTGACAGAGAACCCAGCACCATTTTAAATCCTCAGCAGACAGTGGGAGCCGGCGTTTGCACCCAACATTGGTGGTGTGGTGGACAGTGGAGAAGGTTGTCCAAGGTCACAGCAGGATCGAGCTGAACTGGGGAAGTGGGCAAAGGAGCGGCAGATAGAATTTAACTTAGACAAGGGCGGCACGGTAGCGTAGAGGTTAGCGCGATCTATTACAGCGCCAGGGATCGGGGTTCGATTCCCGTCGCTGACTGTAAGGAGTTTGTACATTCTCCCGTGTCTGTGTGGGTTTCCTCCCCACAATCCAAAGACATACGGGTAGGTTAATTTGGGTTTAAAATGGGTGGCGCGGACTCGTTGGGCTGGAAGGACATGTTACCACGCTGTAATAAAATTTAAAAAAAAAAATTCTTTGTACTTTGGGAAGTTAAACCAGGCCAGGACTTACACAGTGAACAGCAGGGCCCTGGGGAGTGTTGTAGAACAGAAAGATCTCAGAGTACAGGTACAGAGTTCCCTGAAAGTGGCGACACAGGGAGACAGGATGGTGAAGGTGGTGTACAGCACACTTGCCTTCATTGGCCACGGCACTGAGTACAGGAGTTGGGAAGTCATGTTACAGCTGTATAAAACTTTGGTCAGGCCGCACTTGGAGCATTGTGTTCAGTTCTGGTTGCCTCACTATAGGAAGGATGTGATTGAACTGGAGAGGGTGCAGATGGTGTTCAACCCCGATAAGTGTGAAGTGATGCACTTTGGGAGATCGATTCGAAGGCAGAATACAAGGTTAATGGCAGGACTCTTAGCAGTGTGGAGGAACACAGGGATCTTGGGGTCCATGTCCATGGATCCCTCAAGGTTGCCGCGCAGGTCGATAGGGTTGTTAAGAAGGCGTATGGAGTGTTGGCCTTCATTAGTCGGGGGATTGAGTTCAAGAGCCGCGAGGTGATATTGCAGCTCTATAGGACTCTGTTTAGGCCACACTTAGAGCATTGTGTTCAGTTCTGGTCGCCTCATTATAGGAAGGATGTGGAAGCTTTAGAGAGGGTGCAGAGGAGATTTACCAGGATGTTGCCTGGATTGGAGAGCATGTCTTATGAGGATAGGTTGAGTGAGCTCGGGCTTTTCTCTCTGGAGAGAAGGACGAGAGGTGACTTGATAGAGGTGCACAAGATGATAAGAGGCATAGATCGAGTGGACAGTCAGAGACTTTTTCCCAGGGCGACAATGGCTAACACGAGGGGACATAATTTTAAGGTGATTGGAGGAAGGTATAAGGGGGATGTCAGGGGTAAGTGTTCTACACAGAGAGTGGTGGGTGTGTGGAACGCACTGCCGGCAGAGGTTGTGGGGGCAGATACATTAGGGACATTTAAGAGACTCTTAGATAGACACATGGATGATAGAAAAATTGGGGGCTATATGGGAGGGAAGGGTTAGATAGATCTTAGAGCAGGATAAAATGTCAGCACAACATTGTGGGCCGAAGGGCCTGTACTGTCTGTAGTGTTTTATGTTCTGTGTTCTAAGAGATTCACAAGGATGTTGCCGGGACAGGAGGGTTGGGTTATAAGCAGAGACTGGACAGGCTGGGACTGTCCTGGAGCGAAGGAGGCTGAGGGGGGACCTTACAGAGGTTCAAAATTAGGAGGGACATGGATAGAGTCATTTTCCCAGGACACTGGGACAGGTACACGGGCAGGAAAGGCTTAAAGCGATATCGGCCAAACACGGGCAAGTGGGACTGGCTCAGGAAGTCAGCGTGGACGAGTTGGGCCGAAGGGCCTGCTTCCATGATGTATGACTCTGTGACTCTGTCTGTGGATTGAAGGGAAAGCCGGTGCCTGTGGAGATTGACACCACATGGCCCCGTCTCCCTGCCCCGTCCCCCTGCCCCCCTCCCTGTCCCCTCTCCCTGCCCCGTCCCCCTGTCCCGTCCCCCTGCCCCGTCCCCCTGCCCCGTCCCCTTGCCCTCGTCCCCCTGTCCCCCCTCCCTGCCCCCCTCCCTGCCCCGTCCCTGCCCCCCTCCCCCTGCCCCCCTCCCTGCCCCGTCCCCCTGCCCCCCTCCCTGCCCCGTCCCTGCCCCCCTCCCCCTGCCCCCCTCCCCTGCCCCCCTCCCCCTGCCCCGTCTCCCTGCCCCCCTCCCCCTGCCCCCCTCCCTGCCCCGTCCCCCTGCCCCGTCCCTGCCCCCCTCCCCCTGCCCCGTCTGCCCTGCCCCCCTCCCTGCCCCCCTCCCTGCCCCGTCCCCCTGCCCCGTCCCTGCCCCCCTCCCCCTGCCCCCCTCCCCCTGCCCCGTCCCCCTGCCCCGTCCCTGCCCCTCTCCCCCTGCCCCCCTCCCCCTGCCTCCGTCCTGCCACCCTCCCCCTGCCCCGTCCCCCTGCCCCGTCCCTGCCCCCCTCCCCCTGCCGCCGTCCCCCTGCCCCGTCCCCCTTTCCCCTCCCCCTGCCCCCCTCCCCCTGCCCCGTCCCTGCCCCCCCTCCCCCTGCCCCGTCCCCCTGCCCCGTCTCCCTGCCCCGTACTCCCTGCCCCGTCTCCCTGCCCCCCTCCCTGCCCCCTCCCTGCCCCGTCCCCCTGCCCCCTCCCCCTGCCCCGTCCCCCTGTCCCGTCCCCCTGCCCCGTCCCTGCCCCCCTCCCCCTGCCCCGTCCCCCTGCCCCGTCCCCCTGCCCCGTCTCCCTGCCCCCCTCCCCCTGCCCCGTCTCCCTGCCCCCCTCCCCCTGCCCCACTCCCTGCCCCCCTCCCTGGCCCCGTCCCCCTGCCCCGTCCCCCCTGCCCCATCTCCCTGCCCCCCTCCCCCTGCCCCCACTCCCTGCCCCCCTCCCTGCCCCGTCTCCCTGCCCCGTCCCCCGGCCCATGTGCGTCAGTGTGGTCAGTGTGCAGTGTGTGTGCAGTGTCATGGAGTGTGAGTGTGAAAGAGTGAGTGTGTGTGCGTGAGTGTGAGTGTGTGTGTGTGAGTGTGTGTGTGTGAGAGTGAGTGTGTGTGTGTGAAAGTGAGTGAGTGTGAGTGAGTGTGAGTGAGTGTGAGTGTGTGTGTGTGAGTGTGCAGGCACTACATCATATTTATGTGCGTACATTTGGAGTGCAGATTTGCAAGGGGAGGCAAAGATCCGAACAATGTGTCCAGTGTCTCAGTGCCTCCTGCCGGTGGTCCCCGCGGTTCTGTCAGCTCAGGGAAGGCCACTAGTGAAGTGGACACACACCAGCAGGTGCATCACTGGTACAGCACCGCAGGACAGAAGAAAAAACTCGATAATCTTTGGCCAGACCTCAGCTGGATTACTGTGTGCAGTTCTGGTCGGCATGCTGCAGGAAGCATGCACTAGCACTGGAGAGCGTGCAGAGGAGGTTCGCCAGGAATTTATGTGGGATGGAGCCGTTCAGTTATGAAAGTCACTGTCGAGGTTATTGTCAGATGCTCAAGTGCAATGGAAACCTTACCTGCAGCAGCGTCACAGGCACCCAGCATCAGACACACAACATTCACAAGAAAAACATAAAGTAACTGTAAATTATACACAATTTTTACAAAGAAGAACAGAATTTGAACAAAAAACAAAGTCCATTTTGGTGCAAAGTGGTCCCAGTGTTGCTGTGCTGAGGGAGTGCTGAGGGTTGTGCCCTGTTGGTTCAAGAACCAAGTGGTTGCAGGGAAGTTGCTGTTCTTGTATGAGGGGAGGCTGGAGAGACTGAGTCTGTTGTCTCCGGAGCGGAGGGGGGTTTAGGGGGAGACGCGATTGTTGTACGGAACTTTCTGAGGGGTATAGATGGGGTAGACTGCAGGAAACGTTCCCCCATCTCAGAGCTTAGGGTTGGGTTTCCATGCTGTATGGTTCTGTCTCTGTGACCGTCCCAGGCTGCTCACCTCTGTACCAGGAGGGGGCAGCAGTGCTCCATTATTGGAAAATGCTGGTCCTGGACCAAACAGGGAAAGTTGGAACCTTCGACTTCACAGGACTGGGGCCTGGCTTTGGGTTAGACCTGAGAAGGATACATCCTGTTTTACCAATAAATGGAGGAGAAGAGCTGGCTTGCTGCCAGATGTTCTGGTTGGCAGGTGACCCCCTCTGGTTACTTGGGAAACAATAAACTGGGAGCAGGGATGTGTGGCGGAGAGGAAAGGCCATCACCATTCAAGGTGAAGATAACAGGTGCAAAAATCATCAAAAAAGCCATCGATTGTTGGTCTTTATCACGGGGAGCAGAGGAGGCTTTGGGCAGCAGCTCACGGTCCTGTCACCACACGAGGACACCCTGCAACCATTGCTGACAGGGTCGGGTTCTGTACACATGGACAGCTCGAACATCTACCAGGTGTTGTGGGCTCTCACTGCCCAACGTCAACTGGAAGATCAGGAGGGTGATCTATCTCCTGAGGTCCCCACCCTCACACATACCAGTCGCCAGCCAAATTGATTCTTTCCTCATGATGTCAAGAAACAGCTGAGACCACAGGATTCAACAAAGGCTCTGGGTTCAGATGACTCTTACCAAGATGCTGCCTGGATTGGAGAGCATGTCTTATGAGGATAGGTTGAGTGAGCTGGGGCTTTTCTCTTTGGAGAGAAGGAGGATGAGAGGTGACTTGATAGAGGTGTACAAGATGATAAGAGGCATAGAGCGAGTAGACAGTCAGAGACTTTTTCTCAGGGCGACAATGGCTAACACAAGGGGACATAATTTAAAGGTGATTGGAGGAAGGTATAAGGGGGATGTCAGGGGTAAGTTTTTTACACAGAGAGTGGTGGGTGTGTGGAACACACTGCCGGCAGAGGTTGTGGGGACAGATACATTAGGGACATTTAAGAGGTTATTAGATAGACACATGAATGATAGAGAAATAGGGGGCTATGTGGGAGGGAAGGGTTAGATAGATCTCAGAGCAGGATAAAATGTCGGCACAACATTGTGGGCCGAAGGGCCTGTACTGTGCTGTAATGTTCTATGTTCTATGACATCCCAGCTGTAGTACTGGAGACCTGTGCTGCAGAGCCACTGTACCTCTGGCCAAGCTGTTCCAGGACAGTTACACCATTGGCATCTGCCAGAACACATGGGAAATTGTCCAACAACGTTCTGTTCACAGAAGGCAGGATGAACCTAATTGGCCTGCTCTCCACAGTGGTGGCTGCCACTGGGGAGAGTGCTGTCAAACGGCACCCACCAATAATCCGCCCACTGATGCCCAGTGAGGGTCTCACCAGGAGCACTCAGCTCCAGTCCCCATCACAGCCCACGTTCCAACACAGACCACAGAACGGAATCCCAGAGGGGAGATGGGAATGTCAGGCCAAGTGTGGCCCCAAGGAATCCTGGTAAAACTGGTCAGTGGGCGTCATGTGGTGGGAGCACTTTCATCCGACAGACTGCGGTGGTTCAGGCAGCAGCTCACCCCCACTTCCCAGGGGGAGTTAGGGATGGGCAGCAAGTGATGGTCTCACCAGTGTCACCCCCGTTAATGAAAATACCGTGCTGGGCCTTGTCTGCAGCCCTTCCGGACCAATGTGTCAGTCGTGGGCAGTGCGTCTGAAGGACGAGGGGATGAGCTGGAGTGCAGCATGCAGTGAGATCTGGGATTGGAGGGAGAAACCGTGAGGGTAGATTGTAGGAACGTGGTGTTTCCCTGGGGACAGAAGACTGAGGGGTGATGTGGTGGCAGCGTTGGGAACGTCAGGATTTGATGGGATGGTTGGGGAGAAACTGTTTCCCCAGGTGGGGAATCCAAAGATGTTAAAGTTAGAGCTGGGCTGTTCACCGAAAACCTGGGTTCATGGATAAGGAAGGTTTCGGGGGATATTGGCCAAATGTGAGCAAACGGGACTAGTTCAGGCAGGCAATCGGGTTGGCATAGACGAGTTGGGCTGAAGGGCCTGTTTTTATGTTGTATACGTTTCTGTAGTGCCTCAGGACAAGGAAAGAGGCCATTCTGCCCACTGAGTATCTGCTGTGTCTTGGAGCAATCCCAGCAGTCCCATTCTCCAATGATTTCCGTATCATCCTATGTACCAGTGATGGAGACACAAAGTCCGGGAGACACAGAGGAGCTGCGGGGTGGAACCGCACGGAAACAGGCCCTTCCGCCCACATGTCCGTGCTGACCCTTTTGTCCACCTACCATTTGCCCACCTTAGCACCGTCCCTTCTACGCCTTGGACCATCCGTGTCGGTCTAAATGTCTCTTAAACACAGTGATTGTACCTGATTCCACCCCCTCCTCTGGCAGCAAGTTCCAGATATCACCCACCGTCTGTGTGAAAACTCAGATCCCCTTTAAAGCTCCTCCCTCTCACCTTAACCCTGTGCCCACTGGTTTTGGATCCCCCTCCCAGGGGAGAGTAGTTTGACCATCTACCCTGTCTCTGCCTCTCAATCTTATCCACTCCTACCAGGCCCCCCCTCAGCCTCCTTCACTCCAGGGAAAACCGTCCCAGCCTGTCCAACCTCTCCCCATAACTGAAGTCCCCTGATCCAGGCAACAGCCTGGTGAATCTCCTCTGTACCCTCCCCAGCAGCACCCTCCGCACCCTCTGCACCCTCCCCAGGGGTCAGTTCTGCGACTGCTGCTTTTGTTTCGCGACTAATGTCTGAAACGTGGATGTACCTGGTTAAGTTCAAAATCCGTGGATCACATAAAACTTGGAAGCAGTGCGGATGGTGGGTACTGGCCAGGAGACCGGGTGGTCTGGGTGAGTGGGCAGGCACGTGTCAGACGGAGCTTAACACAGAGGAGGGTGAAGTGAAGAATTTTCCAGAATGAGGAGAGACGCCAGGGGCTAAACGTCCGAGTTGTGGAGGGTGTGCGGGAACAGAGGGAGCAGGGCTCCCTGTGCATGGATCTCTGGAAGGGGCAGGACACACTGTGAGAGCAATGAGTGAAGCTCACGGATCCTGGGATTCAGAGGCACAGAGTGCAGGGCTGGGGAGGTGGTGTTGGACCTGCACACACCCTGGATGGGCCATAGCTGGTGAGGGGGGTGGGGGTTGCACTCAGTTCCGGTCTCCACACCATGGAAGGACGTGGTGATCCAGGGAGGGTGTGGAGAGATTTACCAGAGGGTTCCAGGGATGAGGGAGTCCAGCTCCGGGGGGTGGGGTGTGGGGGGTGGGGGAGGTGGGTGGAATGGAGAAGCTGGGGCTGGCCTCCTCGGGGCAGGGAGGGTTGAGTTGGTCGAGGTGGACAGGATCGGTGGGTTGGGAAAGGGGAGAGCGGGAGACTGCTCACACTAGTAAGGAGCAGGATTAAGACTTTGGGCAGAAGATGCAGTGGGATGGGAGAGAAAGTCTTTTCTTCAAGGACCAGTGATCTGGGGCCTGACGCCTGCAGGAGGAGAGGACACGGCCTCTCAGGGCCTTGTGAAGCCAATTGGAGGAGGACCGGAGGGGGAAGAACTGGCAGGACTCATTATAGGAAGGATGTGAAAACTTTAGAGAGGGTGCAGGGAAGATTTACCAGGATGCTGCCTGGATTGGAGAGCACATCTTATGAGGATAGGTTGAGTGAGCTTGGGCTTTTCTCTTTGGAGAGAAGAAGGACGAGAGGTGACTTGATAGAGGTGCACAAGATGATAAGAGGCATAGATCGAGTGGACAGTCAGAGACTTTTTCCCAGGGCGAGAATGGCTAACACGAGGGGACATAATTTTAAGGTGATTGGAGGAAGGTATAAGGGGGATGTCAGGGGTAAGATTTTTACACAGAGAGCAGTGGTTGCATGGAAAGCACTGCCGGCAGAGGTTGGGGGGGGGCAGATACATTAGGGACATTTAAGAGACTCTTAGATAGACACATGAATGATAGAGAGATGGGGGGCTATGTGGGAGGGAAGGGTTAGATAGATCTTAGAGCAGGATAAAATGTCGGCACAACATTGTGGGCCGAAGGGCCTGTACTGTGCTGTAATGTTCTATGTTCTATGACTGTGGGGAGAGCAAGGATAGGACCAGCAGGACCACACTACCAGGGGTCAGCATTGGCTCCGTGGGCTGAGTGGTTTTGTAACAGTTTTGCGATTCCATGGACTGGGAAGTTTCTCAGTCTGTGAACCAGGAAGGAGAAACTAGCCACGGCTTCCAAATGCAAAGCTCCCAATAAAAAACACCGAATCCATCAGCTTGTTCCAAAAATAAAGTTTAAACCCTCCCTGCCGTCACCTTAAGTTCCTAATTAAGGTGAACATTTCTTATTAACGAAAGGTTTGGAGCGTTATGAATGTGTGAGAGCTGGTGATTTTTGTGCTGGAGATGCCTCTGACAATACTTCTGTTTTGTCTGTGTGAGGAGCATGGGATTTAATTTTGTGCAGTTTGCTGCCAGGCTTGGAAGCACGTCTATATTTAGCTCTCAAAAGAGCAGTGAATAAAGATTGGAAAGTTAAGGGTGTGGGAAGGAGGAGGGAGAGGGGATGCTTGCCCGGAAATCCGGGTATAGACCCTGGGAGCCGTCAGTCTGAGCTTGACACTGTGGCTGAATGTGTTGGCACGTTCTGTGGGTCGTCCCCTGTTTCCAGCGCAGCGACCACCCTGCTCCTGTTCCAAGCTGTGCTGGAATTTACCTCAACGAGACTGGCTTCAATCTTGATTAGACCCCACTCCGAGGCAGGTGGTTAAACACAACGTGGAACTTAACAATAATTGGACCCAGCGGGTCAGGCAGCGTCAGTCGACGCTTCGGGTCGAGACTCTTCATCAGGACTGGAGGGAAGAGGGGCAGGAAGCCGGAATAAAAAGGTGGGGGGGAGAGGGGGAGGAGCGCAGGCTGGCGGGGGAGAGGTGTCCAGGTGATAGGACTCATCTGTCACCTGCAGCTCCTCCACCTCCCCCTGCCCCTCCCCTCCTCCATCCCACCCCCTCCCTCTCCCCCTCCCTCCTCTCCCTCCCCTCCTCTCCTGCCCCTCCCCTTCCCCCCACCTCCTGCTCCTCCCCTCCCCCTCCTGCCCTTCCCTCTTCCCTCCCCCTCCCTCCACCCTTTTATTCCGGTGTCTGCCCTCTTCCCTTCCAGTCCTGAATGAAGGGTCTTGACCCGAAACATCGACTGTCCACCTCCCTCCACAGACACTGCCCGACCCGCTGAGTTCCTCCAGCACTTTGTGTGTTACTCCAGATTCCAGCATCCACAGAATCTCCTGTGTTGCGATAACCGGATAAACCGCGGAGGTTATACTGTTTGAAAATATTGGGTGAAGTGGGGTTTGTGGTGCGACCACTGAGCTGTTGCGGAGGGAAGTGGAGCCCAGCAGGTGATGGGCTGGGCTTTCCCCAGGTGGGGTCTGCACCCTGCTCATACCGAGGCCTCCCATTGGGGGGGGTGGGGGACGGTAGCCCGGGCTGGGGTCTCTGGCGGGAAGGATGACTGAGGTAGGCTGCGATCTGATCACATGGGGTAGCATGCTCGAGGGGCCAGGTGGCCTCCTCCTGCTCCTAGTGTTTATTGGGATGGGAGTTGTGGCTGATTTTGGTGCCCAGACTGGAGAGCAGGCCTGAGGGGGAGGTGGGGGGCTCATCGGATGGATGTTGCCCCGACAATCGCCTTTCGCTCCCCCCAGCGTCTCCTCAGCCAGCGGCCAGTCTCACTCGGGTGGCCCACAGCCTCAGTTCCGGCCACAGCTCTCCGCAGGGTGGGAACGCCAGCGAGGCCCGGGCACCCGGCGAAGGGCTGCGCTCTGCAGCTCTCGGGAGGCTGCGGGAGGGCGAGGCTGGGACACCATGCCGAGGTGCAGTACTTGGAACGTCAGAAGACCGATGCAGCGACCTGGCACCTCTGCACACGTCCAGCAGCTGCTGTGCAGTGGCACCTTCACTTCCTGGCAGCTGGATGTGACGGCCTGGACACAATACTTGCCGGGGGTGCTCTCTCTCACGAGTGGTCGCACACGGTTCAATGTAAACTTCTCCCTCAGAGCTGCCACTTGCGCAGTTAACTGCAGCGATTCCTCACTCCAGACTGAGGCACATCTTTCCGAGGATGATCTACCACATTACTGTCTCAGTCTATTCCTTTCAATGACAGGTCTGCTGCAGTCATCAAACTGCGGTAACGAGTGGGTCATGGGTGCTTTGGAAGGAGCAGCCTGCATAAGGTGGTCGGTTCCCAACCAGACTTGCACAACTAACTCTTGTTTCCACCTCAAGGGAGCTTTTAATGAAGGAGTTGGCTGCTGCAGCCAGATCCTCAGAGAAAATCCTTATAAATAGATTGCAACCTGGAACCAAATCCTGTTCACCCTATAGAATAAACATCCCAGAACACAACACCAGTGTGCACCAGTGAGGTGGTTACTGTTGCAGGACAGCAGAGGCTGGCAAAGGTAGCCTCATCAAACACTTGCATCGCATTTGTTTGGAACTCCTATTTCTGCATGAGTAGCCGTGCCCCGTGACGGACTCCTACAGCAGCTGGAGAATGGCAGCCCTCACACGGTGGAAAAAGCCCTTGGTCCCGGGCTCACCAGCGATGCTTATCCAGCCTGGGGGAAGGGTTGTAGCTCCCGGCAAAGTCCACAGAAGGGATGCAAACTGGTAGGTGTTTCCTGGAACACTGGATATTGGTGGCACAGCCATTCCTCAGCCGTGCCTCTGCGAGGGAGGGAGTCACATCTGGCTCTCTGCTGCTGGCGACCACAACCTCAACCACACTGTCCACTGCTCCCCCCCCACCGCGGTAACCCCTAGGGCATTCACAACCTGCAGAATAATCAGCAACAAGTTACTGATCAGGTACTTGTTCAAAAGACAAAATTAACTTGCTTCACACAAGGACATAAAATCCAGGAAGGGGATAATTGAAAGGAATGGTGGAGAGCTTGGATATTGGTTGAAACCATTGTATGGATGCTGGGGAGCGGATCAGGGGTCCCTGTGGGAGACACAACTCCCAGAGGGTGGGAGAGGGACTGAGGGGTGGGTGGTGACTGTGGGAAGTGGTTGTACAAATCGGGAACGTTCTGGCTGGAGGAGACGGTGAGAGGACAGCATTACTGGGCTCGCAGGAGGCTACAGATCGTGATAAACCTACAGAGAGCATTAAATTACTGATCAGGTATCTTACATCTGAGGTCACAGCCACCCCAGAGCAAATTTAACAGGAATCCATGTCACGGATGTTTCGGAGGAGTGGTCAGTCTGTGGCCCAGGTGGTAACGGGGTGGGCAGGAGCACGGACATTCACTGCACATTCAACAGACTTCAGTCAGGAAGTACGACCGTTCTTCCCCTCGTGCTGTTCTCCCATTCAACAAGGTTACGGCTCATTTCCTACCACTTCCCTGCACTATCCCCATATCCCTTGATTCCCCTGATATCAAAAAGCCTATCAGTCTCTGTGGTGAGTAGACCCAGTGACCAAGCCTCCATGGTTCTCTGGGGCAGAGATGTCCGAGGATTCACCATCCCCTTGGTGCAGACACCCAGCCCAGGACTCCACATCTACCCTGTCAATCCCTGTGAGGGGCTTCAACACGATCACCTCTCACAGGGATTGACAGGGTAGATGTGGGCTGTCTAGAACCAGGGGTCTTCTTAACTCGAGACAGAGATTTGGGACCCGGTGTATGAGTAAGCCTTTTTTTGAAGTCATTCACTTCTTGGGATCTGGGTGACATTGGCAGGACCAGGACAGATCCCTGGGAAACTCCAGCAGTGGGGCTGGAATGATTGACGTCCAACAGCCTTGAAGGTGACAGGTAGATAACACGGTTATGAAGGCACATGGGATACTGGCCTTCGTTAGTCAGGGCACTGAATATGGACGTAGGGAGATTGTGCTCCACCTTTATAAAACATTGGTCAGACCTCACTGGGTGCAGTTCTGGTGCCTACGCTACAGGCAGATGTGATAGGGTGCAGAGGGGATTCGCCAGGATGTTGTCTGGGATGGAGTGTTGCAGTTGTGAGGAGAGACCGGGAAGGCTGGGTCTGTTCTCTCTGGAACGGAGGGGGTGGAGGAGAGGGGACATGACTGGGGTGTACGACATTATGTGGAACACAGAGAGGGGAGACTGCAGGAAACTTTTCACAATCAGAATCAGATTGATTATCACTGTCTTACATGAAACATGTTGTTTTGCGGCAGCCATACAGTGCAAGGCATCAAATCTATAAATTACAAAATAAATAAATAAATGGTACAAATCAAAGGGATAACAAGGTAGTGTTCATGGGCTGTTCAGAAATCTGATGGCGGAGGGGAAGAAGCTGTTCCTGAATCGTTGAGTGTGGGTCTTCAGGCTCCTGTACCTCTTCCCCGATGGTAGTAACAAGAAGAGGGCACGTCCCGGGTGGTGAGGGTCCTCAGTGACGGATGCCACCTTCTTGAGGCACCACCTCTTGAAGATGTCCTCGACGGTTGGGAGAGTTGTGCCCGTGATGGAGCTGGCTGAGTCTACAACCCTCTGCAGCCTCTTTTGATCCTGCACATTGGAGACGCCAGACCAGGCGGTGATGCAACCAGTCAGGACGCTCTCCACCGGACACCTGCAGAAATTTGCAAGAGTCTTTGGTGATGGACCGAATCCCCTCGAACTCCCAATGGTGTGCCTTCCTTGTGATTGCATCAATGTGTTGGGCCCAGGACAGATCCTCTGAGATGTCGACGCCCAGGAACTTGAAGCTGCTCACCCTTTCCACTGCTGACCCCTCAATGAGGACTGGTGTGTGTTCTCCCGACTCCCCCTTCCTGAAGTCCGCAATCAGTTCCTTGGTCTTGCTGACGTTGAGTGCGAGGTTGTTGTTGTGACACCACTCAGCCAGCCGATCTACCTCACTCCTGTACACCTCCTCGTCTCCATCTGAGATTCTGCCAACAGCAGTGGTGTCAGCGGCGAATTTATAGCTGGTGTTTGAACCTTGCATCACTTTGCTGACTGACAGCAATAGTTAACCAGATTGGATTTGTCCTGCTTTAGTGGACAAGACGTACCTGGGTAAGTTTCCACACTGTCAGGGGGGTGCCAGTGCTGTGACTGCACTGGAACAGTTTGGCCAGAGGCACAGCTAGTTCAGGACTCAGTACTACAGCTGGATGATGTCTGGTCCCAGAGCACTTACTGTATCCAGTGCTCTCAAGCTTTTAGAGTGAATGGAATTGACTGGAGACCGGTTCTGTGATGGTGGGGATCTCGGGAGAGCAGAGATGGATTTACCCACTTGGCATTTCTGACGGAAGGTGTCTGTATCCAGCTTTCACCCACTGGGCCCCACCGTCACGGAGGGTGAGTCTGCTCCCCTCACCACCAGTGAGGATTAGTTGTGGCAGGACTGCAGAGGTGTCTGTGAAACCGCTTGGCTCTGTCTGTCACACATTGGTTTTGCTGTTTAGCGTATGGATGGTCCTGTGATGCACCCTCACTGTACTGGCACCACTCTCAGCACAGCCTTCTGCTCTCCCCCAGGCCCAGGGCTGATCGCTGACTGGCAGAGATGGTGGAGGGAGGAATGTTCTGGGCCACGAGCTGACAGATGTGGAGGGCAACATCTCTGCTGCTGCAGATGGTCCACAGCCCCTCGTGGGTGCCTGGTTTCCATCTGCCATGTCTGTTCTGGGTCTGCAGAACTACACAATGTGGTTGTGCTTGATTGGTTGAGGGGGTTTAGGGTTTCGGGGAGAAGGCAGGAGAATGGGGTTAAAAAAATCAGCAATGATTGGATGGCGGAGCGGACTCGAGGGGCCGAGTGGCCTAATTCTGCTCCTCTGTGGTACAGCCCAACACGATGGGGTGTCCTCGGTGTGAAGACAGGATGGTCTCCACAGGACTGTGTGGTGGACACTTCCACCGCTGCAGCCATGCACAGGGAGGCCGGTGAGGACGAGGTCCAGTGGGGGTATCCCTGGTGTCGGTCACTCACTCCGTGCCGCAGACACAGTCCGTTGCTCCGGCCTCAGGACTCGGCCGGCTGGGTCACTGGCCCTGCTTCCCGGCCACTCAGTGATGGTCATTGTCGGGCCCACCTTGTGGTTGCTGGGTGCCCTCACTCCTGTCCCTGGGGCTTCCACTTGTTGTTCCGTGTGGACGACCCCGAGTCCTGAGCTGTAGGGACCTGAGGTGGGAATCAGGAGGTTCTCCTGCCCACGTTTGACCCGATGCCAGGGCCAGACTGTCCTGTCTGTCGATCAATGCACCCTCTCACCCCTCACCACCTCACCCCCTCACCCCACCCCTCACCCCTCACCCCTCACCACTTCACCCCTCACCCCCTCACCGCCTCACCTGCTAAGACAAGATAAGATCTTTATTAGTCACATGTACATCGAAACACACAGTGAAATGCACCCTTTGTGTAGAGTGTGCTGGGGACAGCCCGCAAGTGTCGCCACGCTTCCGGCGCCAACACAGCATGCCCACAACTTCCTAACCCATACATCTTTGGAATGTGGGAGGAAACCGGAGCACCCGGAGGAAACCCACGCAGACACGGGGAGAACGTACAAACTCCTTACAGACAGCGGCCGGAATTGAACCTGGGTCGCTGGCGCTGTAATGGCGTTACACTAACCGCTACACTACCGTGCCTGACCTCACCACCTCCTCAGGTACTAGATATGTCAGGCTGCGCCATGGAGCAGGCAGCTATGAAATCTTGCGAGTTGAGCCTGCCTGAGAGCATGACCTGGCGAAGGGCATGGTGGGCAGGGGGAGAGGGAGAGGGAGAGAGAGTCCATCACTGAGAGAACACCCATGGACACGTCCCAGAGCATGGACATGTCACAGAACCCACTGAGACAGGGAAAGGATGGGAGGGTGAAGGGACCATGGTTGAGGTGAAACATTTAGTCAAGAGGAAGAAGGAAGCATAAAGGTTTAGGAAGCAAAGATCAGGTAGGGCTCTTGAGAGTTACAAGATAGTCAGGAAGGAGCTTAAGAAGGGACTTGGGAGAGCTAGAAGGGGACATGGGAAGGCCTTGGCGAGTAGAATTAAGGAAAACCCCAAGGCATTCTACACATACGTGAAGAATAGGACAATGACTAGAGTGAGGGTAGGACCGATCAGGGATAAAAGAGGAAACATGCCTGGAGGTGGAGGAGGTCGGGGGGGTCCTTAATGAATACTTTGCTTCAGTGTTCACCAGGGAGAGGGACTTGGACAAATGTGAGGTCCCTGTAGAACAGGCTAATGTGCTGGAGCATGTTGAGGTTAAGAAAGAGGCAGTGTTGGAGCTTCTGAAAAACATTAGGATAGATAAGTCCCTGAGGCCAGACAGTATATACCCCAGGTTACTACAGGAGGCAAGGAAAGAGATTGCTGGGGCATTGATGATGATATTTGCATCCTCCCTGGCCACAGGAGTGGTACCAGAGGATTGGAGGATGGCAAATGTTGTTCGCTTGTTCAAGAAAGGTAATAGGGAAAATCCTGGGAATTATAGACCAGTGAGTCTTGCATCAGTGGTGGGCAAGCTGTTGGAGAGGATTCTTAGGGACAGGATTTACGAACATTTGGAGAAGCATAGCCTTATTAGGGATAGTCAGCATGGCTTTGTGAGGGGCAGGTTGTGCTGCACGAGCCTACTTAAGTTTTTCGAGGAAGTGACAAAACAAATAGATGAAGGCAGAGCAGTGGATGTGGTGTATTTGGGCTTTAGAAAAATGTTTGAAAAGGTTCCCCATGTTAGGCTCATCCAGAAAGTCATGAGGCATGGGATCCATGGAGAATTGGCTGCGTGGATTTGGAATTGGCTCGTCCATAGAAGACAGAGGGTGGTGGTAGATGGAGCGTATTCTGCCTGGAGGTCGGTGACCAGTGGTGTTCCACAGGGATGTGTTTTGGGACCCCTGCTCTTTGTAATTTTTATAAATGACTTGGATGAGGAAGTGGAGGGGTGGGTTAGTAGGTTTGCAGATGACTTGAAGGTTGGAGGGGTTGTGGATAGTGTAGAAGGTTGCTGCAGGTTACAATGGGATATAGACAGGATGCAGAGCTGGGCAGAGAAGTGGCAGATGGAGTTCAATCCAGACAAGTGTGAAGTGATACACCTTGGAAGAATGAACATGAAGGCAGAGTACAAGGTTAGTGGCAGGATTCTTAGCAGTGTGGAGGAACAGAGGGATCTTGGGGTCCACGTCCATAGATCCCTCAGTTGCTGCGCAGATTGGTAGGGTTGTTAAGAAGGCGTATGGTGTGCTGGCCTTCATTGGTATTGGTATTGGTTTATTATTGTCACTTGTACCGAGGTACAGTGAAAAACTTGTCTTGCACACCGATCGTACAGGTCAATTCATTACACAGTGCAGTTACATTGAGGTAGTACAGAGTGCATTGATGTAGTACAGGTAAAAACAATAGCAGTACAGAGTAAAGTGTCACAGCTACAGAGAAAGTGCAGTGCAATAAGGTGCGAGGTCACAGCAAGGTAGATTGTGAGGTCAGAGTCCATCTCATTGTATAAGGGAACAGTTCAATAGTCTTATCACAGTGGGGTAGAAGCTGTCCTTAAGTCTGGTGGTACGTGCCCTCAGGCTCCTGTATCTTCTACCCGATGGAAGAGGAGAGAAGAGAGAATGTCCTGGGTGGGTGGGGTCTTTGATTATGCTGGCTGCTTCACCAAGCAGCAAGAGGTATAGACAGAGTCCAAGGAGGGGAGGCTGGTGTCCTTGATGCACTAGGCTGTGTCCACAACTCTCTGCAGTTTCTTGCGGTCCTGGGCACAGCAGTTGCCGTACCAAGCCGTGATGCATCCATTTAAGATGCTTTCTATGGTGCATCAGTAGAAGTTGGTGAGAATCAAAGGGGACAAGCCAAATTTCTTTAGCTTCCTGAGGAAGTAGAGGCGCTGGTGAGCTTTCTTGGCCGTGGCATCTACGTGATTTGACCAGGACAGGCTGTTGGTGATGTTCACTCCCAGGAACTTGAAGCTCTCAACCCTCTCGACCTCAGCACCATTGATGTCGACAGGTGCATGTACACCACCCCCTTTCCTGAAGTCAATGACCAGCTCTGTAGTTTTGTTGACGTTAAGGGAAAGGTTGTTGTCATGACACCATTCCACTAAGCTCTCTATCTCCTTCCTGTGCTCTGACTCATCACTGTCTGAGATACGGCCTACAACGGTGGTATCATCTGCAAACTTGTAGATGGAGTTAGAGCAGAATCTGGCCACACAGTCATGAGTGTATCGGGAGTAGAGGGCTGAGGACGCAGCCTTGTGGGGCACCAGTGTTGAGGATAATCATTAGTCAGGGTGTTGAGTTCAAGAGCCACGAAGTGATGTTGCAGCTCTATCTGTGTTCAGTTGTGGTCACCTCATTATAGGAAGGATGTAGAAGCTTTAGAGAGGGTACAGTGGAGATTTACCAGGATGCTGCCTGCATTAGAGAACATGCCTTATGAGGAAAGGTTGAGCGAGCTCGGGCTTTTCTCTTTGGAGCGATGCAGGATGACAGGTGACTTGATAGAGGTGTATAAGATTATGAGGGGCATAGATAGAGTGGACAGCCAGCACCTTTTCCCCAGGGCGGCAATGGCCAATACCAGAGGATATCCATTTAAGGTCAGAGGAGGGATGTTCAGGGGAGATGTCAGAGGCAGGTTTTTTACACAGAGAGTGGTGGGTGCCTGGAACGCTCTGCCGGGGATGGTGGAGGCTGATACAATAGGGACTTTTAGAAGACTCTTAGGTAGAAGTAAGAAAAATGGAGGGTTATGGGCTGTGTAGGAGGGAAGGGTAGGATTGGTCAGGGAGTAGGTCCCATACTGTGCTGTACTGTTCTATGTTGTATGTTCCATGTTCTGAAACAGCTGCAGATGTGGGAGCAGTCTCCCAGCTGTGGACCTGTTCCCCTGCGTTGTGTTGGCGCAGCCAGGATCTGCGTATGCTCCCAGCGCCAACACTCTGAGTTACCACAAGTGTTTCTCCTCCTCCCTGTGTTAAAAAATATCTATCCAAGTTCATCCTGAGTGCCGCCAGGTCCAGCTCTGGGGCAGGGTTCTGTTTCAGAGTTACGCTTTCTGTGTTGCTGTTATTGCTGTTGCTGGAGGAAGGTTATTGTGTAAAGTTCAGGCTAAGGTCGTTGTGGCCCTGACAAGGCAGTGGAAGCAGCCTGATGGATGGGGATAGGGGTGTCACTCTTGGAGAGGTTACACCTCCGGGGACGTGGTGCTGTCAGTGTGGGAGCTGGCACTGGGTTTGTGGTTGTGTGCAGGCCAGTGTCGGGGTTGCACTTGCTGGACTTGTGGTGAGAAGTTGCCCCTTGTATTTAATCTCATTGGCCTCAGGTGGAGTTGGGGGTGGGGTTGGCATTGCGGTGGGGGTTGCAGTTCAGGGTGGGGTTGAATTGGGGATGGAGCAGGGGTTGGTGTTAGGGTTGAATTAGAGTTGGGGATGGAGTTGGGGTTGAGAATAGGAGGGGTTGTCACTGGATTAGGATTGAGGTTTGGGTTGGGTAGAAGTTGGGTTCAGGTGAAGTTGCAGTTGTGTTGGGGTTCAGTTTGAGGTTGTGGTTGGGTTTGGGGTTGGAGTTGGGGTGGGGTTGGACAGGGTGGTGTTTGGGGTTGAAGTTGTGTTTGAGGGGGTTGGGTTTGGGATTATTGGGGTTGGGTTTGGGGTGGGGTTGGACAGGGTGCGGTTTGAGGTTGGAGTTGAGTGGGGATTGGGGCAGAAGTTAGGGTGGAGTTGGGGCTGGGTTCAGGGTTGAGGTTAGGTTTGGGGTTGGAGTGGGGTTTGGGGTTGGGGTTGGGATTTGGAGTGGGGTTGGGATTGGATTTAGGGTTGGAGGGGGTTTGGAGTGGGGTTGGGATTGTGTTTAGGGTTGGAGGGGGTTTGGAGTGGGGTTGGGATTGTGTTTAGGGTTGGAGGGGGTTTGGAGTGGGGTTGGGATTGAGTTTAGGGTTGGAGGGGGTTTGGAGTGGGGTTGGGATTTTGTTTAGGGTTGGAGGGGGTTTGTAGTGGGGTTGGGATTTTGTTTAGGGTTGGAGGGGGTTTGGAGTGGGGTTGGGATTGCAGTTGGGCTGAAGGGTTTTGGGCAGGAGTTGGGGTGGGTTTGGGGTTGGATATGGAGATGAGGTTGGGCTGGAGTTGGGTTTTGGAGTGGGGTATGGGTTTGGATTTGGCGTTGGGGTTGTTAGAGTTGGGGGGGTTATGGGGTAGGGTTGGAGTTGGGGCTGGAGGGGTTTGGGGTTGGAGGGGTTTGGGTTTGGAGGGAGTTGGGGTGAGTTTGGGGTTGGTTATGGGTTTGGATTTGGGGTTGGGGGTTGGGTTAGAATTGGGGTGGGGTTACTGGGGTAGGGTTGGAGTTGAGGTGGGGTTTGGGGTTGGGGTTAGAGGTGGGGATTGGGTTTGGGGTTAGAGGTGGGGTTTGGGGTTGGGATGGGGTTCGTGTTGGGTAGGGTTATTGGGGTAGCACTGGAGTTGGGGTTGAGGTTAGGCTCGGGGTTGGGTTGGAGCTGGAGTTGGGCTCTTGGCTGGGGCTGGAATGGGTGAGGGTCCATGCTGGATCCTGGGTTGGACACTCTTTGTAATGGAAAGTCAACTGGTAACAGGTAAACCCTGGACAGGTTCTTCTGTGGGCGTCTCACATATCATCTGAACACAGACACCGTGAATGAAACGATCTGGGAACTCCGACAGGGTGGATGCTGAGAGGGTACCCACCTCCTGAGGAATCTAGAACCATGGGGCCTGGCTTCAGAACAACAAGTTGGCATTTAGGAAAGAGATGACGAAGCAACCAGCTTGAAGCAAGATGCATTCCCACGAGATTGGAGCTGATCATTTGTAAAGGATCATCAATCTTTGGAGTTTCCCACCCCAGAGACGGTGGAGACCTAAGTCACCAAACGTATTCAAGGATGAGGTAGACTTTTGGTCTGAAGGGGGTCTGAAGCACTCTGGGAGAGAGTTGGAACTGAGGCTGAGATCAGATGGGCTGGCGTTACTGAGGGTTGGAGCAGGCTGCGGTTCTTCTGTTCTGATATAAAAGTTCAATGTGTGACATTCTCGGATGGCTTGGCTGGTGAAATGTTGCAGCAATCAAAAAAGAATTACTTTTGCAGAGAGTCACGCACTGGTTCCATGATTCAAAGAGCTCCATCATTTACTGTAAAACAAACTCACCAGAAAAAAGATAGATCCCCCCGTCACTGAAGCTGAACATTGGATGTCCATTACCTTGTAATGCTTTCGAAAACCTGCATCTCCTCAAAAGATAACCACCCTCATGAGTCAACAGCTCCACTCCTTGGGGTACATTCAAAGATGGCTTTATTAACACACCTTTGAGTAAACGTCTGATTTAATTCAATCAAAAGGTGTGAAATCTATGGAAGGAGGCGCAGTGAGCTCCAGTTGCTGCAGGAGGCTGAGCCATGCTACCCCAGCAGTATCCCACCTTCCCCATGCTGCAGGAGGGAAGGCTGGTGGCTGCTGCCCAGTGTGGAGGGAGCTCACCACCTACCAGAGTTTCATCCCTAACTTAGGTCCAACCTCTTCATCCAGAGATCAATCGGGTGAATGTGCTCCGAGTCACCTCCAATACAAAGAAGAGTGAGACGGTGCGAGGTTTCACCGTGTGTCGGCACGCAAGCTCTGGTCTAATGCCTCCTCTCCCACCCCCGCCATGAGAACCGGGTCCCTCAGGCCTGCTCTGCCGGTCGATGGAATCAAGGCTGATTCACCTCAGCGCCACTTTACAGCCGATTCCCAAAGACAAGCTCACTCTCCACACATCTGGTTAGGCAGACTCCACGGATTTTCCCTACCTCCTCCTTGCCAATAGCACCTTGCCAACCTCCGAGAATGAGGCCAGAAGCTCACGGAACCCCACCACCTGCAGGATCCCCTCCCAGTCACACACTACCCTGACATGGAAATATACCACCGTTCCTTCACCGTCAGAGGGTGGAGATCCTGGGACTGCCTCTCCACAGCGCTGGGGGCCCCCCTTCAGCAGTGGAACAGCTCCCCCGGGAGCCGGGCCAGGGCAGATCAGGGTTGGGGTGGGAGTCTCCATGTGACGTCCACAGTTCCCCTGGTGGGAGAGTGTGTGCCGATGACCGTTCCACGTTAGAGTGAGCCGGAGGGTGGCATTGTCCTGCAGTCTGCCAGCCCAGAAGGTGCACCCACCACCTGGTGAGCTGCCCCTGCCTCCCCTCGTGCCTCACCCAGTGTCAGAGATCCAGGGTTACGATGCTGGATTGGTGTTTCAGGCCGAGACCCTTCACTTGTCGAGATGAAGGGTCTTGACCCGAAACGTTAACTGTCTGTCTCCCTCCACAGATGCTGCCTGAGTCGCTGAGTTCCTCCAGCATCTTGTGTGTTGCTCCAGATTCCAGCATCTGTAGTCTCTGGTGTCTCAGTCTGTGTGCTCTCTGACTGCTGATCCCACCGATTATAAACGTGCACTTGTGGTAGATCTAGGTAGGGCAGCAGGCAGTAAGTGAGAGAAATCCACTTAAGGGAAATACGTTATTTTTGTTTAAAGAATAAAAAATGAACCTATTCCCGCTGCTGTCTCGACAGAACCCTGGAAAAACGAAACCTCTTTCACAGACATTCATTATCTTGTAAATTGCTTTCTGCGTTCTACAATATAATCACCAGTGAGCACGAACAAACTCACCAGCGGTCGGCAGGAGCTCGCTCTGCCTGATGAGCCCAGGGTTCTGGAGATGCCACACTTGCTGCTCATTACTGTGCTGGTGCTCACAGTGCGTTCCGTGGTGATTGATGTGCTGATTATCTCTGCTCACACACACTGCAAGCGTGGTCCAAACATGAAAATGAATGTGAGACACAACACACTGCAGTCACTTGCCCAGGCTGCTCCGACAGCACCTCCCAAACCCACCACCTCCTCCGCAGAGACAAGGGCAGCGGGTACAGGGGCTTCCCCTCCAGGTCCCGCACTATCCCGACTGGGAAATATGTTCTTGCTGCTTCATCATCGCTGGGTCCGAATCCTGGAAGTCCCTCTCCATCAGCACTGTGGGAGTGCCTTCTCTGGAGGGGATGGGCAATAGAATGGCGGCCTTGCTGGTGAGGCCCGGATGGTGAAGGGAGATGTGCTCCTGTTGCTATGGTGACACTGAAGCTGCTGCTGGTCACATGGACAGTGCAGCACAGAAACAGGCCCTTCGGCCCACCATGTCTGTGCCGACCATGATGCCAGTCTAACTCACCCCATCTGCCTGCACGTGGTCCCTATCCCCCCCACATCTGCCTGTTCCTGACCCTGTCTAAATGCTTCTGAAACATTACTGTAGTACCTGCCTCCACCCCCACCCCTGGCAGCCCATTCCAGGCACCCACCACCCTCTGGGCAAAAGACATGCCCCGCACATCTCCTTTATGCCGTTCCCCTCTTGCGTTAAACCTCTGTCCTCTACTGTTTGACATTTCCACTCTGGGAAATAGACTGTCTACCCTATCCCTGTCTCTTATAATGTTATAAACCTCTATCAGGTCTCCCCTCAGCCTCTGCCGCTCCAGAGGAGACAACCCAAGTTTGCCCGACCTCTCTGGGTAACACTCTACAATCCAGGCAGCGTCCTGCTGAACCTCCCCTGCACCCTTTACTTCATTATCTTTTCCACGTTTTACTTACAACACAGAACGAGGCATCAGCCCACTGAGTCTCAGATTCAGATTAGCTATTGTCATATCCACCAGGGTGCAATGAAACTCCTGGCTTGCGTGAAGCTCACAGAGAACAGTGTACATGGTGATAATAAATACAGCAATAACTGCAGCGACGGGCACAAAGCAGCAGGATGGTGCAGAGACTGTAGTCACACAGCAATCCCACCCCCCACATCTCCCCGTAACCCATTCTCCCCACGGTCCCTCCGACTCCCCCCACATCCTACCCCTCACCCACAAACTGGGGGCAATTTGCAGCAGCCAATTAGCCTACCGACCCGCATGTCATTGGGATGTGGGAGGGAACCAGAGCACCCGGGGGAAACCAGGGAGAACGTGCAAACTCCACACAGACAGCACCCGAGGTCAGGATTGAATTAGCAACAGAGGGAGGGCGGAAGGGGTCCCCAGGATGTTGCCTGGGTCGGAGGGATGTGCTTACAAGGAGAGGCTGGGTTTGTTCTCACGGACAGAGGAGGCTGAGGGATGACATTACAGAATGATGCGGGGCCCAGTTGGGGTAGAGAGTCAGGATCTTTCCTCGGGCAGTGGAGTGTAAAACGAGAGGACACAGGTTAAGGTGAGAGGGAAGAAATTTAAAGTGGACCTGAGGGGTAAGGTCTTCACCCAGAGGGTGGTGGGTGTGTGGGACGAGCTGACAGAGGAGGTGGTGGATGTGGCTACAATAACAACGTTTAAGGGTGTTGGAGAGGTACTTGGATGGGAAAGAGGCAGAGATACAGGACCTAACGCAGCAGATAGGATCAGTGTAGGGAGGCGTCACAGTCAGCGAGGACGTTGGGCCTGTCTCTGTAGGGAATAGCCGTGGGGGGCGGGGGGTGTCTCAGCCCCTTGGAGCCCCTCCAGCACACACTGAGGCCAGAGCTACCTTCCTGCACAAACCCTCTGATCTCTGTAATGTCAAAAGATCTCACAACCTCTGTCTCCCCAACACCTTCTAAAGGGGTGGGCAACAGACGTTGGACTTGCCGGATGCCCACATCTGAGAATTTGTAAATTAAAAATGTGAGGAAGTAATCTTCCCCTGTAGCTGAATGTTTTCTGGAGATTCAGACCGTGGGCCAGTGCTCAAACACTTCATGGTTGGAAATATTGTTTTACATCACAGAGTTTGTACAATGGCTCCTCTGTTCATTCCAGCCTGTATCATGCTTGCAAATTGAACTCATTTTAAAAAATAAGCCATTAAATAATGATGCCATTACTTAGGAAGGAATTATGCAGATGCTAAGGAAAGTCAATGGTATTGCCATGGAGACAGTTACTGAACAGCAATGTAAAATCGGGTTTACATTGGATCTACAGTTTAACATTCATTGAGGTCTTATGCTAGGATCTGGAAAAATGTCCCAAAATATGTACTCTGCTTCTGGCACTCTCCTATTCTTCCTCAAAGGAAGGAATACTTTCTGTTCAAAGTGAGCCCTTGATCTTCGAGTGAAAAATATAATTCTAGAAGGTCAGTTACTTTTTAAAGCAACATTCTGTAATGTGCCTGACACCCAGGCAGTGATTGCATCTCTTTCATCCTGTGCCAGCCCTGAGTGTGCCTCTGTCCCATCCAGGCTGCGGGTCACAGACAGGCTGCTGAGTGACCCGAGGATCCCCTCCGGACACGGCTCATGACCACACTCAGGAAGCAACGTACAGCTGTGGAGAGCTTTCAACAGACAGCTACACTGAGCACAAATCAGCCACTGGGCTACTGTAGAGGAGCCCCACGGTTCTGCGCAGGGACGCACAGGTTTGTCAGACCAAGGGTGCACCTCACATTCAAAGCAAACAACGAGCTGCTGGAGGAACTCAATGGGTCAGGCAGCATCTGTGGAGGGAGATGGACAGTCGACGTTTTGGGCTGAGACCCTTCACTTGGACTTTGCTGCCTGACCAGATGGGTTCCTCCAGCACCTTGCTGCTTGCTCTAAACTCCAGCATCTGCTGCCTTGTGTGACTCCTCACATTCACCTGGGCAGGAACAGTGAGGACGGCTGACAGGATGGCTCCAAGGGATCTGCTTTCTGGCCTCTGTGTCTTGTTTACCTTCAGACAACGGGCAGGTGGGAGAAGCAGACTCCAGTCCAGTCTCTCAGGAAAGGGAGAACATTTGAAGACAAAGCTATTGAGTATCTTGCAAGTTACGGCTTAGTTGTCATAGCTGCCACGGTCAGGTTACTCCAAGGAGCTGACAAGTGCTCCTTGTGTTGTCCCTGTGTCAGGGAAACTCTGTGCCTCCTGGACAATTGGGGTGTCAGTGTCAGCAGGGGGCTGGTGATGCTGGCCTTTGGGTTGGAGTGGGGGTGACGTGCCAGTGTGTGCCCACTGCTGATGGGATCATTGAGAGGAGTCGAGTTTATTGTCACGTGCACAAGTCCATGTGTGCACAGGTGCGATGAAAATCTTCCTTGCAGCAGCATCACAGGCACACAGCATCAGATAAGCAGCATTCACAAGAAAAGCATAACTTAAATATAAATTATACACAATTTTTACAAGAAAGAACACAATTAGAACAAAAAAAAATCCATTGTAGTGCAAAGCGGTCCCAGTGTTGCTGTACTGAGGTAGTGATTAGGGTTGAAGGGAAGTAGCTGTTCCTGAACCTGGTGGTGTGGGACTTCAGTCTTCTGTACCTCCTGCCCGATGGGAGCTGTGAGAAGATGGCACGGCCCAGATGGTGGGGATATTTGGTGATGGATGTTGCCTTCTCGAGGCAGCACCTCCTGTAGATACTCCCGATGGTGGGGAGGGAGGTGCACCCTTTACACTGTCAGTGAGCCAGGCCACTCGCTGCGAGCTGGGACCTCTCCAAATCCCAGATGTCCCAACTTGAAACATTGAGCTGCCCTTTACTGCTGAGGTAGATCGACAATTTTCTGTTAATAGTTATTGATTTCCAACTTTATGCCTTTTATATTGTCTCTGTTCAGAGGCTGTTGCTTAAACCAGGTTAGTTCTTCTCAAATCACTTCATCTTTCACACATCAGAAATCACAAAGCAAATTGCTCAGGCAGCTCCAGGAGGGTGGGCTGTTCCCTCTGACAGGGACTCTGCTGAGCTGAGTATCTGTGGATGATACAGGAGGCCACACCAAAGTAGTTTGTGCATTAAATGGGCTGTCAGTCCGGTGACAGGTCCGCAGAAATAATACAAGCTGTCTCTCCACATCACTTCCAGGGTCTGCCAGCATCTGGCCAGTGTTTCACTGACTGAAGGAGAGGTGCTCAGCAGGTCCAGTCAATGTCTGCTGGTGTCAGTGCTCCTCCCAAATCCAGACAGAGAGCGGCCGAAGAGTCAGTGTATCGCTGGATCAGAGGCTCATGGAGGGTGGGGGTGGGGGTGGGGAGAATGGGAGGGGCGAGGGGGGGAGAGAAGAGAGGGGCAGGAGCCCCCAGCACCCTACCACCAGACGAGGCCACTGAACCTCAGTGACTGTGTCTGCGCTCCCTGGAATCCCGTGTGGGGGTTCAGTTTGGGCCAGGATGGAGCATACAGCTCAGTTTCACAGTGAATGAACTTCCTCCTCACTCCCCTCCCGACCCCATCACCTCCAGTTGTGGCCTCCGACTTAACGGCTACAGTTGGCGACGGGAAGGTTGGTGGCTTCATCTCAGACATGGTCTGCTGGTGGGACCAGAAGGACCCACTGTCAACCACACTTTGGGTGGGATTTTTGCCCCCAGTGCAGCGAGAAACCTGTGGGGTGGGAATTGGGCTGGTGTGAAGGACACTCTGCCCCACTCACACATCAGGACCTGGCCCTCAGGAGGTTTGTGTGTGATGAAGCTGTGGTTACCTGCCACGTCTCGGTTTGATTCAGCTCAGGGTTCCGAGAGGCCGTGCGATCTGCCCGAGGACAGGACCACCCTCAGAATTAACCAGTGGACCCTGGAGAGAGGTCACTGGTGGATCCAGGCCTCCCGCAGGTCCTCACCAGAGGCTGGGGACCTGCTACCTCTCACCGTGGAGGTGTTCGGGGCACACCTCCTAAATGGGAACCCCACTGCACCTCAGCTCACTGAGGGCAGCTCCTTCAGCCTCCTCGTGTCCCTGGTGGGACAAACACCGTCCCTTCCATGTGGGAGGCAGGACTGCAACCCAGGACAGTGGCCCAGTGGTCTGAGGGTTTCTCGCTGCTTGGGGACCCTCAAATAGTCCTCTTGCCTCTTGGCTGGCATGGATGAGTTGGGCCGAAGGGCCTGTTCCCATGCTGGATGGCTAAACAAACTTCTCTTTGCGCTGGGAGTGGGGGGGGGGGGTGGTGCAGGACTCACCCCACCCTGGGGAGTGGGGGTGGTGTTACGGAATCCCCCCCGCCCCGGGGAGTGGTGGGTGTGGAATCCCCCCCGCCCCGGGGAGTGGTGGGTGTGGAATCCCCCCTGCCCCAGGGAGTGGGGGGGGTGCAGAATCCCCCACCCCGGGGACTTGGGGGGTGCAGAATCCCCCCTGCCCCGGGGAGTGGGGGGTGCAGAATCCCCCCTGCCCCGGGGAGTGGGGGGTGCAGAATCCCCCCTGCCCCGGGGAGTGGGGGGGTGCAGAATCCCCCACCCCCAGGAGTGGGGGGGTGCGGAATCCTCTGGCACACTCGGCGTTGAGGCAGACGGGTGTTTCAGCTGCCAAGCTGAGGGTTGGTGATGGGAGAGGGTGCGGTTGTTTGCGACACTCCCCGGGAACTGTGGTCCGCACTCCGGCTGTTTGTGGGGTAAGACCCGTTGTGTTGAATGGGCTTTTTCCCCATTGGAATCTCCATGGATCCTGATACAGACTGTTCTGGAAATCGCGGGGCTCGAACTGGAAGATGTCCCTCTGGTTGACTGAACAGGGTTCAGAGTCAGGGTGGGCTGCACAGGGGGCGGGTGGGTGGGGTGTGAGGAGGCTGCTCAGCTGGCGAGACTGCGCGGCACTGAGGTGGAGACTGCAGGGAGTCAGTGAACGACGTTCCCGATTCCTGGCCGCAGCAGACAGCGAGAGATCAGGTTTTGTTGGCATTGACTGGAGGAAGATTTCACTGCTCCAGAGTGCAACTTCACGGAGAACAAAGCTCTCCCTGTCTGGAAACTGCACCCTTCAAACGCTGTTATTCTGCCTAGAGCACATTGTAAAGCTGCTTCCCAAACCTCCCACCATCCTAGAAGCTCCACAACAAAATCCCCTGTACACTTCCTCGGTGTTTCCCCCCTCCCAGAGTGTTCACAACCCACATCCTGAGTATTCCCACCATCCCAGGGGGGGGTTCCACAAGGGTCGGTGCTCGGACCTCTGTTGTCAATCAGTGGAAGGGTCTTGACCCAAAACTTCATCTGTCCATTCCCCTCCACAGAGGCTGCCCGACCCACTGAGTTCCTCCAGCATTTTGTTGTTGCTCCAGGTTCCGGTATCTGCACTTTCTGGTGTCTCCTGTCTGTGATTTATATGTAAATATAGATAAATGATTTGGACAAAAGTGTAGGTGGGCTAATTAGCAAATTTGCAGATGACACAAAAATTGGCAGTGAGGAGGGTCAAAGGATTCAGCAGGATATGGACCAGTTGGAAATGTGGGCAGAGAAATGGCAGATGGAGTTTAATCTGAGGTGGGGTGTCGAGTATAAAAGTCAGGAAGAACTGTTGCAGTTATACAAAATTTTGGTTAGGCCACATTTAGAGTGTTGTGTGCAGTTCTGGTCACCCCATTACAGGAAGGATGTGGAGGCTCTGGAGAGGGTCACTAGGGTGTTGCCTGGATTAGAGGGCATGAGCTATAAAGAGGTTGGATAAACTTGGGTGGTTTTCTCTGGAGGAGAAGCTGAGGGGACACCTGACAGAGGTTTATAAAATTATGAGAGGCAGAGATAGAGCAGACTATCAGAGTATTGCCTCCCCCACCCCAGGTGGAAATTTCAAACAGTAGAGGGGATAGGTTTAAATGAGATTTGAGACAAGTTTTATTTTAAAGAGTGGTGGATGCCTGGAACGTGATGTCGGGGAGGTGGAAGCAGATACAACAGCATTTGAGGCATTTGGACAGACTGATGAATGGGCAGGAACGGAGGGATACAGACCATGTGCAGGGAGATGGGATTAGTTTAAACTGACGTGCTCAGCACAGACATGGTGGGCTGAAGGGCCTGTCCCTGTGCTGTACTGTTCTATGTTCCATTTGCTCATCTGTCTTAAATGGGTGAAGCCTTTGTTTTGAAAGTGGCCTCTGATTCTCGATTGTCCCCCGAGAGGAAACGTCCTCCCCACATCCACCCTGTCAAGTCTCCTCAGGTCTCCTCTCATCGCTGTAACCTCCAGCAGATACAAGCCTAAACCTTCCCTCAGGTCAACCTGGCCAATTCAGGTCGTAGTCAAATAAACCCTCTCTGAACAGCACCTGCCGGCATTAACCTCCCTCCAAGGACAGAGCCCAGTACTGTAGCCAGCGCCCCAGATATGGGCCGACCAGTGCCTGAACTTCCGAAGCAGAACCTCCTTGTTTTTGTATTCCATCCTCTCTGCAATAAACAGTGACATTTTGTTAGCTTTCCAAAGTATTTGTTGCACCTCCACACTTGCCTTTTGCGAGTCAAGTTCCAGAACACCCAGTTCTGTCAGCATCTCACCGAGTCTCTAGCTACAGATGGTTGTTATATTTCCCATACCATAATGGATAAGGTCAGATTTCCTCATATTATGGTCCTTTTAGAGAAACAAAGGACTGCAGATGCTGGAATCTAGATGAAAAACACGATGATGCTGGAGGGACTCAGCAGGCCAGGCAGCATCCGTGGAGAAAAGCAGGCGGTCAATGTTTTGGATCAGGACCCTTCTTCAGGACTGAAGATAGGAAAAGGGGAAGCCCAATATATAGGAGGGAAAAGCAGAGCAGTGATAGGTGGACAAAAGAGGGGAGGCAGGGTGGGCACAGGGTGGTGATAGGTAGATGCAGGTAAGAGATAGTGATGGGCAAGTGCGGGGGAGGAGGGGAGAGCAGATCCTCCGGGGGATGAGTCAAAGGTAAGGAGGGAAAATAGGGTAGAGAAAGAGAGGCTAGGAAAGGGAAGAAAAGAAGAGGCGTGGTTTGGGAAGGGGGAGGGTGTGGGGGGGGATTACCTAAAGTGGGAGAATCCAATGTTCACGCTGTTAGGCTGCAAGGTTCCAAGATGGAAAATGAGGTGCTGTTCCTCCAGTTTGTGCTTGGAATTCTCCTGGCAGTGGAGGAGGCAGAGGGCTGACATATCAGTGACAGTGTGGGAGGGGGAGTGGAAGTGACTGGCAACGGGGAGATGCAGATCGCGGTTACGGACAGAGCGCAGGTGTTCTGCGAAATGGTCACCTAGTCTGCGTTTGGTCTCACCGATGTAGAGGAGGCCACACTTGGAGCACTGAATGCAGTCGATGATATTAAGGGAGGTGCAGGTGAATCTCTGTCTCACCTGAAAGGACTGTTTGGGTCCCTGGATGGGGGTGGTGTAGGGGCAAGTGTTGCACCTATGGCGGAGGCAGTGGAAAGCTCCCTGGGTGGGAGTGGGATTGGTGGGGGGAGGGGGGGAGGAGTGAACGAGGGAGTCATGGAGAGAGCGGTCCCTGTGAAAGGCAGAACGGGGTGGGGAGGGGAAGATATGCTTGGTGGTGGAGTCCTGTTGGAGATGGCAGAAGTGACGGAGAACGATGTCTTAGATACGTAGGCTGGTGGGATGAAATGTGAGGACGAGGGGGACCCTATCCCTGTTGGGTCTGGGAGGGGTGGGGGTGAGAGCAGAGGTGCGGGAAATGGCAGAGATACGGGTGAGAGCTCTCTCGACCACAGTAGGGGGGAAGCCCTGGTTAGAAAAGAAGTTGGACATCTCGGATGTCCTGGAGTGGAAAGCCTCATCATGGGAGCAGATGCGTCAGAGGCAGAGAAATTGAGAAAAAGGGATCATGTCCTTGTAAGTGACAGGGTGGGAGGAGCTGTGATCGAGGTAGCTGTGGGCGTCAGTGGGTTTGTAGAAGATGTCAGCGGATAAGGAATCTCCTGAGATGGAGACGGAAAGATTGAGGAAGGAGAGAGAGGTGTCAGAGATAGTCCGAGTGAATTGGAGAGCAGGGTGAAAATTAGTGGCAAGGTTTATGAAACTGTCCAGTTCTGCACGGGTACAAGAGGTGGCACCAATGCAGTCATTGATCTAGCAGAGAAAGAGCTGAGGAATGGGGCCGGAGTAGGCTTGAGAACAGAGACTGTTCAACGTAGCCACCGAAGAGGCAGACAGAGCTGGGACCCATGTGAGTGCCCATAGCCACACCCTTGGTCTGTAGAAAGTGAGAGGAATTGAAAGGGAAGTTGTTTAGGGTGAGGACAGGTTCAGCCGGCAGAGGAGAGTGTTAGTGGAAGGGGACTGGTTCTGTCTCTGGTCGAGAAAGAAGCGGCGGGCGGTGAGGCCGTCATGATGGGGAATGGAGGTCCATGGTGAAGATGAGGTTGTGTGTGCTGGAGAATTTAAAGCTATGGAAGAGTTGGAGAGCATGTGATGTGTTACAGATGTAGGTGGGAAGGGATTGGGCCAGGGGAACAGGATAGTGTCCAGATACAAGGATACGAGCTCCGAGGGGCAAGAGCAATCGGAGACAATAGGTCTGCCGGGGCAGTCCTCCTTGTGGATTTTGGGGAGGAGATAGAAGTGGGCAGCCTGAGGTTGCAGGACAATCATGTTGGTAGCTGGGGGGTGGGGTGGTGGTGGGAGGAGAGATCTCCTGAGGTGATGAGGTCAGTGATGGTGCGGAGATAATGTCCCTGTGGTCCGTGTAGTCCAGCGACCATACCTTCATCCAAGTTGTTCTACAGATCATGAAGAGTTGGGCCCCAGCACCAATCCCTCAGGCACTTCACCCATTACAATAAGGCCAACCAGAAATAAACCCGTTTACACTGACTGTCTCCTGTTGGCCAGCCAATCTCTGAAAGTCAGCACGTCCCTCCTGCACCAGCTTTAACTTTCCACTGTAACCTTTGATGCAGGATTTATTCTAGAAATGCAAGAACAGTTCCCCTCATCTACACCACGTTGCTGCTTCAAACAACTTGTATAAAATTAGTGAAACAGGACTTAGCTTTGAGAGACGAGTAGCTTATCAGAGCAAGGGAATGAAGGGATGTGGGGTCAGCACAGTGAAGTGGTGCTCAGATGAGAGGTTGGCCATCATCATATTGAATGAGAGAGAAGACACCAGGGGCTGACTGTTGACTCCTGACTCCTGCTTCCATTCCTCTTGTGTACTGTCTTGAATTTACTCAGTCACTGAGCCTCCACCGTCCACTCAATGACCAGCCCTGTATCCTGTGACCCTGGTACCCACACGCCCCAGCGAATGACCAGCCCTGTATTGTGTGACCCTGGTACCTACACACTCCAGCGAGTGACCAGCCCTGTATCCTGTGTCCCTGGTACCCACACGCCCCAGTGAGTGACCAGCCCTGTATCGTGTGACCCTGGTACCTACACACTCCAGCGAGTGACCAGCCCTGTATCCTGTGTCCCTGGTACACACACGCCCCAGCGAGTGACCAGCCCTGTATCATGTGACTCTGGTACCTACACACTCCAGCGAGTGACCAGCCCTGTATCCTGTGTCCCTGGTACCCACACGACCCAGTGAGTGACCAGCCTGTGTTGTCTGTCCCTGGTACCTACACACCCCAGCAGTGACTGGCCCTGTATCGTGTGACCCCAGTACCCACACACCCCAGTGAGTGACCAGCCTGTGTTGTGTGTCCCTGGTACCTACACACCCCAGCCTGGGGAAACATGAAACAGTGTAAAACCAGATGCTGCAAGTCACAATGTTCTGTTGAAGGCCATTGACCCAAAACATTCCACAAATACTCCCTGACCGGCTGAGTACTTGCAGCATTTCCTATTGGTCACAGAAAACCTCTGCCAAGCTCTGCCAGAATCTTGTGCTGTTCAGTGAGATCACTGCATTGTTCAGACCCAAACAGACCGTCAACCAGACCCGACATCAGGCCTGCCGATGCAGGGTTTCCACACAAAACGCTGACCATCCCTCTGTCTCCACAGATGCTGCCTGATCCTGAGTTCCTCCAGCAGCTCGTTTCTTGCTCCAGGTTCCAGTATTTTCACTTGGTTGCATTTCATCTGTTGAATCTGCCCTCGAGGGACGATCTGTTTATGCAGCAGAGCATTCAGGACCCAATCCAGGGATGGGACAGAAATTCCTCATGGGTAAAGTCATATCACTAACTTGGCTGTTTTAACCAATTTCCATTTTTCCTTGTGATTGGCAGGGGGTGGGACTCAGGAGCAAGTCATGGGATAGAGCAGTACCCTGCAAGAGCAGGTTTAGTGATCAGGATGGCCAGGGCACAGTCAAGGCAGGGAAAGGAATACCCAGTTAAACTGCATTTATTTCAATGCTCGAGGTTCAACAGGTAAGGCAGATGAACTCTGGATTGGCTCTGGGGACTGGGATGTTATCATTATAACGGAAACTCGGCTGAGGGAATGGCAGGACTGGTGGCTCAATATTCCAGGACACAGATGCTTCAGGTGTGACAGAGGTGTGCCAGTCAGGAGGGGGTGTTGCCTTTTTGCAATGGGAGGACGCAATAGCAGTACTTCGAGATGACATCCTTGGAAGATTGTCCAGTGAGGCCATATGGATAGAACTGGGGAACAAGGGGTGGGTCACTCTGGTGGGACTGTATTATAGACAACCCTCCCACCACCCCCTCCAAGTAGTCAGCAGGAACTTGGAGGTGTAGAGAAATTGCTCACTGTAGGTATAACAGGGTTGTATTAGTGGGAGATTTTAATGTCCCCAGTATTGACTGGGCCATTCAGAGTGTTGAGGGCCTGGATGGGGTGGAATTTGTGAAATGTGTCCAGGAAAGTTTCAATATCTAGAGGGACCTGCTCTTGGGGAACGAGGCAGGGCAGGTAACTGTGGTGGCAGTCAGGGAGCACTCTGGCTCTCGTGACCATAACTCTATTGGTTTTAAGATCGTGATGGAAGAGGATAGGACAGGTCCACAGGTTGGGGTCCTAAATTGGAGCAGGGCTCATTTTGGGGGAATTAGGCAGGATCTAGTAGAGATTGATTGGGAGAGCCTGTTTGAAGGGAAAGTAGTGAATGGCAAGCGGGAGGCTTTTCAGAGTGTCGTATCAGGAGTCCAGGGGCAGCATGTTCCTGTTAGGGTGAAGGGTAAACCTGGCAAGTTTAGGGAACCCTGGTTGACGAGGGATATTGAGGCTCTGGTCAAGAAAGAGGAGGAAGCAAACACTGGGTTTAGGAGGTCGGGGACAGGTGAATCCCTTGATGACTATAAAAAGATTAAGAATACACTAGAGGGAAATCAGGAGGGCAAAGAGGGTTTGAGATGGATCTGGCAGGGAAGGTTAAGGAAAATCCCAAAAGGTTCCATAGCTATATTAACAGCAAAAGGAAGGCCAGGGAGAGAGCAGGTCCTTTAGAGATCAGCAGGGACACCGATGTCTCAAGCTGCAGGAGATGGGTGGGATTTTTAATGACTATTTCTTCTGTGTTTACCAAGGAGAAAACAGTGGTTGCTCAAGAGATAAGGGAGACAATGGAGATGTTTTGTAGAACATTCATATTACCAGGGAGGTACTTTCAGCCTTACAGCACATTCAGGTGGATAAATCCCCAGGGCCTGACCGAGTGCATCCTTGGACTTTGTGGGAGGCTAGAGGAGAAATCGGAGGCCCTTGTGGAGATATTTGCTTCATTGTCAGCCACTGCTGAAGTTCCCAAACACTAGAAAGTGGCTAATGTCATTCCTTTAAAGGTAGCAAGGACAAGCCAGGGAACTACAGGCCAGTCAGCCTGTCATCAGTGGTGGGGAAGTTACTGGAGGGAATTCTGAGGGACAGGATCTACCAGCATTTGGACGGACAGAGTCTGATTAGGAGGAGTCAGCAGGGCTTTGTGTGTGGGAAGTCGTGTTTGATGAATTATTTAGTTCTTTGAAGATGTAACCAAAAGGGTAGATGAGGGTGGGGTTGTGGATGTTGTCTATTTGGACTTTAGCAAGGCCTTCAACAAGGATGTTACAGGGCAGGCTGGTCTGGAAGGTTGGGTCCCATGGAATCCAGGGAGAGCTAGCTGGGTGGATTCAAAGTTGGCTCGGAGGTAGGAAGTAGAGGATGCTGGTTGGAGGTTGTTTCTCGGAATGGAGGGTGGTGACTAGTGGTGTGCTGCAGGGGTCAGTGTTGGGACCCTTGTTATTTGTGTAAATGATTTGGATGCGAAATATCAAGGATTGATTAGCAAGTTTGCAGATAACAAAAATGTTGTTGATAGCGAAGATGGTTATTGTGGATTACAGGGGGTCTGGATCAGTTGGGGCAGTGGGCTGAGGATTGGCAAATGGATTTCAATACAGAGAAGCATGAGGTGATGCATTTTGGAAAGTTAAACCAGCATTGGACTTGCATGAATGGTAGGGCACTAGGGAGTGGAATGGAACAGAGGGACCCAGGAGTACAGGTGCATAGTTTGTTGAAAGCAGTGTCACAGGTAGACAGGGTGGTGAAAAAGGTGTTTAGCACACTGGCCTTCATCAATCAGGGCACTGAGTGTGGGAGTTGGGACATTATGTTGTAATTGTACGAGTTATTGATGAGGCCACACTTGGAGCACTGTGTGCAGTCTTGGTCACCCTGTTATAGGAAAGATGTTAAACTGGAAAGAGTGCATAAAAAAATTTATGAGGATGTTGCCAGGACTAGAGGGCCTGAGTTATAGGGAGAGGTTGGCCAGGCTACACCTTTATTCCCTGGAACTTGGGGGAATGAGGGGCAGCCTTATAGAGGTGTTTAAAATTATGAGAGGCATAGATAAGGTGGACAGTAACAGTCTTTTCTGCAGGGTAGGGGAGTCCAAAACTAAGGGGCATAGGTTTAGGGTGAGAGGGGAAAGATTTTAAAGGGGCAAATTCCCCCAACCCCAAAACAAAAACAGGTGGTCAGTATATGGAACAAGCTGCCAGAGGAAGTGGTTGAAGCAGGCAAGATTTATTTATTAGTCACATGTACATCAAAACAGTGAAATGCGTCTTTTTGTGTTACTGAGAATGTGCACATCTTTGGAATGTGGGAGGAAACCAGAGCACCCGGAGGAAACCCAGACACAGAACAAACTCCTTACAGACAGCAGTGGGAATTGAACCCACATCACTGGCACTGTAATAGCGTTACATTAACCACTACTCTACCATGCCAAAGGTAGATGGAGGGGTGGTGCTTAGAGGGATATGGCCTGAATGCAGGAAATTGGGACCAGCTGGGTGGGCACTGTGGTCAGCATGGACTGGTTGGGCTGAAGGGCCTGTATCTGTGCTGTATTGCTCTATGACTATGACAAAGAACAGACCTGGCCCTTCAGACCACAATGTTGTGCCACCCTATACAGACCTACTCCATGACCAGTCTAACCATTCCCTCCTATACAGACCATAACCTTCCATTTTCCTTACATCCAGGTGCCCAGGAGCCTTAAACGTCCCCATTGTACCAGCCCCTACCACCAACCCCCCCCCCCCCCCCCCCACAGTGCATTCTGGGCACTCACCACTCTCCATGTAAAGAACCTTCCTCTGACATCTCCCCTAAGCTTTCCTCCTCTGACCTTAAATGGATGTCCTCTGGTATTGGCCATTGCTGCCCTGGGGAAAGGTGCTGGCTGTCCACTGTATGCCTCTCAATCTTATCCACAAGTCTCCCCACATCTTCTTGTGCTCCAAAGAGAAAAATCCTAGCTCACTCAACCTGTCCTCATAAGAGATGTTCTCTAATCCAGGCAGCAACCTGGGAAATCTCCTCTATACCTTTCTAAAGCTTCTACATCCTATAACATGACCAGAACTGAACACAATAGTCCAAGTGTGGTCTAACCAGAGTGTTTTTTTTATTAAAAAGAGTTGCAATATTACCTCACAGCTCTTCAGCTCAATCCCCTGACTAATGAAGGCCAGCACACCATACACCTTAACCACCCTATCAACTTGCACAGCAACTTTGAGGGGTCTATGGACTTGGACCCCAAGATCCCTCCATTTCCCCCACCCTTCTAAGAATCCTGCCATTAACCTTGTACTCTGCCTTCAAGTTTGATCTTCCAAAGTGTGTCACTTCATACTTTTCCAGATTGAACTCCATCTGCCACTTCTCCACCCAGTTCTGCATCCCATCTATCTCATTGTAACAGAAGATGGCTTTCTACACCATCCACAACCCCTCCAACAGTCATGTCATCTGCAAACTTAATAACCAATCTTTCCTCTTCCTCATCCAAGTCATTATATAAAAATCACAGAGCAGGGGTCCCAGAACAGATCCCTGCAGAACACCACTGGTCACCGACCTCCAGGTAGAATACTTTCCATCTACCACCACCCTCTGCCTTCTGTGGGGAAGCCAATTCTGAATCCACACAGCTAAATTTCCATGAATCCTATGCTTTTATGGATGAGCCTACCATTGGGAACCTTGTCAAATGCTTTACTAAAGTCCATATACACCACTCTACCTTCAATGTGTTTTGTCATCTCCTTGAAAAACTCAATTAGGCTCATGAGGCATGACCTACCCCTCAAAGCTACGCTGACTATCCCAAAGACAATGCTTCTCCAAATGCTCAAATCCTGTCCCTAAGAATCCTCTCCAATAGCTTGCCCACTACTGATGCAAGACTAATTGGTCTATAATTCCCAGGATTATCCCTATTAACTTTCTTGAACAACAGAACAAGATTTGCCATCCTCCAGTCCTCTGGTACCACTCCCATGGCCAGTGAGGATGCAAAGATCATCATCAATGCCCCAGCGATCTCTTCCCTTGCTTCCCATAGTAACCTTGGGAAAATCCCATACTGTCCCAGGGATTTATCCTAATGTTTTTCCAAAAGCTCCAACACTACCTCATTCTTAACCTTGATTTACTACAGCACAAATAACCTGCTTCATGCTGAACACATCTATCCAACTCCCTCTCCCTGGTGAGCACTGAAGCAGAGTGTTCAATAAGGACCTTCCCTTCCTCCTGGAGGAGGACATGTCCCCCTATATCCCTGAGCAGTCCTATTCTCACTCGTCCTCCTGTTCCTCATGTACAGGAGAAGTGTCTTGGGGTTTTCTTAATCCTACTTGCCAAGACCTGCTCATATCCCCTTTAGCTCTCCCAAGTCCCTTCTTAAGCTCCTTCCTGGCTACCTTAACTTTCAGGAGCCCAGTCTATTTTTGCTTCCTAAACTTTAGGAATGCAGCCTCCTGACTAAATGTTTTTCTCTTGTCAGCCATGGTTCCTTCGCCCTAACATTATTTCCCTGTTTGTGGGACACACCCATCCAGAGTCCTATGCATGTGGTCCTTAAACGACCTCCACATTCCTGCTGTGGATTTCCCCCGAGAACATCTGTTCCCAATTCACACTTCCAAGTTCCTGCCTAATTTTAATACAATTAGTCCTCCCCTTAAGAACTTTCCCATATCATCTGCTCCTATCCCTGTCTGTGACTATGCTAAAGGTCAGGGAGTTGTGGTCACTGTCTCCAAAATACTCACCCACAGAGCTCTGTCACCTGACCAGGTTCATTGCCTAGTGCCAGATCCAGTATAGCCTCTCCTCTCCTCTCCTCTCAGCCTGTCCACATACTGTGTCAGGAATCCTTCCTGTACACACCGAACAAACTCTGCCCCATCTAAACTTTCACACTAAGGAGGTGCCAATCAATATTAGGGAAGTTGAAATCCCCTATGACAACAACCCTGTTATTTTCACACCTTTCCAAGATCAGTCTACTTATCTGCTCCTCAGTGTCCCAGTGGCTATTTGGGGAGGGGGAGGGGGATGGTGTCTATAGAATACTCCTAATAGTGATCACTCCCTTCTGGTTTCTGACCTCTACCCTAGACGATCCCTCCATAATGTCCTCCCTTTCTGCAGGTGTGATACTGTCCCTGATTAGCAATGCCGCACACCACCATACCCCCCTAATCTTTTGGGGCATCTAACCCCAGAACATCAAGCAGCCACTCCTGCACTTGTGACAGCCAAGTCTCTGTAATGGCCACAACGTCGTCATTCCAGGTACTGATCCGTGCTCCAATGTTTAGTGTGCACATTTAACACATTTCAACCCATCCAACAGACCATTTATGCCCCTTACACTGCCGATCCCTCCTCAGTCTCCGCACATTACATTGATTTTTACACCACTTGCTCCGTCATCTGACCCAATACTTTGGTTCCCATCTCCGCCAACCTAGTTTAAACCCTCCCCAACAGCTTTAGCAAACCTGCCCACAAGGACATTGGTCCCTTGAGTTCAGGTGTAACCCATCCCTTTTGTACAGGTCATACCTTCCCCAGAAGAGATCCCAATGATCCATAAATCTGAACCCCTACCCCACATTCATCTACCACATCTTCCTATTCTTACCCTCCTTGGCACATGGCACAGGCAGCGATCCAGATTACCACCCTCAAAGTCCTACTTAGCTTCCTTCCTAATTCCCTCTTCAGTACCTCATCCCTTATCTATGAGCTTGGTAGCAATGTGTACCACGACTTCTGGCTGTTCATCCTCCCCATTAAGAATGCTGTGGGCCTGATCCAAGACACCTCTGACCCTGGTCAGCAACATACCATCTGGGAGTCTCATTCTCATTTAAAGAATCTCCCACCTGTTCCCCTAACCAGTGAATCCTCTATCACCACCACACTCCTCATCTCTTGAGCCTCAGAGTCAGACTTAGTGCCAGAGACCTGGCCACCATGGCTTTCCTCTGGTAGGTCACCCTCCCTAACTGTATCCAAAGTAGTACACTTGTTATTGAGGGGAACAGCCACAGGGGTAGTCTGCACTACCTGCCTATTCTCTGTCCCTCTCCTGACAGTCACCTAGCTACCTGCATCCTAGGTGTGACTGCCTCCCTATCAACCCCTCAGCCTCTCAACTGATCCTGAGTTCACCCAGCTCCAGTTCTTCAACACAGTCTGTAAGGAGCTGCAGCCAGATGCACTTCAGACAGGTGTAGTCATCAGGGACACTGGAGGTCTCCCAGACTTCCCACATCCTGCAAGCAGAGCACTCCGCTATGCACTGAGAAAGAACAAGACCTAATTTGAACCTCACCTGAGCCTCTGCTCACTTTCTCTGTCTTCACACTGAGCCAGAGTTTCTCCCACTTTAACATTAACCATCCCTACTTGACCCTAACTTTTTTATTGGCTACTGCTAATTAGCCAATCAACAATTTGCAAGTGTGTCACTTTCAGCTCACCTTCCTTTTATTGGCAGCTCTGTCCAATTAGCCAATCAATGAGACTTACTCTCTTAACTCCTTCCCACTCTCAATCTTGCAAAGAAGTAGGCCATTCAGCCCATTGAGTCTGTGCTGGCTCACAAGGCAATCCCATTTCCTTTAATTTTTCCTTATAACAAATTCTCCCACATTCTCATTAACTCCCCCAGATTTTGCCACTCACCCACACACTAGGGGCATCTGCACGTCTTTGGGATGTGGGAGGAAACCGGAGCACCCGGGGGAAACCCTCATGGTCACAGGGAGAACATGCAAACTCCACACAGACAGCGCTGGAAGTCAATAGACAATAGACAATAGGAGCAGAAGTAGACCATTCGGCCCTTCGAGATCTGCACCGCCATTTTGAGATCATGGCTGATCCTCAACAATCAATATCCTGTTCCTGCCTTGTCCCCATATCCCTTGATTCCCCTATCTATAAGAAACCTACCTAGCTCCTTCTTGAAAGTGCCCAGGGAATTGGCCTCCACTGCCCTCTGAGGCAGTGCATTCCACAAATTCACAACCCTCTGGGAGAAGAAGTTTTTCCTCACCTCTGTCCTAAATGGCCTAGCCCTTATTCTTAAATCATGCCCCCGGTCCAGGACTTCCCCAACATCTGGAACATATTTCCTGTCTCTATCTTGTCAAATCCCTTAATAATCCTGTATGTTTCAATCAGATCCCCTCTCAATCTTCTCAATTCCAGCGTGTACAATCCCAGTCTCTCCAACCTCTCAGCATAAGACAGTCCCGACATCCCCGGAATTAACCTCATAAACCTACGCTGCACGCCCTCTATAGCCAGGATACCCTTCCTTAACCCTGGAGACCAAAACTGTACACAATACTCCAGGAGTGGTCTCACCAGGGCCCTGTACAAATGCAAAAGAATCTCTTTGCTTTTGTACTCAATTCCCCTTGTAATACAGGCCAACATTCCATTAGCCTTCATCACTGCCTGCTGCACTTGCTCATTCACTTTCAGTGACTGATGAACAAGGACTCCTAGATCCCTTTGTATTTCCCCCTTACCTAACCCCACACCATTCAGATAATAATCCGCCCTCCTGTTCCTGCTCCCAAAGTGGAGAACCTCACACTTATCCACATTAAACTTCATCTGCCAAGTATCTGCCCACTTACCCAACCTATCCAAATCACCTTGAATTCTCCTAACTTCCTCTACACATGTCGCACTGCCACCCAACTTTGTATCATCAGCAAACTTGCTAATGTTATTCGCAATGCCTTCATCTAAATCATCAACATAGATCGTAAACAGCTGCGCTCCCAGCACCGAGCCCTGTGGCACCCCACTACTCACGGCCTGCCATTCTGAGAAACATCCATTCACCCCTACCCTTTGTTTCCTATCCGCCAACCAGTTTTCTATCCATGTTAATACCCGCCCCCTGGAGACCCCCTGGGTCTCCGGCGCTGTGAGACAGCGGCTCTGCCCACTGTACCGCTGTGCCGCTGTTAAATGAGATGAGCCTCATCACTGCACTGATTCTGTTCACCACTTCCTGACCGGTAAGTTATAGAACATAGAACGTTACAACACAGTACAGGCCCTTCGGCCCACAATGTTGTGCTGACATTTTATCCTGCTCTAAGATCTATCTAACCCTTCCCTCCCACTTAGCCCCCCATTTCTCTATCATTCATGTATCTATCTAAGAGACTCTTAAATGTCCCTAATGTGTCTGTCCCCACAACCTCTGCCGGCAGTGCGTTCCACGCACCCACCACTCTGTGTAAAAAACTTACCCCTGACATCCCCCTTATACCCTCCTCCAATCACCTTAAAATTATGTCCCCTAGTGTTAGCCATTGTCGCCCTGGGAAAAAGTCTCTGACTGTCCACTCGATCTATGCCTTTTATCATCTTGTATACCTCTATCAAGTCACCTCTCATCCTCCTCCTCTTCAAAGAGAAAAGCCCGAGCTCACTCACCCTATCCTCATAAGACATGCTCTCCAATCCAGGCAGCATCCTGGTAAGTCTCCTCTGCACCCTCTCTAAAGCTTCCACATCCTTCCTATAATGAGGCGACCAGAACTGAACACAATAACCAGCGCTTATCAGCTATTTTTCCCCTCCAACCAAACCCCAGTCTCCCCAGTGTTCTGGAGTTATCACTCCCTGTGCTGTTTCCAATAGTGTCTCTGCCCTGACACACAACTGCACTGGGGTTTGGTCAGTCGGGATGAAGAAAGCAACTTCTGGTCCACTCACAGAGTCACACAGCACAGAGAAGGGCCCTTCCACCCATCTGTCCATGCTGACCCTTCTGCCCTAATCCCATTTGCCCACACTGGATCCATCTCCTTCTATCCCTTGTCTATTCCAGCACCCGTCTAAATGTCTCTTAAACATGGATCCTGTACCAGATTCCCCCACCTCCTCCTCCGGCAGTGAGCTCCCAACATCCCCCACCATGTAAAACCCCCCCCTCAGATCCCCTTCAAATCTCCTCCCTCTCACCTTAAACCCCTGCCCCCTTGTTTTTGACACCCTTGCCATGGGATGGACGTTCTAACCTTCTACCCTATCTCTCCTGCTTATAAATGTATCCACCCCTCTGACACTGTCCTCAGTGACCAGGGGAGGGTCAGTCTACAGTTCTGAGTGGTCAGACCATGGACACTGTCCTCAGTGACCAGGGGAGGGGTCAGTCCACGGTCCTGACCACAGACACTGTCCTCAGTGACCGGGGGAGGGGTCAGTCCCCAGTCCTGAGCAGTCAGACCATGGACACTGTCCTCAGTGACCAGGGGAGGGGTCAGTCTCCAGTCCCGAGCAGTTGGACCACAGATACTGTCCTGAGGGGACTGGCAGACAGTGTAGCAGATGTCTGGATGTCTGTTTGACGAATAGCCGACCTCCGGCTATAAGCTGGCTCCTCTGCTAGTCACTGTGCTCACCTGTAACCAGCACCTCCAACAAGCTCACGGCAGATTACCACATAGTGAAGGGAGAGGCTGTTTCCCCCTGTCAGCCACCAGATGTTTCTGCTCCCCTTCCGCTGCCTCCACAGTCCTTACCGACACCTGCTTTTATTGCCGATGTACATCCCGGTCCTCTTAACTGGGTCTCCACATCAGCATGGCTCAGCCAGGGTTGCCTGTGTGGAGGGCAGAAGCTTCCCCCGACTCCAAGGGAGTGACCACTGCTCCCAACACTCCCCACACACAGAGCCACAGGCCACAGCCCTTAACGGCAGGTCCCCCCACAACCTCCCCTGTTCCAGGTCACAGAGTCACAGAGTGATACCGCACGGAAACAGGCCCTTCGGCCCAACTCGTCCATGCTGGCTGTTGTCTATCTGAGCTAGTCCAAGGAAAACAGACCCATCCTGTCCAGCCTCTCCTTGTAACTGACATACTGTGTCCTAGGCCATTCCCGGTGAATCTGCTCTGCATCCTCTCCACTGCTGTCAGTTCTTCCAGTGTGTGGTCACCAGAACTGCACACACTGTGGCCTCACCAAAGTTATATAAAGTTGTACCATAAGTCCACGTCCTGACTAATGAAGGCAAGTAACCCATACACCTTCTTCACCATTTTATCTACCTGTACTGCCATCTTCAGGGACCCCTGAACTTGTACACCACGCTCCTCCTGTTCCCCAATACCCCTGGGGCTCTACCATCTCCTGTGTCTGTCCTATCACCACACACCTATCGATTAACTACCATCTGCCACTGCTCTGCCCGTCTGCCAACTGATCACCATCATCCTGTAGACAAACCTCTTCGTTATCAATAACACCACAAATGTTTGTCTCACCTTCAGACTTACTAATCATACCACTTGCATTTGAGCAAGGGTCCCAGCATCGATCCTGTGGCTACACTACCAGAGATTAGATCCAGTACCACTCTTTCCCCAGCAGGACCATCTACGCACCAGCCCACAAAGCTCTCCTGAAACTCCACCCCCCTTTATCACTAAGGAAACCCCAGTTAGTATTGAGGAAGTTGAAATCCCCGACCACTATAACCCTTTACACCTCTCCGCGATCTGTCTCCATAACTGCTCCTGTCTCCTGCGAACAGTTTGGCCTGTTGAACACCCCCAGCAAAGTGATGGTCTCCTTTTTGTTTCTAAGCCCCACCCTTGAGGCCTCATTCGTTGAGTTTTATTGGATGCAGACTCCTTGATTAATATTGCAATGTCCCCTCCTCCAACATCTGCTTGGCATGCCCATCATTTCTGCATTGCTGGTCCTGCCCTTCCTTCAACCACATCTGTTGTCTGAGCTGCTCAGACTGTGGCCCGACCCTTGTGTGAATATGGTGGTGAGGGAGGAGACGGGTGTTGCATAGACAGCAATGTCATTTGGTGCGTGCTCTGTCCTGGGAAGTCATTGATGGTGCTAATGTGGGCGGTGCACACAATGATCAGGGTGACTTCACCGGGGAATGACTGCCAGTGCAGTCACCTCTCAGTAAAGCTGATTTTTGTGCCGTTAGCACCTGAACAACAGGAACTAACTGATCCAGTTTCTGGTCAATTTTCTCCACAAGCCAATGGTGACACTTCCTGCCTCTTTGAGAATGATCTCAAAGGTGTTTTGAGAAACGCTGAGCTCTCTATCTACGCTGCGGCCCCTCCTGACTCTGCTGGGACAATGGTTGGTACCACCAGCTGCCTCCCCAAACCTGCTCAGCTATTGCTCCAGCCCTGGCCCCACGTTGCCCAATCCCAGAGGAGGACAATCCTGCCGGCAGGCCCCAGATTCTCTAAAAGAAACCATCCAGTGGCAAAGCTTTGATCGATCCATCTCAGCTGGTCACATTCCGAAATGTGGCCGGAAGTGCCAGCTGGAGGGAGCTCTGCGGAAGTGGAGGACGCTGGGACGGAGGACATTAGCTGCCCCAACCTCAGGCTCGGAAACGTTTCCCAGGGAAATCGCTCCTGTTGCCCTGGGCATTCTGCACGCTGCCCACACCAGCCCCACTGCCGCTTCCCTGCATCAGACACACACCCAATGACATCACCAGTCACACCCAATGACATCACCAATCGCACCCGATGACATCACCAATCGCACCTAATGACATCACCGATCACACCTAATGACATCACCAGTCACACCCAATGACATCACCAGTCACACCCGATGACATCACCGATCACACCTAATGACATCACCGATCACACCTAATGACATCACCAATCAATTACATCACCAACCATGCACCCAATGACATCACTGTTCACATAACACCCATCTCCTCCCTCACAGTCAGAGCCTTGCTGTATGGACAGCACGTCAGGGTCAGGGAACTCAGTCGAGCTCAGACAATTCTGAGCTGGCTTCTGACTGACCTCTCTACTTAAAGGGGCAGCCTGCTGTCATAGATCAGTCACACAGCGCAGAAACAGGCCCTTCAGCCCGCTGAATCTGTGCTGACCACTGAGCACCCAGTTATGTGAATCCCATGTTGTTCTTCCCACATTCTACATTCCCACCAACTCCCCCAGATTCTACCGCTCACCTACACACTGGGGGCAATTCACCAGTTAATTCACCAACCCACACGCCTTTGGGATGTGGCTGCAGTGAGCAGTCAGGTGCAGACTGACCTTATCATCGACGGTGTTCACAGAGCTGCCCTGGGCTACTGGCTGACAATAGAGGCATCAGACAGACCCACGTTAATTTGATGTACCTGGCAGTGTGTTACAGGCTGAGCTGTAACTAAATCCTTGGATATTTTTGTGCAGAGTAACAGATCCCAGGAAGGGTAGTGAGAGACTGACAGCTGTGACTGCTGATCATTGAATCTTAGAACCAACTATTTGTCCCGTTGCGTCCAGGAATGTGGTGATATAGGTAGCTGTGGCTCCCCAGCCCCAGATGTACAGCCCCGACCTTATCACCCCCTGCTCTGGAACAGAGAACACAGAACAGGACAGCACAGGAACAGGCCCTTCGGCCCACAATGTTGTGCCAAACTAATTAAACTAGTAATTAAATGTCTAACTAAACTAATCCCTTCTGCCCACACAATGTCCCTATCCCTCCATTTTCTGTACATTCACGTCCCTATCTAAGATCCTCTTAAACGCCTCTATTGTATCTGCCTCCACCCCCACCCCTGGCAGCACATTCCAGGCACCCACCGCTCTCTGTGTAAAAAGATTTTCCCCGCACATCTCCTTTGAACTTTCCCCCTCTCACCTTAAATGCATGCCCTCTAGTATTAGATATTTCAACCCTGGGAAAAAGATACCGGCTGTCAGGTCTATCTATATCTCTCATAATCTTATAAACCTCTATCAGCTCTCCCCTCAGCCTCCGCCGCTCCAGAGAGAACAACCCAAGTTTGTCCAACCTCTCCTCATAGCACATGCCCTCTAATCCAGGCAGCATCTTGGTAAACCTCTTTTGCACCCTCTCCAAAGCCTCCACATCCTTCCTATAACGGAACGACCAGAATTGAATGCGATACCCTCCGTCTTCTACGGACAAGCCAATTCTGAATCCAAGCGACTAAGTCACTGTGGATTCCATGCATCTTAATCTTCTGGATGAGCCCACTGCGAGGGACCTTTTCAAACTCCCTACTAAACTCCATGTAGACAACATCCACAGCTCTGCCTTCATCACCCTCGTCACCTCCTCAAAAAACTCTATCAATTTAGTAAGACACGACGTGCCCTGCACAAAGCCATGTTGTCTGTCCCTATTTGGCCATGGTTTTCCAAATGCTCATAATTCTATCCCGAAGAATCCTCTCCAGTAATGTCCCCATCACTGATGTCTGTCATTTCCAGGCTTCACCCGTGTTTGTCCATGGACCTTACAGACGGGTCCTGTGGGGCTGTGGGTGACCAGGCAACCTGGGGCCACCCTGACCCCAGTGCACGGCTGTGACCCCCACCCACCAGAGCTCCACCTCGTGTCACTTGTCGCAGAGTCAGGGGCCCGGCAGGGTGGGGGGCTGGGGGTGGGTGTGGGAGACGGTGGGTGTGGGAGCGTCGGGGGGGGGGGGTGGGAGTTTCAGGGGCTGTGGGTGGTGGGGGTGCCAGTGCCACATACGTCACTGAGTGGACTCTGATTCCCAGTCAGTCACAGACCCGGGGGTGTGGGGTCACTGAGACCCTGACCACAGCTCAGGTGCATCAGATGGTCCTCCCGCTGGGTCCTGGAGCTGGATCCCACTCCTTGGAGCCACACACCCCTCCCTGGAGCCCCACACCCCTCCCCGGGGCCGGACACCCCTCTCCAGGGCCGTACACCCCTCCCCGGGGCCGGACACCCCTCCCTGGAGCTGGACTCCCCTCCCCGGTGCCACACACCCCTCCCCTGAGCCACACACCCCTTCCCTGACTCAGACCCTCCTCCTCTGTCTGACTTTACTTGGTTCCCAGTTTTAGCCTGGAGGTGATGCTGGAGTGGACCCGATGTCCGTCCATTGGAGTGATGAGGTGTCAGTCCCCACCCCCGTGCTCCTGGGCATCGTCTCCCCATTAAACACCAGTCGTCCCGGAGATATCTCCAGCGATTCCCACCGGAGCTCCCCGACACTGCGGGGGAGGGGGGAACAGGGATTAGACCGAAGCCAGATGTATTTCTTTTTTAAGTGGTGTGTGTGTATTGCAAAACTCTGTGTGATGAGGCTGTGACCGAATGCAGGGTGTGCTGAATAGAGCTTTGACTGAGAGGTTTATTCATCACGCAGCAGCTGCAGCCAACATCAGGTGACCTGCTTTCTGAAGTCGATCTCTTTTTGTGTGTGTGATATAGTCTGGGTGTTAGATGTGAGGGTGTTGGTGATCCGTGCAAGGATTGCATTGAATTGAACAAGAGAAAGAGCGGATGACCCGGTGAGTGAACCTCCGCAGTCTCAGCACCAAAGCCATGTCCACTTTCGGCAAGCTGACAGATTACTTCCAGCTCCGCAAGTCAAGAGCAGATCTGGGAGTCACCGGGACGGATTCCAGAAGAGGTGGCAGTTCTGAGGCCAGGTACCGAGCTCCAGAATGAAGCCAGGCAGTTCCTTCAGATGTGGGGAGGCAGGCGGTTCCTGCTGAGCAGACAGCTCTCACCTTTAACGAAAGGCTGCGGCACCCTCACGTCCAGTGCTCCAGCTCTTGTGTGGTTCGAAAAGTGAGCAATGTGAAGGGTGGACCAGCCCCTCCTTAAAGGGACGCTGCCCTGTTGAAGCAACAGGTTGATCCCCCCTCACCTGTTGTGAATCTGTCACCGGCAGGTAATTGCTCAGCAGTTTCGCAGATTAACCCGGTGTCAATGCGTTTAATGCGTTGGGAACTTTGCAGGCAGGCAGAGGTTTAAAATGAGGAGATCACCAAAATTCCACGGAACCTGAACATTCTGTAAATAAAAGGCATGGCTCCAACTGCAGGCACACCCTTGAACTTTGGGAAGAACAATTGGCAGGGAGGGTGGCCCCCATGAACACCCCATCTCGGTTTTACTCTTTCTTGCCTCTGTAACTGAGATGAGTTGATTGGACATTGGTCGTGTGTGCCGCGCCGACCCGGATTGAGAAATCCCGTCCCGTCCCGTCCCGTCCCCTCCCTCTGAGTGGTGGGTTAATTGTCCACCCCCCCCCCCCCATGTACGCAGGTCGTGAAAGAATTAAAAGGGGAGTTGACGGGCAAGTGAGTGGATTAGGTGCAGAGCTACAGGGAAAGGGGGAGAGCGAATGAGGCTGATGGGATTGCTCTCGGAGCTGGAATGGACTCGATGGGCTGAATGGCCTCTTGTGTCATAATAAGTGAGACAAAAGTTTGGTTGACAATTCTGGGCACAGAGTGGGTGTGATCTGGTGAGCCAAGGGCTGGGCAGGGAGGAGGCGAGTGTATCCAGAGGAAGGGGATGGTTCCCTGCTGCTGAAGTGCCAATACCCTGATCGATCTCCTTCTGGGGGTCCTTTGGGGAGGGTCTTTCCATTGGGCAGCTGTCCCAGCTGGGACAAACCTGGAAAGGAGCGGAGATCCCCAGTCGCCAGCTTTGAACGTATTGTGGGCTTGGTGAAGGAACTGAGCGCCTTCTCCCTGACACCCCGTGGCACACCGAGGCTCCTGGCTCAGCTGTGGGGGATGTCGGTGAAGCTCAGTACCACAAACGTCAGCCCGCAGCAGGCACTGCACTTCTCTGTCCCTGGTTTCTGCTCCACTCAGCCCATCCCTCACATCCTGTCAGCAAATACAGTCTCAGAGTCAGACAGCAGAGAAACAGGCCCTTCAGCCCACTGTGACCATGCCGGCCCACAGCGACCTGCCTATGCATAACTCTATAACTCTATTTTCCAGCACTTGGTCCTCAGCCTTGGTAATTCAAGTGCCCACTTATTAAATGTTAAAAGTTCTTGCCTCCTGCACACCTCAGGCAGTGTGTTCCATATCCCAACACCTGGCTGAAAGGATTCTTCTTCTAAGGCTCTTAATCCTCACCTTTAACCTACGCCCTCTGAGTTATTGACATACTGCATTGGGGAGAGATTTGCAAGGGGGGACATTGAATCAGGAGAAGTAGAGTCAGTGTGGATAGAACTGAGGAACTGTAAGGGCAAAAAGACCCTAATGGGTGTTATCTACAGGCCTCCGAACGGTGGCATGGATATTGGGTGCAAGCTGAATAGTGAGTTAATGTTGGCATGTGGCAAGGGTAATGTCACAGTAGTTATGGGGGATTTCAATATGCAAGTGGACTGGGAAAATCAGGCTGGTACTGGACCCCGGGAAAGGGAGTTTATAGAGTGCCTCCGGGATGCATTCTTGGAGCAGCTGGTACGAGAGCCGACCAGGGAGAGGGCTATTCTGGATTTAGTGCTGTGTAATGAGCAGGATTTGATAAGGGAACTCGAAGTAAAGGAGCCATTGGGAGGTAGTGACCATAACATGATAAGTTTTTATCTGCAATTGGAGAGGGAAAAGGGCAAATCAGAAGGGTCAATTTTGCAGTTGAACAAAGGAGACTATGGAGCCATGAGGGAGGAGCTGGCTAAAGTTGACTGGGCAGGCATCCTAGCAGAATTGTCATTGGAACAGCAATGGCAGGTATTCTTGGGAATAATGCACAAGGTGCAGGATCAGTTTATTCCCCAGAGAAGGAAAGGCTCAAAGAGGGGAAAGGGGCCACCGTGGCTGACAAAGGAAGTCAGAGATAGCATTGTGTTAAAAAGGAAGATATGGCAGAGCCAAGCTGAGTGGGAAGATAGAAGATTGGGAAATTTTTAAGGTACAGCAGAATTTAACTAAAAAGGTAATTCGGGAAGAAAAAATGAGGTACGAAGGCAAGCTAGCCAGGAATATTAAGGAGGATAGCAAAAGCTTTTTTGGGTATGTGAAGGGAAAGAAGTTAGTTAGGAACAATGTTGGGCCCTTGAAGACTGAATCGGGTGAAATTATTACGGGAAACAGGGAGATGGCAGTCGAATTTAATAAGTACTTTGGATCTGTCTTCATGGGGGAAGACGTAAGAAATCTCCCAGAGGTAAGGATGGACAAAAGGCAGAGGGTGACAGAGGAACTGAAGTGGATTGACATTAGGAAAGAAATGGTGATGGGTAGACTAATGGGGCAGAAGACTGACAAATCCCCAGGTCCAGATGGTCTGCATCCCAGGGTACTAAAGGAGGTGGCTCTAGAAATTGTGGATGCATTGGTGATCATTTTCCAATGTTCCTTAGATTCAGGGTCAGTTCCTGAGGATTGGAGAATGGCTAATGTTATCCCACTTTTTAAGAAAGGAGGGAGGGAGAAAACGGGGAACTATCATCCAGTTAGCCTAACATCTGTGGTGGGGAAGATGCTAGAGTCCATCATTAAGGATGAAATAGCAGCATATTTGGATAGCAATGATAGGATGGGGTCGAGTCAACATGGATTTACCAAGGGCAAATCATGCTTGACTAATCTACTGGAGTTTTTTGAGGATGTAACCAGGAAAATGGATGAGGGAGATTCAGTGGATGTTGTATACCTCGACTTTCAGAAGGCATTTGATAAAGTGCCGCACAGGAGATTGGTGGGTAAAATTAGGGCTCATGGAATTGGGGGGCGGGTATTAACATGGATAGAAAACTGGTTGGCGGATAGGAAACAAAGGGTAGGGGTGAATGGATGTTTCTCAGAATGGCAGGCCGTGACTAGTGGGGTGCCACAGGGCTCGGTGCTGGGACTGCAGCTGTTTACGATCTATGTTGATGATTTAGATGAAGGCATTGTGAATAACATTAGCAAGTTTGCTGATGATATAAAGTTGGGTGGCAGTGCGACATGTGTAGAGGAAGTTAGAAGAATTCAAGGTGATTTGGATAGGTTGGGTAAGTGGGCAGATACTTGGCAGATGAAGTTTAATGTGGATAAGTGTGAGGTTCTCCACTTTGGGAGCAGGAACAGGAGGGTGGATTATTATCTGAATGGTGTGGAGTTAGGTAAGGGGGAAATACAAAGGGATCTAGGACTCCTTGTTCATCAGTCACTGAAAGTGAATGAGCAAGTGCAGCAGGCAGTGATGAAGGCTAATGGAATGTGGGCCTGTATTACAAGGGGAATTGAGTACAAAAGCAAAGAGATTCTTTTGCATTTGTACAGGGCCCTGGTGAGACCACTCCTGGAGTATTGTGTACAGTTTTGGTCTCCAGGGTTAAGGAAGGATATCCTGGCTATAGAGGGCGTGCAGCATAGGTTTACGAGGTTAATTCCGGGGATGTCGGGACTGTCTTATGCTGAGAGGTTGGAGAGACTGGGATTGTACACGCTGGAATTGAGAAGATTGAGAGGGGATCTGATTGAAACATACAGGATTATTAAGGGATTGGACAAGATAGAGACAGGAAATATGTTCCAGATGTTGGGGAAGTCCAGGACCAGGGGGCATGATTTAAGAATAAGGGCTAGGCCATTTATGACAGAGGTGAGGAAAAACTTCTTCTCCCAGAGGATTGTGAATTTGTGGAATGCACTGCCTCAGAGGGCAGTGGAGGCCAATTCTCTGGGCACTTTCAAGAAGGAGCTAGATAGGTTTCTTATAGATAGGGGAATCAAGGGATATGGGGACAAGGCAGGAACAGGATATTGATTGTTGAGGATCAGCCATGATCTCAAAATGGCGGTGCAGACTCGAAGGGCCGAATGGTCTACTTCTGCTCCTATTGTCTATTGTCTATTGTCTATTTCGTACTATCCCCCCTCTCTGTGCTCCTCATATGTCGGAATCAGCTCCCTCCTCAACCTTTCACAGGCAACATCCTGACTTAGTGTTCAGTCATAATCCCACGGATGGGAAATGGAAAAGAGACCCAGCCTCTCCAGTCTTTGAAATGCTCCATCCCAGGCACCATCCTGGGGAATCCCCTCTGCATCCTCGCCAGTGCAGTCACCTCCTCCCCACAGTGTGGAGACCAGAACTGCACACACTGCTCCAGCTGTGGCCTGAGCAATGCTTTATAACGTTATGCCAGAATCTCCTTGCTCTTGTGCTCCAGGCCCCAGGTAATGAGGGTACGACCACGCCTTCCTCACTCACTTGTCTACCTGTGCTGCCATCTTCAAGGAATCTTGGCCGTGCACCGAGATCCCACTGTTCCTTAATACTCTCTGCAGACCCATCATCATTGAGTCTCCCAAATCATCCCCCCTGTCCACCTCTCCCTCGACTGTTTGTTCCCTCTCCCTCATGGATCACTGTTGCCCACCTCAACTGCTCCTGTGACATACATCCCACAGTCGAAGGTCTCCCTGGACCAAGACAAGCTGGCTTACAGAGGAGGCTATGGGGCGCTCCACCTCCCCATCGGATAGGCTGCCCTGTGCCAGGCCAGCTTCAGGCAGCTGAGCCTCTGACAAGGTCCTAGTAAAGCTGCAGATCAGAGGGCTTTCATCTGCATAGTGCTGAATATTGAAAGGCCACCGTCCCCTCCAAGCAGGAGTCACCAGTAATGTTACTCAAGGAGGGCGTGATTAGGTCTGGTATCTCAGCGGGCAGGATACGTGGCCCACAACAAAAGGTTGGTTTGCAGGTGCAACAGGTTATCAAGAAGGCAAATGGAACATTGGCCTTCATTGCTGGAGGGATTGAATTTAAGAGCAGGGAGGTTATGCTGCAACTGTACAGGGTACCGGTGAGGCCGCACCTGGAGTACTGCGTGCAGTTCTGGTCTCCTTACTTGAGGAAGGATGTACTGGCTTTGGAGATAGTGCAGAGGAGGTTCACCAGGTTGATTCCGGTGATGAAGGGGTTAGCCTATGAGGACAGATTGAGTCGCCTGGGACTATACTCACTGGAATTCAGAAGAATGAGAGGGGATCTTATAGAAACATATAAAATTATGAAAGGGATAGATAAGACAGAGGCAGGAAGGTTGTTTCCACTGGTAAGTGACACTAGAACCAGGGGACAGAGCCTCAGATTCGGGGGAATAGATTTAGGATGGAGATGAGGAGAAACTTCTTTTCCCAGAGAGTAGTGAATCTGTGGAATTCTCTGCCCAAGGAAGTAGAAGAGGCTACCTCATTAAATATATTTAAGACACAGTTAGATAGATTTTTGCACAGTAGGGGAATTAAGGGTTCTTCTGGGGAAAAGGCAGGTAGATGGATCTGAGTCCACGGCCAGATCAGCAATGATCTTATTGAATGGCAGAGCGGGCTCGACGGGCCGGATGGCCTCCTCCTGCTCCTAGTTCTTATGTTTTGAAAAGAGGAGAACTTTTGAAAAGAGGTGAGTCTCTGTGTGTGCTTGTGAGTTTCCTCTTGCAAGAGTCCAAATGAGGCACATTTGCAAATTGTTACTACCTGATTGGCTAATTAACAGCAGCAAGCAAGAGGAAGGCAGGTATAAACAGAGCAACTATTTTGGAGTGGTCATTGTGGGAGTGGGTCAGGGTTAGAGTGAAGAACTTGAGGCTTTAGTGAGAGGAGGTGGAGGTTAGTAAATCTCTGTTAAGTTTCTTTCTTTTTGGTGTTTCCTTCAGTGCCAGGCCAGAGTAGTGAGAATGGCTCCTGGGTCAGTGGTGTCTTCCTCTTGTGAGGTGTGGGAGTTCTCGGAGACATCTAGTCTCCCTGATAACTACACTTGTGCGAGGTGCATCCAGCTGCAGTGCCTTACAGACCATGTTAGGGAACTGGAGCTGCAGCTGGATGATCTTCGGCTCCTACAGGATATGAGGAATACGTAGACAAGAACTACAGGGAGGCAGTCACTCCTAAGCTGCAGGAGGCAGGTAGCTGGGTGACTGTCAGGAGGAGGACAGAGAATAGGCAGGTAGTGCAGAGTACCCCAGTGGCAGTTCACCCCCCCCCCCCCCCCCAATAACAGGTACAGTATACTACTTTGGATACTGTTGGGGGGGATGTTCTACCAGGGGAAAGCTGCAGTGACTAGGTCTCCCAGGTCTCTGGCACTGAGCCAGCTTGTGTGGTGCAGAAAGGAAGGGGGGGGGGGGGGTTGGGAGAGCTGTAGTGATAGGGGATTCCACAGTAAGGGGGGCAGACAGGAGATTCTGTGGACGTGAAAGAGACTCCTGGATGGTGTGTTGCCTTCTGGGTGCCAGGATTTGGCAGATGAATATGTGGCTGAGGAGTTGGTGCAGGGGGCAGGGTTTCAGATTTGTGGACCATTGGGATCTCTTCTGGGGATGGTACGACCTGTACAAAAGGGATGGGTTACACCTGAACTGGAGGGGGACCAATATTCTTGTGGGCAGGTTTGCTACACCTGTTGGAGGGTTTAAACTAGTTTGGCAGGGGGATGGGGACCAGAGTGATAGGTCAGAGGTTGGTGCAGTTAGTGTACAAGTAGATGCAACGTGTAGAGAGACTGAGGAAGGATAAGCAGTTGAAAGGGCAAAATTGCAGTCAGTTGGATGGACTGAACTGTGTCTACTTTAACGTGAGAAGTATCAGGAACAAGGCTGATGAACTTAGAGTGTGGGTGAGTACATGGAACTATGATGTTGTGGTCATTACAAGGGCAGGAATGGCTGCTGGATATTCTGGGGTTTAGATGGTTCAAAAGGGACAGGGGTGGGGGAGAGGCTTTGCCGATCAGGAACAGTGTCACAGCTGTAGAAAGGGAGGATGTCCTGGAGAAATCGTCCACTGAGTCAGTGTGAGTGGAAGTCAGAAACAGAAAGGGAGTGATCACTCTATTAGGGGTATTCTACAGAGCCCCCGCCCCAACAGCAGCAGAGACACTTGGGAGGCAGATCTTGGAGAGATGCAAAAATAACAGGGTTGTTGTCATGGGTTAGTTTGACTTCCCTAAAATTGATTAACACCACCTGAGTGTAAAGGGGATAGATGGGGCAGAGTTTGTTCGGTGTGTCTAGGAAGGATTCCTGACACAGAATGTGGACAGGCTGACTAGAGGAGAGGCCATACTGGACCTGGTACTGGGCAATGAGCCTGATCAGCTTTCAGATCTCTCAGTGGGAGAGCAATTTGCAGATAGTGATCATAATTTATTGACCTTTACTGTAGCCTTGGAGAGGGATAGGAGCAGATGGTACGGGAAAGTATTTAATTGGAGGAGGGGGAATTTTGATGCTATTAGGCAGGAACTTGGGAACGTAAACTGGAAACAGATGTTCGTGGGGAAGTGCACAATGGAAATGTGGAGGTTGTTTAGGGAGTACTTGCATAGGGTTCAGAATAGGTTTGTCCCATTGAGGCAGGGTAAGGATGGTAGAGTGAAGGAACTGTGGTTGACAAGAGACATAGAATATCTTGTCAAGAGGAAGAAAGAAGCTTGCCTGAGGTTTAGAAAGCAAGGATCAGACAGGGCTTTGGAGAGTTACAAGGTAGCCAGGTGGGAGCTTAAGAATGGACAGAGCTAGAAGGGAGCATGAGAAGGCCTTGGTGAGTAGGATTAAGGAAAACCCCCAAGGTGTTCTACACCTATGTGAAGAATAGGAGGATGACTAGTGAGGGTAGGATCGATCAGGGATAAGAGGAAACATCTGCCTGGAGTCGGAAGAGGTAGGTGAGGTCCTTAATGAATACTTTGCTTCAGTATTCACCAGTGAGAGAGACCTTGATGCTTGTGGGGATGATGTACAGCAGACTGATATGCTAGGTCATGTTGACATGAAAGATGATGAGCTGGAACTTTTGAAAAATATAAGGATGGATAAATCACTGGGGCTGGACAGGATATATCCAAGGTTATTATACGAAGCAAAGGAAGAGATTGCTGCACCTTTACTGACAATCTTTGTGTCCTCACTGGCCACAGGATTAGTGCCAGATGATTGGAGGGTGGCAAATGTTATTCCTTTGTTCAAGAAAGGGAGTAGGGATAACCCTGGGAATTACAGACCAGTGAGTCTTACTTCAGTGGTGGGCAAATTACTGGAGAAGATTCTTCGAGACAGGATTTCTGGGCATTTGGAGAAGCATAGGCTGATTAGGGACAGTCAGCACTGCTTTGTGAGGGGCACGTTGATCTCATGAGCCTGATTGAATTTTTTGAGGATGTGACAAAGCACATTAAAGGTAGAGCAGGGGATGTGGTGTACATGGATTTTAGTAAGGTGTTTGATAAGGTTCCTCATGGAAGGCTCATTCAGAAAGTCAGGAGGCATGGGATCCAGGGAAACTTGGCTGTGTGGATTCAGAATTAGCTCACCCACAGAAGACAGAGGGTGGTTGTAGATGGAGCGTATTCTGCCTGGAGTTTGCTGACCAGTGGTGTTCTGCAGGGATCTGTTCTGGGACCCCTGCTCTTTGTGATTTTTTTTTTAATTACATAAATGACTTGGATGAGGATGTGGAAGGGTGGGTTAGTAAGTTTGCAGCTGACATGAATGTTGGTGGTGTTGTGGATGGTGTAGAAGGTTGCTGTAAGTTGCAACAGGACATTGATAGGATGCAGAGCTGGGCTAAGGGGTGGCAGATGGAGTTCAACCTGGAAGAGTGTGAAGTGATTCACTTTGGAGGATCAAATTTGAAGGCAGAATACAAGGTTAATGGCAGGACTCTTAGCAGTGTGGAGGAACAGAGGGATCTTGGGGTCCACGTCCATAGATCCCTCAAGGTTGGCGCACAGGTTGATAGGGTTGCTAAGAAGGTGTATGGTGTGTTGGCCTTCATTAGTTGAGTGGTAGTGTAATAGTTAGTGTATTGCTATTACAGCACCAGTGACCCAGGTTCAATTCTGGCCACTGTCTGTAAGGAGTTTGTACATTCTCCCCGTGTCTCTGTGGGTTTCCTCCGGGTGCTCCGGTTTCCTCCCACATTCCAAAGATGTACAGGTTAGGAAGTTGTGGGCATGCTATATAAGATAGGCATCTTTACTAGTCACCTGTATGTTAAAACACAGTGAAATGCATCTTCTGCACAGTGTTCTGGGGGCAGCCTGCAAGTGTTGCCATGTTTCCATTGCCAACATAGCATGCCCACAACTTCCTAACTCCCATGTCTTTGGAATGTGGGAGGAAACCTGGGTTCAGAGCTCAAATCATAAAGTTAGCCCGTGAACATTCAAACATAAACATTTTATGAGGAGAACTGCACACAGACATCTGAAATGAATGCAAAAATAGATAAATGACAACTTCACACAGAGAGCAGAGCTGGGGACTGGGCTCAGCCACTGCAACAGGAGGTGTGTACCTGCCCTGTGAACCCCCCCCCCCCCCACACTACTGGCACTTCACACTGCTGCAGTCACCACAACAGTAAACTGGAGGTCCTGCTCAGTGGGGAGGAGATGGGAGTCAATGTGGGAGGCATTGGACCCCCCCCCCCCACCACCGCACACCCCCACCCACCCACAGAGCTGGAGCAGATCACAGGCACACAACATTGAAGTTGAAATGTTGGCGCTGGAAGTGTGGTGACACTTGCAGGCTGCCCCCAGAGCACTCTATTGCAAAAATGCATTTCACTGTGTTTTGATGTACATGTGACTAATAAAGAAATCTTACAAGAGCTGTGAGGTAATGTTGCAGCTCTATAAAACTCTGGTCAGACCACACTCGGACTATTGTGTTCAGTTCTGGTCACCTCATTATAGGAAGGATGTGGAAGCTTTAGAGAGGGTGCAGAGGAGATTTACCAGGATGCTGCCTGGATTGGAGAGCATGTCTTATGAGGATAGGCTGAGTGAGTTGGTGCTTCCTTCTTTGGAGAGGAGGATGAGAGGTGACTTGATAGAGGTGTACAAGATGATAAGAGGCATAGATCGAGTGGACAGTCAGAGACTTTTTCCCAGGGTGACAATGGCTAACACAAGGGGACATAATTTTAAGGTGATTGGAGGAAGGTATAAGGGGGATGACGGGGTAAGTTTTTTTACACAGAGCGGTGGGTGCGTGGAACGCACTGCCAGCAGAGGTTGTGGGGACAGATACAGTAGGGACATTTGAGAGACTCTTGGATAGACTCATGAATGATAGAAAAATGGAAGGTTATGTGGGAGGGAAGGGTTAGATAGATCTTAGAGCAGGATAAAATGTTAACACAACACCGTGGACTGAAGGGCCTGTACTGTGCTGTAATGTTCTATGTTCTTTCGAGTGTCAGAGTCATACAGCACAGGAATGAGCCCTTTGGCCCAACCTGTCCATGCTGACCATGCTGCCCAGTGAGCCAGTCCCATGTCCTCGTGTTTGGTCTGAGCCCTCTGAACCCCTCCAGGTGAGGTGAGGTGGCCAGTGCAAAGAGAAGGAGTGGTGAGAGGAGCCAAGGTGACTGGTAGACTGAGGAGGGCTGTGTGATGATCTTTGGGAAGGTAGCTGGGAAAATAGTTGGTGTAGCTCGTTGGGAGAGCGTTACAAAGGGAGTGGCCAAAACTCTGGAAAGGTCACGGTGGTTGTGGGGAAGAACGAGGACTGTAATGGGGGATAGCAGGTCAGGCACATGCGATTACCTCGAGTGTAAGGCTCAGACGATGGACTTTGTAAAGTGTGTCTGTGGTCCCTTTTGCCGTGAGTTCTTCTGGCAGTCTGTTTGTTGCTCCAGATTCCAGCATCGACATTCTCCACTCCCCCTTTTTGTAGAATGTATCCCACTTGAAAAACTAATCAGTTTTCACATCTGTAAATGTTCAGATCGTGGTGTAATTTGTCAAGTCTCACACTAGGCAGGTGCCAACACATATTGGAAATGTCCTCAGACAGCAAGGAACCGCTGCTCCCTAACCTCCTGTAATATTAACCACACTCCTACAAGCAGACGAGCTGCCCTCCGTTCCCAGGGATAGGTTCTGCACAACTGCATGATTCAGTACATTCTGAAATTAGGTATGGATCTTATTAATATTTGTGGGGATATATTAAAGTCAAAGGAACTCTGCCACTCAGGTCAACAGCACCTGTTGCAGTAAGAAGGGCCAGTAAAATAATTTATACCTGAGACTCCAAGTGTGTGTGTTCAGCTAAATTTAATCTGATTACTGTTCATCCTGCTGAGGCACATTCCAGGTATCACCCACTCATCCCAATGGGCTGCAAGCTGGAGTGGATGGAACAGCAGCCTATGTCTGAACACACCTAGTCCGGGGCAGAAGAGATCTGTCCACGGCACGAGGCAGGAATACCAATGGAGAGATTGGTCGGAGGGACCGATGTTTCACCTACAGCTGGATCTGTCGGCCAGTGGCAGCTGTCCTGTGTTGGGGCTGCTGTGGTGGGGACAACCAGTTCCTGCAGCATTTAGAAGCTCACCAGCTGTGGACAGTGTGTAGAACATCTGGCTCTGAAAGCCAGAGCCACTGGGCAGGGAGATGGAGTTTGCACATTTTCTTGGCTGTTCCACAGAATCAACAGTGAGAGCCAGAGAAGGAGACTCCTGAGGTTTGCTCGGGAGATCCGCAGCATCTTGGAGTGGAGACGGGGAATCCTGAAAGCACATGGGTCAGGCAGCATCTGTGGAGAGAGGCAGAGCCGATCACCTTCTGTCAGGAATGGGAAAAGAAAGATTGAACATCTTAAGTTGCAGAGAGAGAGAGTGGTGAGGAAAAACACGGAAACAGGACCTTCGGCCCAACTCATCCATGCTAACTGTGGTGTCTGTCTGCATGAGTCCCATTTGCCTGTGTTTGGCCCATTTCACTCTGCACCTTTGCTATCCAAGTACCTGTCCAAGTGCTTGTTAAACATTGTAGTTATATCTGCCTTCACCACTACATCTGGTACCTCATTCCAGATATTCACTACACTGTGTACCTACCCCTCAGGTCTCCTTCAACTTTCTCCCCTCTCGCCTTAAACCTGTGCCCTCTAGTTCGTCTCCCCAGCCCTGGGGAAAAAATCCGACTATCTATCCAGCCTAGACCATAGAACCATACAGCACAAAACAGGCCCTTCAGCCCACCATGTTGTGCTGTCCATCAAACCACCCTCTCATTACCTAACCCCTTCCTCCTGCATATCCCTCCATCTCACATTCCTCCATATGCCTATCCAACAAGCTCTTGAACCTGTTCAATGTATCTGCCTCCACCACCACCCCAGGCAGTGCATTCCATGCACCAACCACTCTCTGGGTGAAAAACCTCCCCCTGACATCTCCCCTGAACCTCCCACCCATAACCTTAAAGCCATGACCTCTCGTCTTGAGCATTGGTGCCCTGGGAAGGAGGCGCTGACTGTCTACTCTATCCCTCTCAATATTTTATATACCTCTATCATGTCTCCTCTCATCCTCCTCCTTTCCAGTGAATAAAGCCCTAGCACCTTAAGCCTCTCCTCATATTCAATACCCTCCAATCCAGGCAGCATCCTGGTAAATCTCCTCTGCACCTTCTCCAACGCCTCCACATCCTTCCTATAATGAGGCGACTAGAACTGAACACAGTACTCTAAGTGTGGCCTAACTAGAGTTTTGTAAAGCTGCATCATAACCTCGCGGCTCTTAAACTCAATCCCGTGACTTATGAAAGCCAACATCCCATTGGCCTTCTTAACTGCTCTTTCCACCTGTGAGGCAACTTTCAATGAACTGTGAATATGAACCCCCAGATCCCTCTGCTCCTCCACACTGTCAAGTACCTTGCCATTTACCCTGTACTCTGCCCTGGAGTTTGTCCTTCCAAAGTGTACCACCTCACACTTCTCCGGATTGAACTCCATCTGCCACTTGTCAGCCCAGCTCTGCGTCCTATCAATATCCCTCTGTAAGCTCCGATGGCCCTCCACACTATCCACAACACCGCCTATCTTAGTGTCGTCCGCAAACTTACTAACCCAGCCCTCCACCCCCTCATCTAAGTCATCTATAATTAAAATTATGCCCCTCATAATTTTATAAACCTCTGAGGTCACTCCTCAGCCTGCTACATTCCAGAGAGAACAAACCCAGCCTGTCCAATCTCTCCTAACTACAGCCCTCCATTCCTGGTGAATTTCTCTGCACTTCCTCTGGTGCTACCACCTCTCTCCTGTAGTGTGGTGACCAGAACTGTGCACGACACTCCAAGTGCAGTCTAACCAATGTTTTGTACAGTTGCAACATGATGTCCCAACTCTTCTACTCAATGCCTTGGCCTATGAAGGCAAGCGTACCGAATGTCTTCTTCACTACCCTACCAACCTGTGTCACCACTATCAGTGAGCGATGGACTTCTAACCTAATGTCTTGCTGTACATCAGCAGTTCTGGGGTCCCTGACGCACCCAACCAGAATTTGACTTCCCAAAATGCGTTACCTCTCACTGGTCTACATGAAATCCCATCTGCCACCGGTCCACCCAACTTCCAGCTGTGACCGGCTGTCCTATGTCCTGCTGCACCTTCACTATCTACAACTCCACCAATTTTCCAAACAGTTTAGAAACCCGTAGAACCCAGCTCTGTAGCTGCAGGGAAGAAAGAGGTGTGGTTTTGTGAAGGGAGATGGCGTGAGTTCTCACTCTGACTCACTGCAGCCTTGCGTGTCTGTAAACCTCTGTCCTTGCTTCCTGCCCCCTCTCATGCAACCCAGGGAGGGCTGGCTAACGGGATACCCCACTGGCTTGATGGTAGGAGGCAGAGGGTGATGTTGGAAGGTCGTTTATGGAACGAGCTGCCAGAGGAAGTGGTCGAGGCAGGTACAATAACCTGTTTTATAATACACGTGGACAGGTCCATGGATGGGAAAGGTTCAGAGGGATGCGGGGGAAACAGAACTAGCTCAGGTGGGCATTGTGGTCAGCATGGAGCAGTTGGGCCGAAGGGTCTGTTTCCGTGCTGTAGAACTGACTCTAACAGCAGTGTATCCTTCCTATTTACTCCATCCGGGTCTCTCGGGCTTATACACTTCCCTGAGGTCTCTCATCAGCCTCCTCTTCCCAGAGAAAACGCCCACCTCCACTCGTTCCCCAAGGTTACAATCTTCTGGTGCCAGCGACCCCAATAAAACCCGCACCCACTGCAGTGCCATCCCATCCCTCCTGTAAGGTGGTGGCCGGAATGTACCCAGTGCCATCCCATCCTTCCTGTAAGGTGCCCAGTGCTCAAACTGTGGTTGATAACAGTTGCAGCGCCACCTCCTTGCTCTTACACTCTGTGCCTGTTCCAATAAGGAAAGTTTCCTGTGCATCCTGTTAACCTGGTGTTGGCTGTCCTGAGGGTCTGTGGGTTTACAAGCTCTCTGTTCCTCCACACCACTTGTCACCCCCCAGTTGTGTACCCCACCGCCTTGCTGCACTTGCCCAGGTTCTGTCCTCCCCTCCACGTGACCGAACTTCACCCCTGGAGGCAGGAGGCTGAGGGGTGACCTTCTGGAGGTTTATAAATCATGAGAGGCACAGATAAGGTGAAGGGTCACAATTGTTATCCCCAGGGGAGGGGAGTCTAAAACTAGAGGGCACAGGTCTAAGGTGAGAGGGGAAAGATTTAAAGGGGACCTGAGGGGCAAGTTTTTCACACAGAGGGTGGTGGGTGTGTGGAAAGAGCTGCCAGAGGAATTGGAGTTATGTTCCGAGGTACAGTGGAAAAACTTGCCTTGCATACCGTTCATACAGATCAATTCTTTACACAGTGCATTGAGGTAGTACAGGGTAAAACAACACAGAATGCAGAGTAAAGTGTCATAGTTACAGAGAAAGTGCAGTGCAGGCAGACAGTGAGGTGCAAGGTCACAATGAGGTAGATTGTGAGGTTAAGGGTTCATCTTATCATACTAGGGAACCATTCAATAGTCTTATAACAGCGGGATAGAAGCTGTTGTTGAGCCTGGTGGTACGTGCTTTCAGGCTTTTGTATCTTCTGCCTGATGGGAGGGGGGAGAAGAGAGAATGTCCAGGGTGGGTGGCAGAGGCGGGTACAATTACAACGTCTATTATGCATTTAGACAGGTGTGTGGACAGGAAAGGTTCGGAGGGATATGGGCCAAACGCGGGCAAATGGGACTGGCTCAGATAGGCACTTTGGTTGGCATGGACGGGTTGGGCCGAAGGGCCTGTTTCCGTGCTGTAGAGCTCTGACTCTATAAATTTGGCTGAATATGCAGACCAAATGACCGGAGCATCAATATCCTCCTTGGTCTGAGCTGTCCGCCTCACTCACCCGCACGGCCACGTTTTGTAGCATCCTCTGTCACGGCCCCTGCGTTCTGCAGCATCGATTACAATGAGCAAGGACTGACACTGAGCCCCACGGAGCACCCCAGTAACAGCTTTCCTGTCGCAAAGGCACCCATCGACCACTGCCCTTTCCCTCCTGACATCGGGCCAACTTTGGATCGAATATGCTGTTCTCCCTTGGATACCACCGGCTTTGACCAGCCTGCTGTGTGGATTATGTAAAAGCTTTGCTAAAATCTACAGAGACTGCATCAAGCACACTGCCCTGACTGACCCCCTGGTTATCTCCACACACACTTCAGTTGTTAGTCAGATGTGACATTCCCCCGACAAACGTATTCTGATGATTAATTGGTGCCTTTCTGATTGAAGGTTTACACTGTCGGGAGAATGGATTCCAATAACCCGTACTCCACTGAAGTTGAACTAATGGGCCTTGAATTCCTTGGCCGAACTCTTCCTTCCTCCTTGGACAACAGCACAACATGAGGTATCCTCAGTCCGGGGGTGGCTCCTGTAGCCAGGGAGGATAGAAGAATTATCCTCACACCCTCTGCAATTTCCTGCCTTGCTGTTTTAAACAGCCTGGGATGCATCCCATCTGGGCCTGGTGACTTATCCACGTTCAAAAACTATTAAACCTCCTACCATTTCCCCCCTCGTATCCCATTTGTTCCATCCGATACTTGTTCTCCTTTATGTCAGCTCTGACCATCTTGATCACAGAGACCCTCAGCCACCCTCCCACTTCCACCGGTTCCACTTTAACTCTCTGACTGGCTCCCCCCACCCCTCCCCCCCCCTCCCCTCACTATCCCCTCGCTCTTGGTAATAAACACAGTGGACTGTCTTTGATTTTACCACTGGTATTTTCTCAAACTTTCCATGTTCCCCTTTTAATTTCACCACTGTTCTTCCTTTCCCTTGGTGGCTGACACCTCACATCTAGAACACAAGGTGGCCACTCATCCCATCAGGTGCATACCAACCCCTGGGGAACAATCCCATCTGTCCCATTACCCCCTCCTTATTCCCCTGCACCCCTCCACCTTGTCTATCCCACAGGCCCCTCCACTGTTGAATTTCCCTACACGAGACAATTTACAGCGGCCAATTAACCCACTGACCTGCACGTCTTTGGGATGTGGGAGGAAACCGGAGCACTGAGGGGAACCCATGGTCACAGGGAGAGTGTGCAAACTCCACACAGACAGCGCCGGAGGTCAGGATTGAACCCGGGTCACTGGTGCTCTGAGGTGCTTTGCCTTGTCCCACTCTCTAGGGACCTTGTCACCTGGTCTGGGGGCAGGAGGCTCAGCGGTCTCACCCTCTGTGGAAACTGGTTTACCTGTTGGTGTCTCCCATTGCTCCCAGGGGATTTACCATCAGGGAGCTGGTTCCAGTCCTCTTCTGGCAACTGGTCTCAACCTTGTCGAAGTGGCCCCGATGGGTGGGGTACGGTGAACGGGAAGGCCAGAGTTGGAGGGGTTCTTATAGGGGCTATGATAACTAAATTAAAGAACTTAACTAAAATCCTTGCATGTAAGAAATCTAATCATATCATCAAAGCTTGGAGTATTGTGTTCGGTTCTGGTCGCCTCATTATAGGAAGGATGTGGAAGCTTTAGCGAGGGTGCAGAGGAGATTTACCAGGATGCTGCTGGATTGGAGAGCACGTCTTATGAGGATAGGTTGAGTGAGCTGGGGCTTTTCTCTTTGGAGAGACGGAGGATGAGAGGTGACTCAATAGAGGTGTACAAGATGATAAGAGGCATAGATCGAGTGGACAGTCAGAGACTTTTTCCCAGGGCGACAATGGCTAACATGAGGGGGCATAATTTTAGGATGATTGGAGGAAGGTATAAGGGGGATGTCAGGGGTAAGTATTTTCCACAGAGAGTGGTGGGTGGGTGGAACACACTGCCGGCAGAGGTTGTGGGGACAGATACATTAGGGACATTTAAGAGACTCTTAAATAGCCATATGAATGATAGAGAAATGGAGAGCTATGTGGGAGGGAAGGGTTAGATAGATCTTAGAGCAAGATAAAATGTCGGCACAACATTGTGGGCCGAAGGGCCTGTGCTGTGCTGTCATGTTCTATCTATGTACTAGTAATAATAAAGTATGACCTCTGACCTTCCCCCAGAGCCATGTCTCCCACTGATTGGACGGTGTGGACATGAGGCGCCTGGTTTAACCCGGCGTGGCTCTGGGGCAGGGTTCCGGCTGGAGGCTGGGAGTTCCCGGAACATGGTGCTGGCCTGTTGGAGGTGCAGGGGAGCGGTGCAGAGGCGCAGCGCTGGGGCAGGGGAAGTGCCGCGGATGGGCTGTGCTTCCTCCCCCTCGGTTGGTCACGCTCGCTCTGAGATACGGATCCTTCGCCGGAATCCGAATGGAGAGTAAAACTGCAGAGTGTCTTCTCCTTCGAATGAGAAAATCCTCTCTGGGAGACGTCCCGACCCGCGGGCAGTGTCCCGAGCAGGCTGCGCGTTGTCGACAGAGACACCAGAACCGTCACCCTGTGTTACTGAGCCTCGTTGAAGGGTCTGTAGATCTGCTGCTCGGGCCCAGGTACCCTGTGTGTGTCATGTGTACTGTGACCTGCTGCACACGCCTGATCCCTTTCCAGAGCGTTCAGTAGGATGCGTGTGGTTGTCCGGATCGGGACGGGGGGCAGAGGAGGTCCTGGAACCCCCCTTGGTGGGAGGTGCTTTGGGCCATGCCCCCACTCCCTGTCCCCACCAACCCCTGGAGCCCACTGCTCAACCCATGACCGACCCCCGCCCCATCTCCCGACCCCCTCGTGGCAACCCGTCAATGTGGGAGCGTTCTCATTGGATGGGAATGTTGGCATCTGCGGCTCTGCTTGGCGATTGGCCGAGTCTGTGGCTCTGCCGGGCGATTGGCCGAGTCACTCTGCCTTTTCTCTCCTCACTTTAGGTCCTTGGACAGGAGGCCAGAGTGCGCCGGGCTGGCGAAGTCGCGGACACTGCCCAGCATCCCCCAGTCACCCACTGCCCCACGCACCCACGGGCACCCCCTCCCTGACGGCCAGGACTGCGGAAGCTGGGACCGGCAGACCCCCACCGCTGGAGCCCAGGGGACGGGCTCCAGCCTGGACCTCGGTGAGTCATCCCTCATTCTGCTGAAACCCAGGGAATGCAGACCCAAACTATTCAGTCTGTCTTGGTAGGACAACCCTCTCATCCCAGGAATTACCCTGGTCAATCTCCCACAGACAGCCACCAACGTTACGATACCTTTTTTAGGTAAGGGGACAAGAACTGTGCACAATACTCCAGGTGAGGCCTCACGGTTCCCTTATATAATGAGATGGACTCTGACCTCACGATCTACCTTGTTGTGACCTTGCACCTTATTGCACTGCACTTTCTCCGTAGCTGTGACACTTTACTCTGTACTGTTACTGTTTTTACCTGTACTACATCAATGCACTCTGTACTAACCCAATGTAACTGCACTGTGTAATGAATTGACCTGTGTGATCGGTTTGTAAGACAAGCTTTTCACAGCACCTCGGTACAAGTGACAATAATAAACCAATACCCAATACAACTGGAACACAACCTCCCTATTTGTAAACTCCAACCCCTTTGCAATAAAGACCAACATACCATTTGCCTTTACTTGTTGAACCTGCCTGCTGATGTTTTGTGATTCACGCACTGGAACACCTCGATCCCTCTGAACCTCACTCACCTGTAGTCTCTCTCCATTTGGATAATAATCTGCCTTCTGATTCCCCTTACCGCAGTGCATGCCCTCACACTTCCCCACATCAAACTCCATGTACCAGGTTTTCACCCACTCCCTCAGTCTCTCTATCCACAACACGCCCTTCCATCTATTTTCGTATCATCAGCAAATGTGGACACCTTACACACTGTTCCTTCTCCGGCTCATTCATGTAAATAGTGAACAACTGTGGGCCAGGAACTGATCCCTGGGATACCCCACCTGTTATCTCATTCCAGAGAGAGTAGGGCCCGTCTATTCCAACTCTCTGTTTTCTACTCGACAGCCAGTTTCAATCCATTCCAACACACTTCCTTTGACACCCTGGACTTTTAATTTATGCATTAGCCTCATGTCAAATGCCTTTTGCAAATCTAAATACACTACATCAACAGATCCCCCCGTCAACCCTCCCTGTTACATCCTCAGAATTCAAGCAAATTTGTCAAACGTGATTGATTTTTCCTAAAAACATGTAAATTAGGTTTAATTATATTCAGCTTTCCTGACTGATTGATCATCGACTGTAGCATTTTGCCAAAATTAGATGGTAAACTAACTGCCAGTAGTTCCCCACCTTCTGCCTTCCTGCTTCCTCAACAAAGGCTCACACTGGCGGTTTTCCAATCTTCCGGCTCCCTCCCAGAGTTTAGCAAGTTCGGAAAGATTTGAACCACAGGGTCCACCATCTCTGCAGCCACTTCCTTTAATCCCCTAGCGTGCAGTCCATTGGGTCCTGGTGACTTGTTCACCTTTAGCCCCCTGAGTTTCACCAATACTTTATCCCTTGAAATTGGGATTTCTGTAAGTTCTACCATGTTATTTGTAATTAGCCCATCTGATATCTTGGGGCTATTAGCCGATGTCTTCCATGGTGAAGACGGGTGCAGTAAATTCATTCGATACATCTGCCATTTCTTTGTTTGCTGTTCTTAATTCACCAGCCTCGTTTTCAGACGTCCCACATTTACCTTAGCCACCCTCTTCCTATTTATGTTTCCATGGAAATGTTTAATACATGCAACCTTCCTCTCAACATTTACTTTCTCCCTTCTTATGAATATTTTACTCTCCTGCTGCTGGATCCTGAAAACTCCCATCCTCTGGTCTCCCACCAGCCCTTGCCACTTTGTCTACCCTACTTCACAATTTAACAGTATCCTCCTTTGTTAACCACAGATTGTGCCTCTTTCTCATGGAACCCCTCTCTGATTGGGATAAACTCGAACTGAGCATTATAGACCAGCTGTTTGAACATCTGCCACTGTTCCTCTGCTGACCTGTCTCTCAGCTTGTTTCCCCAGTCCACCTTAGACAACTCCTCCTTTGCAACTTTAGGATTGTCCCTATTTAAAATGAATTCACTGGTTATGGACCTCTGGGTGTTCGTCCACAAACTGCATTTGGAGTTCTATCGTATTGTGCTCACTACCCCCAGGGATCTTTAACCACAAGACCTCTAATTAATCCTTCCTCATTACATGAGATTAATCTAAAGTAGCCCATTCCTGGGTAAGCTGCACAATGTACTGCTCGAAAACACAACCTCTGATGCACTCCACAAACTCTTCTTCTCCGATACCCTTGTCAGTTTAGTTCATCCAATCAATATGTAGATGCTCTGCCCAGGACCGCAAGAAACTGCAGAGAGTTGTGGACACAGCTCAGCACATCACGGAAACCAGCCTCCCCTCCGTGGACTCTGTCTATACCTCTCACTGCCTCGGTAAAGCAGCTAGCATAATCAAAGACCCCTCTCACCCCGGACATTCTCTCTTCTCCCCCCCTCCCATCAGGCAGAAGATACAAAAGCCTGAAAGCACGTACCACCGGGCTCAAGGACAGCTTCTATCCCACTGTTATAAGACTGTTGAACGATCCCCTAGTGAGCTAAAATGGACTCTTGACCTCACAATCTACCTCGTTATGACCTTGCACCATACTGTCTGCCTGCACTGCACTTTCTCTGTAACTGTGACACTTTATTCTGCATTCTGTTATTGTTTTCCCTTGTACTACCTCAATGCACTGATGTGGTGAAATGATCTGTATGGATGGCATGCAAAACAAAGTTTCTCACTGTACCTCGGTACATGTGACAATAATAAACTGATTTACCAGGTAGGATCTCCCATGATAGTTGAATTCCCTTCAGACCTGCCCTGGATATTTCCGCATTTCCCATCTGCAGGCCACTGCCACCTGTACCACCCTTCCCCTGCTGTTCAGATCTCAGCCCAAACCGATCCCACATCACTATACAGGCCTGGCCTTTATATCACCACTCAACACTGCTCTGGGACCTTCCTTTCCCCTTTGGCCTGTTCCCTTGGATCGCTGGTGGGCACTGGAGTTGTGGGGGTGATGAGGGGAGGGGGAGGGGATACGGTGGGAGGGAGTGTCCCAGAGTTTGAGGCCTCGGGGGAAGTTCGGTGGGCTTGGATGTTTAGGGTGGTCTCAGGCAGCACCCAGGTAGACCTGTGCAGATGGGGGGACAGAGGTCCCAGGGCAGTGGGGGGGGGCCCAGGGGGATTCACAGGAGCCTGGGGGGTGTCAGAGTGGAATCTGGAGGTTCAGAAGGTCCTGAGAGCTCTGTGGGGGGTATGTGATGCTCAGTGCGGATTTGGATGGACAGGGGAGCCTCACGGGGTCTTGGGGAGACTGTACGGATTGGGGGAGCAGGACGGGGCAGAGGCTGGGGCAATTGGTGAGAGTATGGAGCAGGTGCAGGGTGGAGGGGTGTGGGGGTAAGTGGGGTCACAGCCCCACTGTATGGGAATGTGGGGAAGGGGGGGCAGGGCAGCCACAGTCCCCCTTCACTCAAACCGTCTGATGTCTGCTCTTGAGCGGCCCTTGGCCTGAGTCTATCTGTCCCAGTGTTGGGGGAGAGGAGGGGTGGGAGGAGAAGCCTAGGGAACTGAGTGACCCTGGAGAATGAGAGCGGGCACCAACTTCTGGGCCCAGCACGGCACCGACTGACCACCTAACTGAGGACAGGCAGCCCATCAGAGGCCAGAGTTATGGATGGACTTGTGTCTGTTTATTGTAACTGCGAGGGAACAGAGGACAAGATCAGAGAGCAGGTACTGATGGTGAATATTTTGGGACACTCTCCAGCTTGGTTTGAGCCCAGCACTGGCCTGAGGTGTATTTTCTGCGGTTGGGGGGGGGGGGGGGTGGTGGGGGGGGGGCAGGTAGGGTGGGGGGTGGTGGGGAAACAGGACGGAGAACATTGGTCACCAGACGCTGGTCTCCTGTGGGTCAGCACTGGAAATACCGAGCTTCCTACAGCCAGGACCCTGATTCACGGTCCACGACCGAGCACTTCGGATCACAGATCCACGCAAACCCACTGACGGCAATCCCACCCTGCTCTCTGGCTCTCCCAGAAGGCCTGCAGTGACCTCTTGTGTTCACCACACAAGTAGGCAGTGAGCTGAGACCATCGCTGCTGCCTGAGTGATCTCCTCTCCCCAAAGTCTTAATCCTGTGTCCCCGGTCTGTCAACCTTCCACTGATGTCAGCAGTCTGCCCTCTCCCCCTCTCCCCCTCTCCCCCTCTCCCCCTCTCCCCCTCTCCCAACCCGTCGATCCTGTCCACCTCCAACTCAACCCTCCCTGCCCCAAGGAGACCAGCCCCAGCTTCTCCGTTCCCCACCCCCACCCTCCGCCGGAGCTGGACTCCCTCATCCTTGGAACCTTCTGGTAAATCTCTCCACACCCTCCCTGGATCACCACGTCCTTCCATGGTGTGGAGACTGGAACTGGGTGCGACCCCCCCCCCCCCCCCCACCTCACCAGCAGTGGCCCATCCAGGGTGTGTGCAGGTCCAACACCACCTCCCCAGCCCTGCACTCTGCGCCTCTGAATCCCAGGATCCGTGAGCTTCACTCACTGCTCTCACAGTGTGTCCTGCCCCTTCCAAAGATCCATGCACAGGGAGTCCTGCTCCCTCTGTTCCCGCACACCCTCCACAACTCGGGCAGGATTCTAGGTAGTGTGGAGGAGCAGAGGGATCTGGGGGTTCATATCCACAGATCCCTGAAAGTTGCCTCACAGGTGGATAGGGTAGTTGAGAAAGCTTATGGGATGTTAGCTTTCATAAATCGAGGGATTGAGTTTAAGGGCCACGAGGTAATGATGCAGCTCTACAAAACTCTGGTTAGACCACATTTGGAATACTGTGTCCAGTTCTGGTCGCCTCATTACAGGAAGGATGTGGAGGCATTGGAGAGGGTGCAGAGGAGATTTACCAGGATGCTGCCTGGATTAGAGAGTATGGATTATGAGGAGAGATTAAGGGAGCTAGGGTTTTACTGTTTGGAGAGAAGGAGGATGAGAGGAGACATGATAGAGGTGTACAAAATATTAAGAGGAATAGATAGAGTAGACAGCCAGCACCTCTTTCCCGAGGCACCAATGCTCAATACAAGAGGGCATGGCTTTAAGGTAATGGGTGGGAAGTTCAAGGGTGACGTCAGAGGGAGGTTTTTCACCCAGAGAGTGGTTGGTGCATGGAATGCGCTGCCTGGGGTGGTGGTGGAGGCTGATACATCGGTCAAGTTCAAGAGATTGTTAGATAAGCATATGGAGGAATTTAAGATAGAGGGATATGTGGGAGGAAGGAGTTAGATAGTCTTAGGAGTGGTTTGAAGGTCGGCACAACATGGTGGGCTGAAGGGCCTGTATTGTGCTGTATTGTTCTATTTAAAGGACAATACAGGAAGCAGACCTCTGAACACCAGGAAAGCAGATGATGATTGTTTACTCTCCACGGGACCTTGATGTTTGCATTCGAGCAATGATTGGACAGGTTTCTGTGGGTGACCTGTCTCTGAGGGTATGCTGGGGGGTGTGAAGAGGTTTCTCTGAGCTCCGTCCCCCCACAGATGCTGCTCAACCCGCTGAGTTCCTCCAGCAGATTGTTTGTTGCTCCAGATTCTGGCGCCTGAAGTCTCCTCTGTCTCCTCGAAATTCAAATTCTTTCTTTTGGTTGCAGACTGCATGTGCCCGGAGCTGTAACTGTGAATGTTACAAAAAGCTTTGTTGTGGAGATTGGAAGGAGATCTGGGCAATATGTAATAATGAATGAAGCACAAAGCTGGGTTTACTTGACAGGTCATGCAGCAGCCAGGGAGGATGGAACAGTCAGTGTGCTGGGTTAATGAGCTCCCAGGCGAGAATGCTGTGGTTTAAAGTTTCAGAGAAGTGGGAGGAGGGGTGAAGACAGATAATACTGATGGTGTTGGTGCTGGCTGAGGGGGACTGGTGACCTGTGTGGATGAGGGAGATGGGGAGGGCAGCAGGCGACAGTGAGACAACAGTTGCTGGAAGTCAGAAATAAAAGAGAGAGTTGGAAGTTGCCAACAGGTCAGGCAGCGTCTGTGGAGGGAGAGGGACCTTGCAGCAGAACTGACCAGTTCTGACACAAACTGGAAAGGCTGGTTGTCTGAAATATTGACTCGATATTGAGTGCAGAGGGAAGAGGAGGGGCTCTTCCTCGAGCTTGTGGTGGGCTTCGTTGGAAGTGCAGGGGGCCACACACCAATGGGTCGGAGTGGGATTAAAGTGACGGGTTACATGGAATAGATTCACAGCCGGCCCCTCCCGCGGCGGTGTCCGGTCACAGCCGGCCCCTCCCGCGGCGGTGTCCGGTCACAGCCGGCCCCTCCCGCGGCGGTGTCCGGTCACAGCCGGCCCCTCCCGCGGCGGTGTCCGGTCACAGCCGTGTGGGACAAAGCTGGTTCCGTTTTGTCATTCCAGCTGGTCCGGGGTCTTGCTGGAGACCAGGCCTGGACACCGCACACTTCTCACGGCACTCGGGGAAGCTGGAGGCCAGGAATCCTGCATGTCGATCGGTAACCCAGCACCAACGATTGGTGTTAACATTCCCAGAAACCTGGTTAGCCTGGCAATTTCCATCTGCACACTGCCGGTTCTCGGAGGTTGCGACGTCGAATGCCTGGGCTCGGATCTCCTCCTGTCCTCTTACTCTGTCTGGGGAAAGGCCGGGAGGGGCAGAGGAACAACAGTTAGGCACAGAATATGGCAGAAACAGACCCTTCAGCCCAACAGGTCCATGCCGGCCAAGATTCCCATCCAAGCCAGCCTCTGAACCTTTCCCATCCATCGACCTGTTCAAGTGCCTTTTAAATGTTGTTAATGTCCCTGCCTCAGCCACTTCCTCTGGCAGCTCGTTCCACACACGGACCACCCTCTGGGGGATGAAGTTGCCCCTCAGTTCCCATTAAATCTCTCCCCTCTCACCTTCAACCTGTGCCCTCAAGCTCCTGATTCACCAACCCTGGGAAAAAGCCTGTGCATTGTTCCTCTTGATGCCATTTTCACCATAACCCACTGGTGTTGCTGGGCTGACAAGGTGTCCCAGTGTAGGGTTTGATGAGCACCCACGGGTGCCAAAGGCAAGGTGCCACCTTATCTGCCTGATTCTCCAGGTTTGGGGTCTGTAATGTGCAGGGTGAACAGCCAGGTGGCAGCAGCCCACCAGCAATCCCAGCCACGTCCTCACTGCTCTGAAGGCGTGTGGCCAAGGAATTCTGTCGTTGGCAGTGCAATCTCTCGCCAGTCATCAGATGTACTTTGCTTTGATGTGATCACTTATCTCAGCACTGACATTCAGAGTGACAAAATCTACAGATGCAGAAACATGGAAAAGTAACAGAATGTTGGGAACTCTCAGCAGGTCAGGCAGCACCTGTGGCGGGAGCTGGTACACAGAACAGAACACGACAGCACAGCACAGGCCCTTCGGCCCGCAATGTTGTGCCGACATTTTATCCTGCTCTAAGATCGATCTAACCCTTCCCTCCCACACAGCCCTCCATTTCTCTATCATTCATGTGTCTATTTAAGAGTCTCTTAAATGTCCCCAATGTATCTGCCCCCACAACCTCTGCCGGCAGTGCGTTCCACACACCCACCACTCTCTGTGTAATAAAAAAAACTTACCCCTGACATCCCCCTTATACCTTTCTCCAATCACCTTAAAATTATGTCTCCCTCGTGTTAGCCATTGTCACCCTGGGAAAAAGTCTCTGACTGTCCACTCGATCTATGCCTCTTATCATCTTGTACACCTCCAGCAAGTCACCTCACACCCTTCGCTTCAAAGAGAAAAGCCCTAGCTCGCTCAACCTATCCTCATAAGACAAGGTTCTTAGAAGGGTCATTGGTCGGAAATGTTAACTTCTCCCTGAGAATTGCCACGTTAGACCTGTGCATCTTGCAGCTGTGTCACAGATGTCAACATGCAGTGAAGCAGGGAGCCTGCTGTGCTGGTGCATGAGACTGTGCATACGCTGGGCAGGGCAACTGGCTGCACTGGGGCATCCCTGAGGGTTTACTCTGTGCAAACCTCCAAATGCCCGACCTGCTGCTCTGTGCTTGGCTCAGTCAGCTGCTGGGGTGGTTTCAGGAAACAGGTGTAAGTGTACAGCTGCCAGTGGGTGAAGGTGTGACCGTTCCCCTTGCAACCTGGATAAATCTCTTCGGGTATCTTCATCCTGATGGGAAAGGTGTGCTGAGGGGGCAAACGAGGGGCGGGAGTGGAGTGTCATCGACAAGGGGCAAAGAGGGCATTCCCATGAGTCCTGCTGGGGCCAGGGTCGATGGCAGTCGCTGAGAGGCTGCGGGGGAAAGGGGATGAGCCAGAACTTGTGGTCGGTGTAGGAGAGGGCAGGAACAGAGAAGCTGGGATGTCCTCCTGTGCTCAGTGGTAGTCTGTCTCCCTGTGTTGGATCTACACAGGGTTTGACACAAAACCTCTCACATCTCGCGTCCCAGATCCCCTTTGAACAATTTTTTTGTGGAACCTCAGTCATGTTTCTGGTATGAAGGTCATGCTTTGTCCTGAGTGTGGGGGCTGAGGACCTGCCACAATGTCTGACATTCTGCTCTGGAACAGAGGTGCTTACATTTGGTTCAACTCAGAGTTTGATTTGTGTTTTGCTTTGGACAAGTAACCTGAGTTTGGGTTTCCATTTGGCTATCCAGCAGTGGTGTACAGAGCTGGCTGCTCCTGCCCACGCCTGTGTCTGCCCTCCACATTATGTGCACGGGCAAAAGGGAGATGGCTGCCTCACGGAAAGTGTCCCAGAGACTTGAACCTCAGGGGGGCACCGTTGTTCAAAGGAGGGGGGAGCCAAAGGCAAGGTGGGGGTGTCATAATCAGTCACACAGCACAGAATCAGGCCCTTTGGCCCACCACGTTCCTGCTGACCATCCAGCACCCAGCTACACTGATCCCATTTACCAGCACGCTGTCCACACCTTCCCTGCCTTGGAGATTCAAGTCTCAGGTTGGTGATTCTTAAATGTTGTGAAGTCTTTGCCTCCCCCTCCCCCTTGGGCAGTGTGTTCCAGATTCCAACTCCCCTCTGTGGGAAAGAATTCCCCCTTCCGGGTGCTCCGGTTTCCTCCCACATTCCAAAGATGAGCATGATTCAGTGTTAAAAACTATGTTGGCGCCAGAAGAGTGGCGACACTTGTGGGCTGCACCCAGCACATTCTCAGTAACGCAAAAAGACGCATTTCACTGTGTGTTTCGATGTACGTGTGACTAATAAGTAAATATCTAAACCTCTTCCTGCTCACCTTAAACCTCTGCCCTCTGGTCTTGGGCATCTCTGTTAGGGGAAACGTTTCTCACATTTCTGTACCCCTTTCTCAGGTCCCCCTCGGCCCCTCTGCTCTAGACCCGGCCTGTCCAGTCTCCCACTGTAACCCAACGGCTCCGTCCTGGTGAACCTCCTCTGCTCCCCCGCTGGAGCTATCACACCTGTCCTACGGTGTGGTGACCAGGACTGTGCGCGGCACTCCAGCTCTGGCCCGGCCAATGTTTTATAAAGTTGTACCGAGGCCTTCCTGCTCTCCTGTTCTAATTCAGGACAGGATCTCGTGTGACTTCACTACCTGATCTATCCGTACTCACACCTTTAGAAGTCGATGGATGGACACCAAGGTCCCGTGGGCTCTTCCACCCCCACCCCACCCCCCGTATATCTGACCCTTATTGGGAGTAAATTCCATCTGCCATTTCTCTGCCCAACTTACCAAGTGATCGATATCGTTTTGTAACCTAGAACCGTCATCATTAGCACCACCACCAACTTTTGTGTCATCCGTGAACTGACTAATCATACCTCAACATTCACATTCAGCTTGTTAACCTACGTGAAGCACGGTGAGGGTCCCAGCACTGAGCCCTGTGGGACACCACAGGTCACAGCCTTCCAATCACAAAACAACCCTCCCCACCACCCTTGGCCTCCTATCACCAAACCAACTTTGGATCCAAATTGATGAAAAACACGATGATGCTGGAGGAACTCAGCAGGCCAGGCAGCATCCGTGGAGAAAAGCAGGTGGTCAACGTTTCGGGTCAGGACCCTTCTTCAGGACTAAAGATAGGAAAAGGGGAAGCCCAGTATATAGGAGGGAAAAGCAGAGCAGTGATAGGTGGACAAAAGAGGGGAGGTGGGGTGGGCACAGGGTGGTGATAGGTAGATGCAGGTAAGAGACAGTGATGGGCAGGTGCGGGGGAGGAGGGGAGAGCAGATCCACCGGGGGTGGGTCAAAGGTAAGGAGGGAAAATAGGGTAGAGAAAGAGAGGCTAGGAAAGGGAAGAAACGAAAAGAGGCGTGGGAGGGGGTGAAGGGGTGTGGGAGGGGGTGAAGGGGCGTGGATGGGGGTGTGTGGGATGGGGTGGTCGGGGTGAAGGGGGGTGGGGATTACCTAAAGTGGGAGAATTCAATGTTCATGCCGTTAGGCTGCTAAGTTCCAAGATAGAAAATGAGGTGTCGTTCCTCCAGTTTGTGTTTGGAATTGCCAACCTCCCTTGGATCCTGTGGGTTCTACCCTTTTGGACCAGTCTGAGACCTTATCAAAGGCCTGACTGAAGTCCGTGTAGATGACACCAAGCCCACTGCCCTCAGCGATATATCTGGTTACTTCTCCAAAAACTCAATGACGTGTTGGGCAGGATCTCTGACCAACAGATCCCTGCTGTGTCCCTGATTGATCTCTGCCTGTCCATGTGTGGATTAACCTCCCCACCACAGACAGTAGACTCGCTACCAGTGATCACCAGCTTATCCCTGCTGCCTTCTTCGAAAAGGGGGAACGTTTGCTGTGCTCTGGGCATCTGATACCTCACTGTCAGGGCCCCAGCACACTCCTGTCCTGTCTCCTACAGTCTGGGGTACATCTCATCAGGCCCTGGGGATTTATCCTCCTTCACAGCCGCTAGGACATCTAATACCTCCTCCTTTTTGATGTTAACCTGCTCTAGAATTTCCCCACCGCCCCACCTGAAATCTGCAACCAAACGATCTTTCTCGGTGACTGCAGATGAGAAGTTTTCACCTCTGGCTCCATGCACGGACACCCCTTTGGTCCCTGAAGGACCTCACGCATTCCCTCTGGCTCTTCGTATCCTTATAAATACCTTGGGATTCTCCTTACTGTTATTTTGTACCCTCTCTTTGCCCTCCTAATTTCGTTCTTTTTGGGCCTCTGCACATTCTAAAGGTCCTCCCTCATTTTCAATCATCTACACCTGGAGTCCTGGAGTTGTACAGCATGGAGACAGGCCCTTTGGCCCAACTCATCCCTGCTGACCGAGGTGGCCACCAAGAAAGTCCCACTTGCCCGAGTTTGGCCCAGAAACCCCTCCTGTCCATTACGTGTCAGCGTGTCTCGGAAATGCTGTCGTATGCTTCACTTTCCCCTCGTCAGCCCTCGGTACTCTTTGCCCATGTACCATCCACGCCCTTCACCCTTGCAGGCACGCATTGGCCAGGAACTCTTGGTTGAAAGGACTCCCATTTCCCAGGTGTAGACCTTCCTGTAGCAACACACAATCTGCCGGAGGGACTCAGTCCTGCGGCAGGGTGTCGACCTGAAACGCCGACGATCCCATTCCTCCCCACAGATGCTGCTCGAGCCGTCGAGGTCTCCCGGCAGTTTGTGTGTTGCTCCACATTCCAGCATCTGCCGTGTCTCGTGTCTCCGTGGCTCTGCCTGACGGAGCCTCTGCCTGAAGGAGCAACTCCCTGTTGACTTTTGCCAGGTCCTGTACTGAAATCAGCCTCCCCCCACCTTGGGACCCGAACCGGACCACATCCCTCCCATCTCCAAACCTCACCGCTGACCGTTGTGTTTGCTGATTGTCCCCCAGGTGAGTCCTGGAGAAGGAGACGGGGTGGTGGTGACAGAGCCGCTGACCAGTGGGCCCTGAGGACCGGCATCAGTGAGTCCCCCTTCTCCTCCTTCAGATCCCGATCCCTGTACATGAGGAAGAGTATTTCCATGGACGAGCACTTGAGCTGGCTGGAGTTCTCACAGGATCCGTCCGACAACAGGATGGAGAGGGTAAAGGTCCACCTCCGAAGAAAGTTTGTGAGTAGAGTGATTTCTGACTTGTGCTGGGAGTGAGGGGGGTGTGTGGATTGAGGTGTCCGTCCCCCTCTGTGAGGGGAGAGCTGAGGGTTGCTGGTGGGGAGGAAATGAGACAGATGTGGTCTGCTGCCAGTGGACAGGGCTGAGACAGATGTGGTCTGCTGTCAGTGATGGATTGGGCTGACAGATGTGGTCTGCTGTCAGTGGATTCGGCTGAGACAGATGTGGTCTGCTGCCAGTGGTGCATTGGGCTGAGACAGATGTGGTCTGCTGTCAGTGGATTGGGTTGAGACAGATGTGGTCTGCTGTCAGTGGTGGATTGGGCTGAGACAGATGTGGTCTGCTGTCAGTGGTGGATTGGGCTGAGACAGATGTGGTCTGCTGTCAATGGTGGATTGGGCTGAGACAGATGTGGTCTGCTGTCAGTGGTGGATTGGGCTGAGACAGATGTGGTCTGCTGTCAGTGGTGGATTGGGCTGAGACAGATGTGGTCTGTCAGTGGAGGACTGGCCAGAGGTGGAGACAGGACTGTGTGTCTATAACCGTGGCCGAGTGTGGAGCCGCTGGGTGATTTGGCGCTGGGACTAGCTGCTGTACCTGTTCACCTGGAATGTGTCTGCTCTTCACTCCTGTGTAACAGTGTGGTCTGGTTAACCTGTGGGACTGGTGCAGTTGGTCCAGGGACTGTGCACCACTTTCAATGCAGGATTCCAGAATGATCGGTTGGAATGTTTAGTGGCTTGATTGCAATTTGTGCTTCGTGTTTGAACATATCGCATTTTACTCACCCTCTGTTGCTGTGGAGATACTTTCTCGGGGTTTGTGTACTTTACGTGGGGTGTTGTGACAATGTGCAGAGTTGAGCTGCTGCCCAATGATTCCTTGTTCCTGTCCGATCCACAGGGAATTACACCATGGACATTCCCAGCGCAGAGTTGGCTGTTAGTCCTCTGAGCCACAATAACAACCTCCTTTGCTGCAGGGATCCCAGGATACTTCCAAATGAAACCGCTCTGAATGAGAGAGGTTTCTGATGCCTTGTACATGCACTGTGGTTAACCTGGAGCAGGCTGGGGCGACTCCTCATTCCTTACGTTCTGACGCTAGATTGAGTGCTGCTTGCTCAGAGAGCTGACGGATCAGTGACCTCGGGTTTCATGTTCATTTACCACCATCGGGAATCGGTGTCTCGCAGTCATTAACCATGGTCCGTGTGTGAGGGAGAGATCATACGGTCACTACATGGGCTCCGTGTGTGAGGGAGAGATCATACGGTCACTACATGGGCTCCGTGTGTGAGGAAGAGATCATACGGTCACTACATGGGCTCCGTGTGTGAGGGAGAGATCATACGGTCACTACATGGGCTCCGTGTGTGAGGGAGAGATCATACGGTCACTACATGGGCTCCGTGTGTGAGGGAGAGATCATATGGTGACTCCCTGGGGTCCGGATGTTGATGCTCTCTCCCTTCCGCAGATGCACTGAGCAGTTGTGATGGGTGAGTGCCAACTCCAAGGATGGCAGATGGTGCCTCAGTGGAAGCCGGAATGGTCTCCGTCAGGCGCCTGTGCCTGGGTTGGGCTTTGACCACCTGTGCTCGGGGAATGCTGCATCCCATTGGTTGGCATTCCCGGAGCAGGAGGAATCTCCATGTGGGGCTAGGATTGTGCAATGGGACAGGTTTAATTAATGACCTCAGCCTGAGGGTACAGCTGGGTAGCAGCGATCTTAATGTAATTGAACCTTACATTAGTTCGAGAGAAGAACTGGTGTCTTAACCATGAGGGCATGAACAAAACTGGCCAAAGATGGGAACTCAGGGTTAGGGGACTGGCCAGGGGAGATGCAGAGGTAATAACCATATAAAGAGATCTCTCAGAGTGCAGAGAGTAGGTATGATCCAATGAGAGAGAAAAGCCCTCAGGGAGGATCCATCGTCTATGAACAAAGGGACCATTAAACTGAAGGGAAATCATGTCGTACAAAGCAACTGGCAGATCAGAAGACTGGACTTAAAAATAAAAACAGCAGCAAATGACTGAAAGGTAACTAAGGAACACAATGCAGTAGGAAACAAATAGGAAGGGTTCTCGATGTCTGAAAGAGAACACAGAACACTACAGCACAGTACAGGCCCTTTGGCCCACGACGTTGTGCCAACATTTTATCCTGCTCTAAGATCTATCTAACCCTTCCCTCCCACGTAGCCCCCCATTTCTCTATCATTCATGTGTCTATCTAAGAGTCTCTTAAATGTCCCCAATGTATCTGCCCCCACAACCTCTGCCGGCAGTGCGTTCCACACACCCACCACTCTCTGTGTAAAATACTTACCCCTGACATCCCCCTTATACCTTCCTCCAATCACCTTAAAATTATGTCCCCTCGTGTTAGCCATTGTCGCCCTGGGAAAAAGTCTCTGACTGTCCACTCGATCTATGTCTCATCATCTTGAAAAGTGATAATAATGTGAGCACTGGTCCTGTGGAGGGTGAGGCGTGGGGACAAACACGGGGATCAAGGGGATGGCAGGCAGATTAAACAGCCATTTTGCATCAGTCTTCACAACAGAGGATAGAAGCCTCCCCTCCACGGACTCTGTCTACACTTCTCGCTGCCTTGGTAAAGCAGCCAACATAATCAAAGACCTCCACCCACCCCGGACATTCTCTCTTCTCCCCCCTCCCATCAGGCAGAAGATACAAAAGCCTGAAAGCACGTACCACCAGGCTCAAGGACAGCTTCTATCCCGCCGTAATAAGACTATTGAATTGTTCCCTAGTACGATAAGGTGGACTCTTGACTTCACAATCTACCTCGTTATGGCCTTGCACCTTATTGTCTGCCTGCACTGCACTTTCTCCGTAACTGTAACACTTTACTCTGCGTTCTGTACTGTTTTACCCTGTACTACCTTGACGCACTGATGTGATGAAATCAAAACAAAGTTTTTCATTGTACCTCGGAACATGTGACAACAATAAACCAATTTACCAGTTTTAGAAGTAACATTCCAGAAGTTATCTGTGAATCAGGGCTGGGGAGGGGAGGAGGAACTGAGGTAAATTCCAGTCTCTGGGGCAGTGACACCGATAGATCATTGAAGCTGTGGCTGGTGTCCCCGGGTCCTGATGGCCCTCATCCTGGGGCCTGAACAGATGCAGGGAAGGAGATTGTTGATGCAACAAACAATCTGCTGGAGGGACTCAGCGGGTCGAGCAGCGTCTGTGGAGGGAAAGGAATTGTCGACGTTTCAGGTCGAAACCCCTGCATCAGGATGGGTTGGTTTTAATGGTTGGGAAATGTTCTGTTCAGGGATGGTTCCATTCAACTGGGAAATTCAACTATGAGTCCTTGACTGAAATGGGGAGGGAGACAGAAGGGCGGCCACAGGCCAGTGCACTGAACTCCTGTGGCAAGGAGATGTTAGAAGCTGTGACTGGAGGCCATGTAACAGGGCACTCAGACAGACTCTCTGTACTCAAGGCAAACTCAACAAGGTTTTGTGAAAGAGAAATCAGCTTTGAGCAAGTTATCGGAGTTGTTTGGAGCAGTGACAAGTGGTGTGGGATGAAGGGAACCGGTGGGTGAACTGTACCTGGATTTCCAGGGGGACCTGAAATCTGACGGTGTAGGAGGTAACATATCCATGTGGACAGGAGGTTGGCTGGTGAACAGGGAACAGAGTCAGCGGGAATGGGTCTTTTTCTGCTTGGTCAGCAGGAAGGAGTGGGTACCACAGGGTCGGTGCTGGGGCCACGACTTTGTACAGTTTACCTCGACTGGAACGGGGGCAGTGAGGGTGCAGATACTAACACTGCTGAGGACACACGGAGAGGAGGGGGAGTGGTGGAGAGGATGCAAGGAGGGATATAGTGAGGGGGCAGAGATCTGGCACATGGAGTGTGACGTGGGGAATGTGAGGTGGTCCCCAATAGGAAGGAAAAGGAACAGCGGGTTACCTGAAGTGTGAGAGATTGGGTGTCCGGGTGCATGGTTCACACAGTAGGTGTGGTGAGTGATTTGGGGGGGGTTCTCAGAATGTGATGGGTTAATGCCAGGGAAGTGAAGGGTTAATGCAGGAGTTGGACTGGGCGATGGCGAGGCTATGCCTGGAGGACTGTGCACAGTACGGGGGTCTCGGAGGGATATTAATGCATCGGAAACAGCTCAGAGTTTACCGGGCTGATGTCTGGAATGGGCAGGTCGTCAGACCAGGCTGGGCTTGTATCCGCTGGGCCCTCAAGTGTGGGAGGGACCTGGTGAAACAGTTCAGCTCCAGAGGGGTGTTTGTAGGTGAATGTTTCCTCTTGGGGAGGATCCAGAACTCAAGGTCACTGTAGAAACATGAGGAGTCCTGCCTTTAAGCCAGAGATGAGACGAAGTTTGATCTCGGAGAACTGTGAGTGTTGAGAGCCGAGTGTCTGAACGTTCTGAAAGCAGGGGAAGAGGCCCTGGGGGAGTGAGGAGGGTGGAGGGGAGGTGATCAGATGGGCCGAGTGGCCGCCTGTGTGTTCTCCCGTTCCCGTCCCCCTTGCTCCTCGATATCCCTGCCCATCTCTGGGGGCAGTCCGTGCCCACTGTGGTCTCCCCCATTTCCCCCCCCCACCCCAGTCCCTCCCAGACCCCAAATAACATCGCTGTCCGGGGAGCAGGTTCATGGGCTTTCCTCTGCCACCAGGGTCCCGTCCCATCCCATCCCAGGACCGTCCCCCCGTCCCACCCCAGGGCCCTCCCCCACACCCGTCCCGTCCCAGGACCATCCCCCCCCCGTCCCACCCCAGGGCCCTCCACCACACCCGTCCCGTCCCAGGACCCTCCCCTCCGTCCCACCCCCGGACCGCCCCCAGACCTGTCCCATCCCACCCCAGGACCCTCTTTCCCCCCCCACCCCCCAACCCCAGACCCTCCCCCAGATCCAGCCCAGGTCCCTCCATAACCCCGGTCAGTCCCTCTGGTCTCAGCCCTGAGCTGGAGCCTGAGGTCAGGTGTAGGGCCAGAGCCACAGGAGTCACCCCCCCCTCTCCCTCCCCTCCCCCTTCCCTTACCCCCACCCACCCTCCCTTTCCCCCCACCACCCCCTCCTCCCCTCACCCCTCTCCCCCTCACTCCCTACCCATCCAACCCTCCTCCCTGTGGGTGGTCCGGTGTGTGAGGGTGGTGCCACCCCCTGGGACTGTGGGAGGGAGGGGGGACGGTGGCACCAGGTGTGGGCTCTATCCCATCCACAGGCAGTCATTATGAGTGAGTGTGTGCGACTGTGAGTGAGTGTGCGCGACTGTGAGCGTGCATGAATTACGTACGTGATAAGTGGGGTACTGATGAGCAGTGAGGGGTGTGTGGAAGGTGGGGTCTCCCCTGTCCCAGAGGGAGGGACAACTTAGAGGTTCAGGGGGTGGGGAGTGAGGGGGTCCCGTTTCTGTGACTGAGGCAGCAGGACGGACAGTTGGTGCCGATGAATTAGTGATGAGTGGTGAGATGGCCTGCGATACCCGATCACTCTGGGCGTACGTCCCCGTACTAATGACCCAGGGGACAATGTCATTAGCAGGTAATTAGTGCGAGCAGGTAAACTGAGCCAGAGGGTGTGCTGCAGATCTGGTTTCACAGATCGTCGCTCGGGAGCAGACGTGGAGTGCTGGTCGCACTGGCAGTGGTGCTGGGGGTCTCGCTGCCCACCCACCTTCCCACGGACAGGAGCGCCCATGGCAGGGAGAGGGAGGGGCGGTCGAGTCACGGCGATGAAGAGGCTCTGCGGTAGGGTAAGGCCCTGTGTCCATGTGTCCCGCTGTGTGGTGTGACGTGTGTGACCAGTTCTGTCTCTCACCATAACCTGACTGGACCGGAGCTACGAGGGGCTGACGGTGGGGAGGGAGGGTGGGCGCGGTCCGACCGTGCAGCATACCAGCAGCACCCCTCCCCGGCCCATGTTGTGGGTCGTCCGTGTTGTGGGTGGTCTGCGCCGCGGGTAGTCCGCGCAACAGGGGGTCTGTGCTGTAGGTGGTCTGCGTCGTGGGCATTCGTCATGTGCAGGGACCTGAAGCTGACGACTGCTCGATGGTTCCCTGTGGAGCCAGATCCTGGGACGCTGGACATGGGAGCGGTTGAAGTGGGGTCAACAGGATGGGGTGATGGAGCCATCTGTCTGGGCTTTGACTGAGCAATGCCAGGCCTTTTGGTTGACGTGTACCCAGCCAGCCTTCCTTGTGAATTAGGGGGTCAGACGTTCCTGTGTCAGGCTCAGCTCCGAGGCCGTGATTAGGGAATGCTCTATAAATGGATCGTGTAATGGCAAAGTTATGGAATCTTCCAAGTACATCCTGAGGCCAAGCTGTGTAGGACTGCAACCTGCAGTCAGTGGTGAAGGTCCCAGCAGGTGCCGGTGCCCCCGATGCCTTTACCGGGAGGTGTGGTCACCAAGCTGCTTCACGCCTCTCTGTGGTCCGGATTCAGAGCAGTTTATCATCATAGACACCAGGCCTTGCTGGAGAGAGCTCAGAGTGGACAGTGTAGATGGTGATAATGAGGATAGCGATGGGCACACGAGCAGAGCGGTGCCCAGTGCAGCCTGAGGTGGTGCAGACAGAAATGCTGACGTGACAGTAACGAAGAGGGAGCGTGAAGGGTCCGAGAACGTGGCAGCCCCACCGGGAAGGGGTGCGATGGAGGTGACCGGTTCAGGGGTCTGACAGCAGTGGGGAAGCAGCTGTTCCTGAGTCTGGACATCGGGGCCTTCGAGCTCCTGGATCTTATCCTAGAAGGGAGAAGAGAAGGAAGGGAATGGCCATGGTGGCAAGTATCCCCGACGATACTGTTCGCCTTCCTGATCCAACACATGGTGACGATGGAGTGGATCGAGGGAGGGGACACATCTCTGACCCACCTCAGCTAGTCCCTCAGCGTCGCAGGTGACTCGTTTCCTCTCCCGTCGTGTGGATGCCACTGGGGCTGGCAAACTCTGCTATGAATGGGCAGGAGGTGTCGAACAGGGTGTGTGGGCAGGTTGTGGGGTGGTGCATCTCTTCCAGCGCTTACACAGAGCTCGGTGAGCTCCCAACACACAGCCTCGAGGTTCTCAATCCCATCCCCAATCCTCCCCCTCCACTGTGAGTGGTTGTGGGCCAGTAATTCCCAGGAACCAGTGGGGATGTTGCGTTTCTTCAAGGAGAGAACATCCTGGAACCTTCTCCTCTGTTCTCCTGATGATCTCCTCCTGTGGCTGAGCTCAGGATAGACGGTCTGTTTTGGGGGTCTGGTGTTGAGTGTGTCAGTGAGGCCTGGTCTAGTTTCAAACATGTGGAAGAACTTGTCACAAGGGAAAGGTATTGGTGAAACTAATGGACCAAAGGCAGACAAGTCACCAGGTCCCGATGCCCTGCACCCGAGGGGTTTATAGGAAGCAGCTGCAGACACTGTGAAGCCATTGGTTGATGTTTTTCGAAACTGCCTAAGTCCTGGGAAGGTCCCAGCGGATCAGAAAACCACAAATGTGACTCCCTTGTTCAAGGAGGGAGGGAGACACACAGTGAGGAGCGATAGGTCTGTTATCTTAACATCTGGTGTTGGCAAGGTGCCTGAGTCTGTGATCATGGGAGAAATAGCTGGTCATTTGGAGAAGCTTCACATAACCAAACCAAGTCAACGTGGCTTCATGGAAAAGAAATCATGTTTGACTCATTTACCTGAGTTCTTTGCAGCCGAGACGGGGAGAGTTGACAGAGGGGACTGGTAGATGTGTACGTGGATTGCCAGGCCTGTGACAGGGTGCCACATAAAGGCTGGTGCACAAGGTGAGGGCTCACAGTACTGGGGGGAGTGTGTTGCACAGATGGGTCATCACGTGGAAGCCAGGGTCGGAAAAAACGGGTCTTTCTTGGGCTGGGAGGATGTAACGGGGGGAGTGCCCAGGGATGGGTCCCCAGCCCTCAGTTGTCCACCAGGTACATGAATGACCAGAGGGAGAGTGGTGTGAGGTACCCACGTTTGGATGGACATGTTGTGCTGAGGACCTTGTGATTCTGTGACGGTACAGTGAGTGGGTGGCAACTGGTGGGTGGGGTTTAGCGTGAGGGGTACTGGTGGGTGGGGTTTAGTGTGGGGGGGGTGAGGGGTACTGGTGGGTGGGGTTTAGCGTGAGGGGTACTGGTGGGTGGGGTTTAGTGTGGGGGGGTGAGGGGTACTGGTGGGTGGGGTTTAGTGTGGGGGGGTGAGGGGTACTGGTGGGTGGGGTTTAGTGTGGGGGGGGTGAGGGGTACTGGTGGGTGGGGTTTAGTGTGGGGGGGTGAGGGGTACTGGTGGGTGGGGTTTAGTGTGGGGGGTGAGGGGTACTGGTGGGTGGGGTTTAGTGTGGGGGGGGTGAGGGGTACTGGTGGGTGGGGTTTAGTGTGGGGGGGTGAGGGGTACTGGTGGGTGGGGTTTAGTGTGGGGGGGATGAGGGGTACTGGTGGGTGGGGTTTAGTGTGGGGGGGGTGAGGGGTACTGGTGGGTGGGGTTTAGTGTGGGGGGGTGAGGGGTACTGGTGGGTGGGGTTTAGTGTGAGGGGTACTGGTGGGTGGGGTTTAGTGTGGGGGGGATGAGGGGTACTGGTGGGTGGGGTTTAGTGTGGGGGGGGTGAGGGGTACTGGTGGGTGGGGTTTAGTGTGGGGGGTGAGGGGTACTGGTGGGTGGGGTTTAGTGTGGGGGGTGAGGGGTACTGGTGGGTGGGGTTTAGTGTGGGGGGGGTGAGGGGTACTGGTGGGTGGGGTTTAGTGTGGGGGGGGTGAGGGGTACTGGTGGGTGGGGTTTAGTGTGGGGGGATGAGGGGTACTGGTGGGTGGGGTTTAGTGTGGGGGGGGTGAGGGGTACTGGTGGGTGGGGTTTAGTGTGGGGGGGGTGAGGGGTACTGGTGGGTGGGATCGGGAGGTGAACTATTGTTTACATGGAGAGAGACCTGCAAGTACAGATATCCTGGGGCCCTGAACCATGGAATGTCAGCAGGCAGTGGTTGGTGGGGGTGCGGGAGGTGGGGTGGGTGGGGCGAGTGGGCAGCTTGGCCTTTATTGTGAGAGGGTTGGAGAACGAGGGAGGTGAGCAGGGTCTTGGTGTGGCCGCCCCTGGTTTGGTCCCGTTCACTGTGTCAGTCCTGCCCTGGTTTAACTTCCCAAAATGCAACACCTCGCACTTGTCTGAGTTAAATTCCATCCGCCGTTCCTTGGCCCACTTTAATAGTTATTCTAGATCCTGTTGTAATCTTAAACAACCTTCTTCACCGTCCACCACACCACCAATTTTGTTGTCATCCACAAACTAACTAACCACACCACCTACATTCTCATCCAAATCGTGAATACAGATGACAAACAACAGTGGACCCAGCATCGATCCCTGGTGCACCACTGGTCACAGGCCTCCAACTTGGAAAACAGCCCTCTGACTCCTTCCACCAAGGGCCAGCTCACCCTGGATCCCATGTGATCTAACGTGATCAAACCTTCCAGACCAGCCTACCACGTGGGACCTTACTGAAGGCCTTGCTAAAGTCCATGTAAACAACATCGACTGCCCTGCCCTTGTCAATCCTGTTGGTCACCTCTGCAAAAAAAAATTAAATTGGTGAGATATGATCTCCCACGCACAGATCCATGCTGGCTGTGCCTTTCCAAATTCAGGTAGACCCTGTCTCAGAATCCCCTCCTGTTCCAGGATGTAACGTTCTCAGGAGTGTGGCAGGAGGAATATTGAGATGTTTCCATGAGAGGGAGCATCACAAATGTGGGACATGGTAACGAGATTAGGGGCGATCGTTTCCGTGGAGACACCAGAGACTACAGACGCTGGAATCTGGAGCAACACACAGAGTGCTGGAGGAACTCAGCGGGTCAGGCAGCCTCTGTGTGTGGGTGGGGGGGGGGGGGGGGGGAGAGGGAGGTGGGGGTCGTTTAAAGCTGAAGTGTGTAGGGCAGTAGAATTGAACGTAGAACACTACAGCACAGTACAGGCCCTTCGGCCCACAATGTTGTGCCGACAGTTTATCCTCCTCTAAGATCTATCAAACCCTTCCCTCCCACATAGCTCCCCCTTCGTCTATCATTCATGTGTCTATCTAAGGGTCTCTTAAATGTCTCTAATGTATCTGCCTCCACAACCTCTGCTGGCAGTGCGTTCCAAACACCCACCACTCTGTGTAAAAAAAACTTACCTCTGACATCCCCCTTATACCTTCCTCCAATCACCTTAAAATTACGTCCCCTCGTGTTAGCCATTGTCACCCTGGGGGAAAATGTCTCTGTCCACTTGATCTATGCCTCTTATCATCTTGTACACCTCTATCAAGTCCCCTCTCATCCTCCTCCTCTCCAGAGAGAAAAGCCCTAGCTCGCTCAACCTATCCTCATAAGACATGCTCTCCAATCCAGGCACCATCCTAATAAATCTCATCTGCACCCTCTCTAAAGCTTCCACATCCTTCCTATAATGAGGCGACCAGAACTGAACACAATAGTCCAAGTGTGGTCTGACCAGAGTTTGATAGAGCTGCAACATTACCTTGTGGCTCTTGAACTCAATCCCCCGACTAATGAAGGCCAACACTCCATACACCTTCTTAACAACCCTATCGACCTGCTTGGCAACCTTGAGGGATCTATGGACGTGGACTCCAAGATCCCTCTGTTCCTCCACACCGCTAAGAGTCCTGCCATTAACCTTGTATTCTGCCTTTGAATTCGATCTTCCAAAGTGTATCACTTTGCACTTATCCGGGTTGAACTCCATCTGCCACTTCTCAGCCCAGCTCTGCATTCTATCAATATCCTGCTGTAATCCACAGCAACCTTCTACACTATCCACAACACCACCGACCTTTGTATCATCAGCAAACTTACTAACCCACCCTTCCACATCCTCATCCAAGTCATTTATAAAAATCACAAAGAGCAGGGGTCCCAGAACAGATCCTTGCGGAACACCACTGGTCACCGTCCTCCAGGCAGAATATGCACCATCTACCACCACCCTCTGTCTCCTATGGGGGAGCCTGGGGTGGGGGAGGGGGGGAGGTGCAGCTTGTGGTCTCAGTCACTGAGTGGACTCTGGATAGAGACATTTATCATTACATTGAGAACAAGAGGGTAACCAGAAAAGACTGGGGCCCATAGTGACCAAAGTGGCAATCCTTGTGTGTTGAATGAATAGGTCGTCTGTATTCACTGACGATAACGATAATGTGGTTGGAGATTTCAGTTGGAGCGGTGAAACTTGAGAGCTTGGTTAACATTAAAAAAGGAGGCTTCAGCTGTGGTGTAGGGCAGACAGGTGGGTAATTCCCCAGGGTCTGAGGAGATGCACCCAGCTCCCTGGGAGGAGATAGCTGGGGCCCTGGTGGAGAGACAACTCTATGCTGGTAAGGTGACAGGGCAGCAACGGTGCTTCACTTATTCACGGAGGTCAGCAGCAAGAAGCCGGGTAATCCCAGGCCAGGTGAGCAGGTGAGTCGAGTGTCAGTGGTGGGGAAATTGTTGCAAATCTGCAGCAGCAATGTTTGACCTGCAGTTGGAAAGGCAGAGAGTGATCAGGGATGGTCAGCTCGGATCGGTGGCTGGGAGGTCCCGTCTGACTAAATGGAGGTTTTTGAAGAGGTAACTAAGTATAGAGATGAGGGCAGTGTGGTTGATGTGGTTTACATGGACTTGAGTAAAGCCTTTGACAAAGTCCCTCAGTATCGCCCCTTTTAAAATTATGAAGATACAAAAGTTTATTTGCTAAAAACACTACAAATGACAGACAGTGTCAAAAACTACAGTGACTATTGCAAGAAAAAGAACAATGCAGATGGAGAACTACATCAGATAATGCTAACTAAACTACTGCAAGATGCACTACTTCAGATCAGGGTACCATTAACACCGCCCCCCCACTGTGCGGCCGCTCCCACTTGTCTGGGACGACCGTTGGGGGTTGAGCGGAGGGATCGGGGTGGTGTGAGGCTGTATGTGCTGGGTGGGCAAGGGTGGGGTCCTCCTGCCTGTCCGTGGGAGGGGGGTTCAACAGCTGCCCCTCAGGCTGGAAACTCAGGGACTGCGCGGGGGCAGTAGCCCCTGTCCTACCCACCAGGTGGCAGCGTGGAGCTGTGTGTGGGGAGTGCGGCTTGACAGAAGCTGCAGGAGGGTCACTGATGGCCACAGCTGCAGCCCAACCCTGCAGCAGTGCAGCCCACCCTCGCAGCAGCCCAACCCTGCAGCAGTGCAGCCCACCCTCGCAGCAGCCCAACCCTGCAGCGGTGCAGCCCACCCTCGCAGCAGCCCAACCCTGCAGCGGTGCAGCCCACCCTCACAGCAACCCAACCCTGCAGCAGCACAGCCCACCCTCGCAGAAACTCAACCCTGCAGCGATGCAGCCCACCCTTGCAGTAACCCAACCCTGCAGCAGCGTAGCCCACCCTCGCAGAAGTCCAACCCTGCAGCAGCACAACCCACCCTCGCAGCAGCTGACAAACCCCTCCCAGAGAAGTACAGCATGAAAAGGCCCTCCGGCCCACCGAGTCTGTGCTGACCAACAACCATCCATCCTCACCTATCCCATTCCACTCTCCCTACACTCCCACCAACTCCCCCCACATCCCACCCCTCACCCTCACACTGGGGACATCTACAGTGGCCAATTAACCCACCAACCCCGCGCGTTTTTGGGACGTGGGGGGAAACCGGAGCACCCGGGGGAAACCCACGGTCACGGAGAACGTGCAAACTCCACACAGACAGTATCAGAGGTCGGGATCGAACCCGGGTCTCTCGGGCTGCACCACCATCCCCCAACAGGTCAATGGAGTATCAGGGCAATGGCACCCAGGGGGGTCAGTGGGGGGGTTGGGGGTCAGTGAGAGGAATCAGTGGGGTCAGTAATGGGGGTCATTGTCAGTGGGGGGGGGGGTCAGTGAAGGGGAGGTCAGTGAGGGGTCAATGGGGGGGGTCAGTTGGGGGTGGTCAGTCCCCAGGGCGGATGTCTCCCTGTACATGTCACATGAGCCCTGGACCCTCAGCTCCGGGGCCAGAATCCTGCCCTGTTTTCCTCTTGATCAAAGCTACGTTTTAAAGGCCAGCGTTTACCCCCCGACCCTACCTGCTCCCGAGAAGGACGGGATGAGCCACCCCCTTGAACCGCCGCAGTCCGTGTGGGGAAGGGACTCCCACGGTGCTGTTGGGGAGGGAGCTCCAGGGTTTAGACCCAGTGACGGTGAAGGAATGGCGAAATATTTCCCAGTCAGGGTGGGGTGTGACTGGGAGGGGAACCTGCGGGTGGTGGTGTCCCCCTGCACCCACTGCCCTTCTCCTGGGTGGGAGAGATGGTGGGTTTGGGAGGTGCTGTTGGAGGAGCCTGGGTGAGTAACCGCGGAGCGTTGTGTAGACGGTGCACCCTGCAGCCACTGTGCGCTGGTGGTGGAGGGAGGGGGTGTTTAGGGGGGTGGATGGGGTGCCGATCGAGTGGCTGCTTTGTCCTGGACGGTGTCGAGCTCCTCGAGAGTTGTTGGAGCCACACTCACCCAGGACCGTGGGGAGTGCCCCGTCACACTCTGGACCGTGCACTGTAGATGGGGGCAAGGTCCTGGGTGTTGGGAGGTGAGTCCCTCACCGCAGGTTCCCCAGCCTCTGACCTGCTCCGGTAGCCACGGGCTTTGTGTGGTGATCCAGCGGGAAGGTGTTGGTGGCAGGAGGCTCAGCGATGGTATCGGATGTCAGGGGTGGATGGTCAGGCTCTCTCCTGTCAGAGATGGCCATTGCCTGGCATGGACGTTACTTGTCACTTCTCAGCCCATGCCCGATGTTGTCCAGGACTTGCTGCACGCAGACATGGGCTGCTTCACCTGCTGAGAGGTTGTGACAGGAACTGGTCATTGTGCATCAACAGTGGACATCGCCACTTCTGACAGAAGGAAGGTCACTGATGGAGCAGCTGGAGATGGCTGGACCCAGGAGATGGCCCTCAGGACCTCCCCCAGTGACCTCCCACTTGCTCTGTGTGAGGACGGACTCCAGCCACTGGTGTGTTTAGCCAGTGATACCCACTGACCCGTGTTACCAGGGCTCCTTGGTACCATGTCAATGTTCCCCTGACATCAGGGCAGTCAGTCTCAGCTCACTCTGGGATTCAGCCCTTTGGAAGTGGAATTGGTTTATTATTGTCACTTGTACCGAGGTACAGTGAAAAACTTGTCTTGTGTACCGATCATACTGATCAATTCATCACACGGCGCATTGAGGCAGTACAGGGTAAAGCAATAACAGAATGCAGAGTAAAGTGTCACAGCTACAGAGAAAGTGCAGTGCAGGCAGACAATAAGGTGCAAGGCCACAACGAGGTAGATTGTGCGGTCAAGAGTCCATCTTATCGTACTAGGGGACTGTTCAATAGTCTTATAACAGCGAGGTAGAAGCTGTCCTTGAGCCTGGTGGTACGTGCTTTCAGGCTTTTGTATCTTCTGCCCGATGGGAGAGGGGAGAAGAGGGAATGTCTGGCATGGGTGGGGTCTTTGATTATGTCGGCTGCTTTACCGAGGCAGCGGGAAGTATAGACAGAGTTCATGGAGGGGAAGCTGGTTTCCGTGACGCGCTGGGCTGTGTCCACAACTCTCTGCAGTTTCTTGCAGTCCCAGGCAAAGCAGGTGCCGTACCAAGCCGTGATGCATCCAGATAGGATGCTTTCTGTGGGGCATTGATAAAAATTGGTGAGGGTCAAAGGGGACATGCCGAATTTCTTTAGCATCCTGAGGAAGTAGAGGTGCTGGTGAGCTTTCTTGGCTGTGGTGTCTACGTGGTTGGACCAGGACAGGCTGTTGGTGATGGATAGCCCTTTGTCCATATTTGAACCTGTGCTGTGATGGGGTGTGGAGCTGAGTAGTTGCTGGTGAACAGGTTACAGAGCTGCTCGGTTACACCATGGATGGCAGCTTCCCACCGATGACCGAGGTTAGACCCTGGGATGGGGGTGACCAGTCTCGGCTGCTGACAGTGGTGTTGCCCCAGAGAATGGTGAGGGTCAGGGGTGGTGGGGTCACTCCCCAGTCACTGGACGATACACCAGCCGCTCGTCGCCCACACTGAGAGCCAGCGGTGCAATGGGGAGGGGTGGCTGGGATTGGGCAGCCCTGGAGCCAGCCAGTTGGCTGGGTCAGAACCCTGGTGTGACCCCCAGTCCACCGGCTGGGTACGTAGGGCAAGGGGTGGAGGATTGGAACCTGATTCCGTGGAACCTCTGTCCTCACAGGGACCCTGGCTCACTCACAGGATGCCTCTCCCACACCCCTCCCCAGGAACATGCTCCCCTCCTCCCCCACCCTCCCATCTGCTGCCTACCCCCACCCTGACCAATGGCTGCAGCCTCCAACCCACAGTCAATACCCCCCCACCGATATCCACCACCCCCCCAAACTCACCTCCCCAGCCCCCCCAGCCCCAGACTTTGGGAATGAAGCTTCCCAGATACCCTTGGTGAGGACCCCCACCCACAGAATGGTGATGGTTGAGCAGAGACTCCTTGTCCACAGGAAACTGCAGAGAGTTGTGGACACAGCTCAGCACGTCGCGGAAACCAGCCTCCCCTCCACGGACTCTGTCTACACTTCTCGCTGCCTCGGTAAAGCAGCCGACATAATCAAAGACCCCACCCACCCCGGACATTCTCTCTTCTCCCCCCTCCCATCAGGCAGAAGATACAAAAGCCTGAAAGCACGTACCACCAGGCTCAAGGACAGCTTCTATCCTGCTGTTATAAGACTATTGAATTGTTCCCTAGTACGATAAGCTGGACTCTTGACCTCACAACCTACTTCATTGTGACCTTGCACCTTACTGTCTGCCTGCACTGCACTTTCTTTGTAACTGTCACACTTTATTCTGCATTCTGTATTGTTTTACCCTGTACAACCTCAATGCACTGTGTAATGAATTGACCTGTACGAACGGTATGCAAGGCAAGTTTTTCACTGGACCTTGGTACCAGTGACAATAATGAACCAATAGCAATACCAATGCCCTGCAGAATGCAGAAGGTCCCTGCCCCTGGTCACAGCCGTACATCCCATCAGCATCTGATGGAAAATCGGCGTCAGGTTGGGGAGTGGGAGATCCGACAGAGCCCCCACCTTGTGGGGCTGAGCTGTGATGCCCTCAGGGTGGAAGAGCTGCCAACGATTCCCTGGGGGTTGTGCTATGCACTGGAGCTGGGCCTGATGCTGCCTGATTCCTGAGCCAGCAGTACACTGTCTCCATGTTCAAGAATTTAAAAACAACTCCCTGAAACCCTGCAGGGAACAGTGGAGCACAGTGCTTTTACCAGATATCACCAGAAATTGCCCTTGGATTTTTAATGAATAGCAAATTCTGTTAGTGCTCCAAAAAAGTAATTTTTTTGAAATAACTGATTTCATGTTGAGTGTTGGCAAGCTGCAGCTTTTAGTGAAGGAGGTGTCGGTGGCCTGGGACGGCACCAAGGACGGTCCACCCGTCTCCCTCTGCCCTGCCTCTGGGCTCAGGAGTTCTCAGCCGAGGGAGCTTGCGCTCCTCAACCATCGGCAGTCGACTCGGCTGAGACAGCAGGAACTGATGGGCGGAGTGGCCTCCTGTGTGCTGGGGGGCCAAACCAGTCCAGGGCCTTCTGACAAGGTCAGCATTGGCCATTTTATTCCCAGAACTCCGGTCTTCAGGCTCCGAAGCCGGGATTAATCAGTCCAAAGTGTCCTGATGCAGGAGGAGTTTTGTAGCTGCTTCCAGCGACTGACTCCGAGCTTGGTGTTGGCTCTGAGGATTCGGCCCACCATCGATCCCCCAGTTTCTCCTCCCTTCTCATCACTGCCACACGGATGGATTCTAGTTGTCACTGGAGCGTGAGGCCAGCCCAGTCCAGGGAGAACACAGCCGTGCCTCTCCTGCACTGTTCCTGTGCCCTCAGAGTGTCCCTCACACCGTGGCTATGTCTGGGCCCAGCATGGGGAGAAGGTGCTGGGGATCCTGCTGCCCTTCCTCAGCCTGCCCATCTGTGTGGACCTCCTGTTGCGCCACTGCCAGGGCACGGGGGACCCTCTGGGTACAAACTCACCCACAGCCAGGGCGGGAGCTGAAGGAGGCAGGTGGGTGTTCTTGTCCTCATCAGCTGGGGCACAGAATGTGGAGGTTGGCAGGTTATGTTGCACCTTGAGAGCCGTCCGCACTTGGAGCAGGGCATGCAGTTCTGGTCACCACACTACAGGAAGGAGGTGAGAGCGCTGGCGAGGGTGCAGAGGAGATTCCCCAGAGTGGTGCCAGGATTGGGGGTCTTCAGTTATGGGGAGAGGCCGGACAGGCTGGGACTATTTTCCCCGGAGCGAAGGAGGCTGAGGGGGAACCTGAGAGGAGTGATAACATTTTCAGAGGTATGGGTAAGGCGTCAAGGTTCACGGTGAGAGGGGGGAGGTTCACAGGGGACTGAGGGGTGAGTTCTTTACTCAGAGAGCGGTTGGTATCCCGACCTCGCTGCCCAAGGAGGTGGCAGAATCTGGTGGGGTCAGTAGGATTAACAGGCATTTAGACAGGCACTTGAATAGACAAGGTACAATGTGGGCAATGGTGTAGCTGGGCAGAGGGACGGCATGGACACAATGGGCTGAAGGGCATCTTTCTGTGTTGTACAACTGTGACTGCTCCAACCTGATTGGCTGAGCTCTGCTCAGCTGAGATGTGACCCACCAGACAACCGCCGGCCGGGTCAGCTCGGAGTCACGGGCACAGGACCCACACCCGCCCAACACCCCTCCACAACATCTGCCCAACATCACACCCGCCCCACACCCCAACATCACACCTGCACGACACCCCTCCATCACACCCGCCCAACATCCCTACACAACACCCGCCCAACGTCCCTCCATCAGGTTGAGGGGGAGTGGTTGGGGAGGAGGGCAGGGACTGGATTTGGAGGAGTTGGTGGGAGCAAAGACTGGGGGTGGGGAATGGACAGGGATGGGGTTGGGTTTGGGGGTGAGGGATGGGATTGGGGGGTGGAGGTTGGACATGGGCAGGGGATGGGGTTGGGGCGGGGGAAGGACGGGGGCGGGGGGATGGGGTTGGGGGCGGGGAATGGACGGGCGGGGGATGGATTTGGGAGCGGGGGTTGGGGAGGGGACTGGGGGTTCAGGAGATGGGTGGGTCAGAGAGTTGGGAGACCACATGGATGGGGAAGGGATTCAGGGGATCGGAGGGATTGGCAGACGGGAGAGTTGGGAGGGTGGTGCTGGAAGTCGGAGAGGCTCGGAATGCTGGGATCATCTGCTCCTGGGCTCCCTCGTGCATTACCCCTGAACACAGTGACTTCACCCACTGACCCACTGACCCACTGCCAGCCAAGGTGTGGCTGAGGTCCCGTCACTCCCTACCTCACCCCCCCTCCCCCCCGCCTCCCCGCCTCCCCCCCCAACCTGCCTCCCCCTCCCCCCCTCCTCGCCTCCCCCCCTCCCCCCCTGCCTCCCCCCCCTGCCTCCCCCCCCGCCTCTCCTCCCCCCCCTCCCCACCCTGCCTCCCCCCCCTCCCTGCCTCCTTGCTCTACCTAACCCAGAGCATGGCCACTTTCTGGGGTCCCTGCTCCCACTTTCTGCCCCTGAAGGTGTGTGCAGAGTGTCAGGGACACTCACCGTTGAGCTCAGACAAAGAATCACAGATGGCAAATAGGAAAAATGATCTTTCCCGGCGTCTCGCTCAGAGCTTCCAAGTAAATGGTGAAGGGTAAAGGGTGGCTTGTTCAGGAGGCTAAATATAAATCGCTGGGGAACAATGGGGCCTTTCAGCCTCAGCTGGTCACCCATCAGGCCAGTCAATATTCTGCACCAACTACCAGTGCGCACCCTGCTCTGACTGTCTGTCAGCAAAGGGCACCATTTATTTGACAGTAACCCTTTCTGCTTTACATTCAACCTTCAGAATTCTTTTAAAACAGTGCCACTGCAAGGAGAAAGCAGTATTCCACAGCTGTGGTGTGGGCAGCCTGGGTCGCGGAGTGGGCGTAGGAGCTGTTGATGTGGTGACCGCCTGTTCAGTGCATGGAATCGGACAGCGTGCCGGGACCGGAGAATCTCCCTCGTTACTCCTTTGTCCTCTCAATGCACAAACCCAGGCTCGAGTTGAATTGACACTCGCAGCTTCAGGCGGGCAGGGGACTGACGGGTGGTGACCAGGACACCAGGTGAAGGTGTGTTGCGGGGGTGGGGAGCATCCCCATGCTGAGAGTGGCTGTGGTTGGGGACACAGGGCACGAGTCGGGGGAGAGAGCGGGAACGTTCCAGAGGGAATGGGAGAAAGATCAGCAGGGCTGTGGGATCGAGCAGGAGGAGAGAGGTAAGGAAAGAGTCTGGCATCTGTAGAATGGGCCCAGTGGCCAGCGGTGGATGCTCTGTGGCCAGTGGCCAATGACCAGTGGTGGATGGTCTGTGGCCAATGATCAATGGCCAGTGGTGGATGGTCTGTGGCCAGTGGCTGCAGTGGCCAGTGTTGGATGGTCTGTGGCCAGTGTTGGATGGTCTGTAGCCAGTGGCTACAGTGGCCAGTGGTGGATGGTCTGTGGCCAGTGGCCGCAGTGGTCAGTTGTGGATTGTCTGTGGCCAGTGGTCAAGGGTCAGTGTTGGATGGTCTGACGTAACAGGTTAGGAAGGTGTATAAAAGGCAAGGCCAAATGTTATTGTCAGAACTCAGAGCAGCACTGAACCGGTTCTCCCTGGGTTGTCAGTCTGTGCCCAGTGGGTACGGCAGGGATTGGGCCCCAGTCTGTGCCCAGTGGGTACGGCAGGGATCGGGCCCCAGTCTGTGACCAGTGGGTACGGCAGGGATCGGGCCCCAGTCTGTGACCAGTGGGTACGGCAGGGATCGGGCCCCAGTCTGTGACCAGTGGGTACCACAGGGATCGGTAATGGGTCTCCAGTCTGTGGGCGGGGGGAGGGTGGGTGAGTGGGCAACAACGGGGCAGTGTTTGTCTCAGTGGGTCAGGCAGCATCTGTGGAGAGGACGAACACTTGTGTTTCGGGCTGGGACCCTGCAGCAGGACTGAGGGTTGAGAGATGGAGGGGCTGGTATGAAGCAGATGTTGAGGAGGTGGAGCAGATGTTGGGGAGGTGGGTGTAGGTGAGGAAGGGGTGTTGGCAGCATACTGTGGTGGTAGGGCAGAATGTGTGTTCCGGCCGGTTCCTCCCGGGGCCCCCCACCCACGGCATCAGTGTCATACACTGCCGCCTCAGGGAACCCCCCCCACCCCCATGTTCCTTCCCTTCCCCCCCACCCCTTTTTTCCTTCCCCTTCCCCCCCCCCCCCCCCCCCCCACTGCCTGTGTTGCTTCCCAGCACCCACACACCTAGCTCTCTTCTCCCTTGGTGCATCTTTCCAATCCCCTCCCACACCTGCCCATTGATGCCCCCATCTGGTCCCCTCCCATCCCATCCCGTCTCCCCCCCTCCCATCCCATCCCATCTCCCCCTCTCCCCTCACCTCTTCACACTGGATGTCTCCCCTCCACATGCTCAGACCTGGTGCAGGGTCCTGACCCACAGAGCCGACCACGCCTCCATCTCGACAGCCGCTGCCTGACTCCTGAGCTCCTGCAGCTCCTTGCTCTGGATCCCAGACTGTGTCCTGCAGCTGGAGACACTCAGGGACCCGTTACTGTCTCCAGACACACCGTGCAGGTTGAGGGACACTCTCCTATTTCCCACACTAAATGTCTGACGGAATCTCCGAGTGAGTTTGGGAATCTGCTGCCAATTAGTTCCGGTGTAGAGGATTTCAGGGTCCATCCCACGGGGAGAACTATCGAGATGGCCAACGCTGAGAGACCCTCATGGGGCGGACAGGATAATCTGACTGTGTCGATCCGGGCTGGTTTTAAGAAGTCTGTGTGTGTGAAGAATGGAGTTTTTGAAGCAGTTAATGTAATCATGTTGAGAGCCACCAGCGCCAGCAGAGCTGCTTGGCCTTTGTGCACGGCCCCACGAGGACCTCCCGTGGCTCCCCAACCACAGAGGAGAGTTTGCTCCCAGAACACGTGTGTCAGTGTCTCCGAGACAGAATTCACACGTCGGCTGTGTGCTGCCCAGTGATAATGCACGCGAACCAACAGGCAGGATAAACATGGGACGGGAACCAGACGGCGGTTTGCCTTCAGGAAGAGCCAGAGCTCAGATAGGTTTAGAGGAGATGTGAAGGTTAACAGGAGGGTGAGAATCACGCTGTGTGCCACAGTGTGTGGAGGAGACAGCGGTAGGAGTGGGTCTTCACGTCCTTCAAACCTGCCCCACCATTCACAGTGACAGTGGCCCCGACTGTGCCCATTCCCCACAACCCTCAGTTTCTCGATCTAAAAAATATTTATCCATCTCCACTTTAAGTACTTCCTATGATCCGGCCCCCACCACCTGCTGGGGGCAGAGAACTCCAGAGATTCACCACCCTCACAAAACAAGCAGTTTCTACACACCTCAGTTTTAACTGACTGGCCCCTATCTTGTAGTTATGTTTCACAGGAGAAAATTTGTGCAGTCTGCCTGTAGTTGGTGGGTGTGTTTGGGCGGTCTGCCTGTAGTTGGTGGGTGTGTTTGTGCAGTCTGCCTGCAGTTGGCGGGTGCATTTCGGTGGTCTGCCTGTAGTTGGTGGGTGTGTTTGGGCGGTCTGCCTGTAGTTGGTGGGTGTGTTTGGGTGGTCTGCCTGTAGTTGGTGGGTGTGTTTGGGTGGTCTGCCTGTAGTTGGTGGGTGTGTTTGGGCGGTCTGCCTGTAGTTGGTGGGTGTGTTTGTGCAGTCTGCCTGCAGTTGGCGGGTGCATTTCGGTGGTCTGCCTGTAGTTGGTGGGTGTGTTTGGGCGGTCTGCCTGTAGTTGGTGGGTGTGTTTGGGTGGTCTGCCTGTAGTTGGTGGGTGTGTTTGGGCGGTCTGCCTGTAGTTGGTGGGTGTGTTTGGGTGGTCTGCCTGTAGCTTCCAGTGCAAACTGTGGAAGGGTAGAAATTGGAAGTGTTTATCCGGAGTGCCTGCCGTTGACCATGGAACGTTGTGGATTGCTGCATTCCCAGTGTTTGCGGTTGTCCCTGGCCTGCGTTCCCACACCGACTGTAGTGGTTAGATCGTTGAAGTGTTGCCTGAATGTTTGGAGCACACCAACCCCCAATGACATGGACAGGAAACCACCGGCAGGCAGCTTGCACCCAACAGTCGGCCCAGATTCCTTGGACAGGCTGAGGATCAGCCGCCCTCCAACACTGACACAGCGTGGGCTCCCGTCCAGCTGCAGCTTCCTGTCTTGTCTCAAAGTGACCCGGGGAGGGTGGTGTGCTCCCCAGGGAGGGGGGTCTGTGATCCAGGGAGGGTGGTGTGCTCCCCGGGGAGAGTGGTGTGCTCCCCAGGGAGGGGGGTCTGTGATCCAGGGAGGGTGGTGTGCTCCCTGGGGAGAGTGGTGTGTGATCCGGGGAGGGGGGTGTCTGACCCAGGGAGGAGGGTGTGCTGTCTGACCCGGGGAGGGGGGTGTGTGACCCGGGGAGAGTGGTGTGTGATCCGGGGAGGGGGTGTGTGACCCGGGCAGAGTGGTGTGACCTGGGGAGGGGGGTGTGTGACCCGGGCAGAGTGGTGTGACCTGGGGAGGGGGGTGTGTGCTGCCCAGGCAGGTAACAGCACAGGGCGCTCAGGGGGAAACGTGGCACAGGTCTGCTGTCAGCTGGGAGGGGGAGGGAGAGGGAGAGAGGGAGAGGGGGAGGGGGGAGGGAGAATATATTTGTTCTCTGAGCTAAGGAGAAGCACGTAAGGAAGGTCCCAGCAGGAGGTCTGTGGCAGGTTGTCCTGTGGAATCTCCTCAACTCCCATCTGAGTGTGTTCAGGCTGAGGTCCCACCCACACCCACACCCACACCCACACCCACACCCCCACCTCTGCGCACACACACCCACCCTCACCCACACCCCCACCCCTGCACACACACCCACCCTCACCCACACCCCAACAACGTGCAGGGTCGGTGGGTTAATTGGTCCCCAGTGTGTGGGTGGTGAAGAGGGGTGGGGGGGAAGAATCTGAGGGGAGTTGGTGGGAATGTGGGGAGAATTAAATGGGATCGGTGTGAGTGGGTACTCAATGCTGGCACGGACTCGATGGGCTGAAGGGCCTGTTGGTGTAACTGACGTCTCCACAGTGAAAGCAGAGGTTACACGTTAACGACGAGTTGTTGTTCCCGTTGGTACAATTCCGAAAGCTGTGTCCTGGGTTTGTGTCCGTACAAATTCCTTCCTGTGACTGACTGCTTGTGGGCAGCTGGACTCCGGAATGTCTTTGATCTGTCACCGGACAGCAGCCGGCACTGGGAACGGGAACGTTCCTGCCGCAGGGGCTGTGGGAACGTTGGGACACGGGGAAGCTGCTGCTCTGTCCCTGCCTGAATATTCCTTCCTTCCTTCCCCAGCCTACTCCCGAGAACTCGGAGTCTGGGAATCCCTCCTATCTCAGTCCGCGTCCCATCCCTCCACCCTGCTCCAAGCACTGCAGGCCCAGGGGTGTGTGGGGGTGGGGGGAGCATGGGGGAAGGTGAGGAGAGGGGGATGGGGTGTAGGATTGGAGAGAGGGACGGGAGGGAGATAAGGGCCAGAGAAGGGAGGGGGTGACGGATGATGAGAGGAGAGGGGAGGGATCGGAGAGGGGAGGGTGCAGAGAGGGGAACACAAGAACATAAGAAACAGGAGCAGGAGGAGGTCATCTGGCCCGTCGAGCCTGCTCCGCCATTCAATAAAACCATGGCTGATCTGGCCGTGGACTCAGAGCCACCTACCTGCCTTTTCCCCATAGCCCTTAATTCCCCTACTGTGTAAAAATCTATCTAACTGTGTCTTAAATATATTTAATGAGGCAGCCTCTATTGGTATTGGTTTATTATTGTCACTTGTACCGAGGTATAGTGAAAAACTTGTCTTGCAAACCGATCGTACAGGTCAATTCATTACACAGTGCAGTTACATTGGGTTAGTACAGAGTGCATTGATGTAGTACAGGTAAAAACAATAACAGTACAGAGTAAAGTGTCACAGCTACAGAGAAAGTGCAGTGCAATAAGGTGCAAGGTCACAACAAGGTAGATCGTGAAGTCATAGTCCATCTCATTGTATAAGGGAACCATACAATAATCTTATCACAGTGGGGTAGAAGCTGTCCTTAAGTCTGGTGGTACGTGCCCTCAGGCTCCTGTATCTTCTACCCGATGGAAGAGGAGAGAAGAGAGAATGACCTGGGTGGGTGGGGTCTTTGATTATGCTGGCTGCTTTGCCAAGGCAGCGAGAGGTCAAGACAGTGTCCAAGGAGGGGAGGCTGGTGTCTGTGATGTGCTGCGCTGTGTCCACAACTCTCCGCAGTTTCTTGCAGTCCTGGGCAGAGCAGTTGATGTTCCAAGCTGTGATGCATCCGAATAGGATGCTTTCTATGGTGCATCAGTAAAAGCTGGTGAGTGCCTTCCCTGCGCAGAGAATTCCACAGATTCACTACTCTCTGGGAAAAGCAGTTTCTCCTCATCTCCATCCTAAATCTACTCCCCCAAATCTTGAGGCTATGTCCCCTAGTTCTAGTCTCACCTACCAGTGGAAGCAACCTTCCTGCCTCTATCTTATCTATCCCTTTCATAATTTTATATGTTTCTATAAGATCCCCTCTCATTCTTCTGAATTCCAGCGAGTATAGTCCCAGGCAACTCAATCTCTCCTCATAGGCTAACCCCCTCATCTCCAGAATCAACCTGGTGAACCTCCTCTGCACTGCCTCCAAAGCCAGTATATCCTTCCTCAATAAGGAGACCAGAACTGCACGCAGTACTCCAGGTGTGGCCTCACCAGTACCCTGTACAGTTGCAGCATAACCTCCCTGCTCTTAAATTCAATCCCTCCAGCAATGAAGACCAATGTTCCATTTGCCTTCTTGATAACTTGTTGCACCTGCAAACCAACCTTTTGCAATTCATGCACAAGCCCTCCCAAGTCCCTCTGCGCAACAGCATGTTGCAATCTTTCACCATTTAAATAATAATCTGATCTTCTATTCTTCCTTCCAAACTGGATGTCCTCGCATTTACCAACATTGTACTCCATCTGCCAGACCCTTGCCCACTCACTTCACCTATCTATATCTCTCTGCAGACTCTCTGCATCCTCTGCACAATTTGCTTTTCCACTCAATTTAGTGTCATCAGCTAACTTAGATACGCTGCACTCGGTCCCCTCTTCCAAATCATTAATGTATATCGTGAACAGTCGGGCCCAGCACCGATCCCTGCGGCGCCCGCTCACCACTGACTGCCAACCAGAGAAACACCCACTTATCCCAACTCTCTGCCTTCTGTTGGTTAACCAATCCTCTCTCCATGCTAATACATCACCCCCAACTCCACGCATCCTTATCTTATGGAACAGTCTTTTATGTGGCAACTTATCGAACACCTTCTGGAAATCCAAGTATACAACATCCACCTGTTCCCCTCTGTCCACTGCACTCATTATATCCCCAAAGAACTCCAGTAAATTTGTCAAACAGGACCTGCCCTTCCTGAGTCCATGCTGTGTCTGCCTGATGGAACCACTTCTATCCAGATGTCTCATGATTTCTTCTTTAATGATAGCTTCAAGCATTTTCCTGACTACAGATGTTAAGCTAACTGGCCTATAGTTACCCGCCTTTTGCCTACATCCTTTATTAAACAGTGGCGTGACATTCGCTGTCTTCCAATCTGCCGGGACCTGCCCAGAGTGCAGAGAATTTTGGTAAATTATCACAAACGTCTCTATATAACTTCTGCCATTTCTTTCAGTACCCTGGGATGCATCCCATCAGGACCAGGGGACTTGTCTACCTTTAGGCCCACTAGTTTGCTCATCACTACCTCTTTAGTGACAGCGATTGTATCGGGGTCCTCACCTCCCATCGCATCCATAACATCTCTCTTTGGCATGTTAAACGTTTTCTCCACCGTGAAGACCGACACAAAATAGTTGTTCAAGGCCTCAGTCATTTCCACATTACCCAATGTTAATTCCCCCTTCTCATCTTCCAAAGGACCTACGTTCACTTTAGCCGCCTGTTTCCACTTTATATAATTGTAAAAACTTTTACTATCTGTTTTTATATTTTGTGCTAGTTTACTTTCATAATCTATCCTCCCTTTCCTTATTGCTTGCTTAGTGGTTCTTTAACAAAGTTTTCCCAATCTTCCAGTTTCCCACTACTCTTGGTGACTTCGTACACATGAGCTTTTAGTTTGATGCCTTCATTTATTTCCTCAGTTATCCAAGGCTGGCTCTCCCCACCCTTACTGACCTTGCTCTTAACTGGAATATATGTCTGTTGAGCATCGTGAAAATTTTCTTTGAAAGTCTTCCCCGTTCCTCAACTGTCCCACCATACAGCCTGTGTCTCCAGTCTACACTAGCCAACTCCTCCCTCATCCCATTGTCGTCTCCCTTGTTTAGGCATATAATGTGCTGGTTTTAGGTAGAACTGTTGCACCCTGAATGAATATTCTCTGAGTGAAACCTCTTCCTGGTTTGAAGGGGCAGTTTGGGAATTATCAGAGAGGGAAGGGGGTGCCTGTGGGCTTCACCAGCAAGGCAGCGCTGAGGGGTGTGTGTGAGTGCCTCTCCTGGGCAGGCTGTGTTCCCAAGCAGTGCTGGTGTGAAACCAGTGCTGAGGTGGCTGCCCACCCAGGTGTGAGGGCACTGTTGTCGGGGTCCTTGCCTGGTTCACCAGGAGAGCAGAGGTTGAGCACTTGTGGTCACCCCCACCCCCAGCACTGGCTGCTGTCACGTACACTCCACCACTGGCACACATTGGAGACAACACTGCCCCTCCTGCTCACAGCACAAGACTGACACAGCTGACCCCACTGTCACTCCCACCAAACCCCATTCTCTTTCACTGCCATCATTCAAGGGGGCAGTGGGTTGACGTGTGTGGTGGGTTCCACTGGGGAGTGGTGGGGCCGAGGTCCCTGCTGACATTGCCGAGGGAGTGAGCAACAGAGGTGTCCTGGAAATATCACTGCTCAGTCCTCAGGTCCTCTGGTCTGTGTGCTGGTTGACATCACTCCCTATTTCTGGGGCAGACTTCCATCTTCCGCCTGACCTACAGGATGTGTGTGGTTAGGGACAAGTTGTAGTGAGTGAAGCAGCACTGCTTCTCCACGGGGCCACCCTCCGATAAAGGGAGAGCGGTGACCAGGGTGAGGCACCTGTTGTCAGAGGGACAGAGACCAGCCTCTGACCCTGGACACCACAAACACCAGCTCCAGCCCTTGGCCAAGTGGCCATGGAGGTCGATGTGGCTGTGGCTGAGATGGTGCACTGCTGATGGTTGGTGTGGTGAGCCTGAGACGTGTAACACATCTGTAACACTTAAAGGGAGGAGCTCTGTGTCGGTGGATGTTGGGGTTTGCAATGGGTTTGTGTGTGCTGCTCACCGTGGACTGTTCAATATGTCACAGGTGTGAAGGGAAAAGATTTAAAGGGGACCTGAGGGGCAACTTTTCACACAAGTGGTTGGGGGGTGTGTGGGACGAGCTGCCAGAGGAAGTGGTGGAGGTGGGTACAGTTACAATGTTTAAAGGACATTTAGACAAGCCCAGGGACAGGAAAGGTTGAGAGGGATATGGGCCAAATGTAAATGAAACTAGCTTGGGTCTACACATGGTCAGCACGGACAAGTTGGGCCGAAGGGCCTGTTTCCATGCTCTATAACTCTGTGACTCTAATGACCTGGACTGTGGTATCAGAGATAAAGTGTACAGGTTTGTTGTTGGTACCAAAGTGCGGAGTGGAACAATGGCCCAGCGTGTGATGGGTACGCAGGTCTTGAGGTGACGTGGATGGTCCATGAAGCTGTCAGGACAATGCCGAACCACAGTGAGAGAAGGCAGCAGAGGGAAGGGAGGAGGAGGAAGGTTGGGGGGGTGTGGGGGGAGAGCAGGGTGAGCACCCTCTGTGCAGGTGCCCATGGCAGTGCTGGAGGTGTGGAGGTCAAGGTCATACAGTCCTAGAGTCATAGACAAGGTGAGCAAACTACTGTGAGTGAATGAAGTCAGGTACAGTTGAGGAAGCTGACTTCTGTTGGACAGATGTTTGGTGACGGTGGTACTGAGGTTCTGTTGGACAGATGTTTGGTGACGGTGGTTCTGAGGTTCTGTTGGACAGATGTTTGGTGACGGTGGTACTGAAGGTCTGTTGGACAGATGTTTGGTGACTGTGGTCATGAGGTTCTGTTGGACAGATGTTTGGTGACTGTGGTCATGAGGTTCTGTTGGACAGATGTTTGGTGACAGTGGTACTGAAGGTCTGTTGGACAGATGTTTGGTGACTGTGGTCATGAGGTTCTGTTGGACAGATGTTTGGTTACTTTGGTGTTCTTGGATCCCTCTCACCGCCATCCAAGTGAGGTCTGGTGATGAGGCATTCTGCCAGATGGTTTGGACAATCTGCTGGAGGAACCATCCTGCTGGATGCACCGCGTCCTTCTCCCACAGGGCCTGCAGGACGTTCCGTGCTAACCACTGCCTGCCAGGCTTGTGGCCAAAGGTGCTGCCCTGAAGGACGGGTTGTGCGGCAAAGACCAACAGAACGGTGTGGCGGTGAGTCTAGGCCCGTCCTTCGCCATGCCAGGGACAGGGAGAACCTCAGCACGCAGTGACACTTGCTGCCTGCGTACTTTGGATCCGCGCACAGCCTGACACAGCCATACACACAGCTGGCTGTGGGGACAAGGGTGACGTTGGGTATGACTGAGTGAACCCCTCCCTGGTTAGGCTGCTGTGACCAACACTTCCATCCGTGGCGGCAGGAAACACTTGGCCATGGGGAAGGTTGCAGGCAGACCTGCAGCATGGCCGTGGTTAGCTGAGGTGGCCTCGGTCAAGGAGATCCAGTGGGTGGTGGGTGCACATACCCTGTCCAAATGTCCTGTCCCAGCATGTGGGACAGGAACGTCTGAAGACTAGGTGTGAGCTGCGTACAATTTCAACATTTGAAAGGTGTTTGGATGAGAAAGGCTGGAGGGATCCGGGTCTAATGAAGGCAGTTAGGATCATGTAGATAGACATTGCGGTCAGCATGGACCAAGTGGGCTGAAGGGCCAGTTTCTGTGGGTACAGTTCTGGGACTCTTAAGCTGCAGAAGGGATGGTTCAGGCACAAACAGGACCACCTCAGGGAAGGGGTACAGGTCTGCCGTCTCCCTGAGGCCTCGGGTACAACTGTCAAAGCAGCAGTGCAATGTTCACGGGAGTGGGAGCTGGTGCTGACAGGATCACAGCCCCTCTCTGTCAAAACAACTTCTCTGGAAAAGTTGTTGATAAGGACTAATTAAAATGAGCGATTTCACAGATGTACACCGTTCAATCAAATGTCAAAATCACCGTGAGTGTGATCGTATTACAGCAAGGGCACTTCATAACATAAACAGATAGAAGCATGGTTCAGGGAAACCTCCTGTGACCCCCTTCCCCCTCCTAGTGGGCAGGGGGAGGGGGTGTGGGGACTGCAGGAGGGGCCAGCTTTCTGGTCTGCCACTGCCCAGCATTGTAGTGAAGTACACGGGGCTAGGACTGGATTGTACCTGGGACAGAGTCTGGGACAAGGTCAGGGAGTCACAGGTAGACAGGGTGGTGAAGGTGGCCTTTGGCACACTGACCATCATCAGTCATGACAATGAGTACAGAAGCTGGGAGGTTGTGTTGCTGTTGTACAGGACATTGGTGAGGCTGCACTTGGAGTACTTTGTTCAGTCCTGGTCACCCTGTTATAGGAAAGATGCCATTACGCTGGAAAGAGTGCAGAGGAGATTTACGAGGATGTTGCCAGAACTTGAGGGACTGAGTTATAGGGAGAGGTTGGGACTTAATTCCAGAGCATAGGAGACTGAAGGGTGACCTTATAGAGGTGTATAAAATCAACAGGACTATGGGTAGGGTGAATCTGCAGTCTTTTCCCCAGGGAAAGGGAACCAAAAACTAGAGGGCACAGGTCTGAGGTGAGAGGGGAAAGGTTTAAAAGGGACTTTAGGTGCAACTTCTTCACCCAGAGGGTGGTGCGTACATGGAACGAGCTGCCAGAGCAAGTGGGTGAGGCAGATACAACATCTAAAAGACACTTGGACAGGAAAGGTTGAGAGGATCTGGGCCAAACGTGGGCAAATGGGACTGGCTTAGACGGGAACCTTGGTTGGCATGGATGAGTTGGGCCGAAGGGCCTGTTTCCGTGCTGTAGGACTCTGACTTTCTCAGTGTGGGGGGCAGGAGCAGTGCGGTGCTCCTGAGAGAGGGCGAGAGGGCCTGTTGACTTGAGTCCTGTCCCTGGCTGCGTCTCAGTGGTGGGGGAGCTCGGTGCCTGGTCGGGCCCATCTCTGACTCCCTCGCACTCTGGAATCCTTCAGAGAATTGGTTGGCAGTCGGGAATGCAGATTATGGATCTGCAGGTAAATGGGGAAGCTGGTAGGTGTGGAATGGGAAGTCGCCCCAAGTGCAGGGATGGGGTAGAGTGTGTGACCACGTGGACAACCTGTACACCAACACACAGTACCAGGAGCGGAGGAAACCGCAGACACTTTGGGTTGGACAAGGTGGTGGTGGCCATTACTGGGATGGGTCTGTCAGGCAGACACTTGGACATGGGAGGGAATGTGGAACCATTGAAAACCAGGAGCAGGAGTTGTCCACTCACGCCTGCCTCTCCGCCCGGTGTGGTCAGGGCTGACCCTTTAATGGCACATGGCCGTCCCCTCGCTCCCCAGATCCGTCACACCACTTGTGTCTGACCAGCCACCCATCTCCCCCAATGCATTCAGTGACCTGCTGGCTCAGTTTTCTGGGCAGCGTGTTTGGAGTGACGAGGGCCTCTCAGGATGGGTACCGGGGATAGTCTGACTGAGAGCTGCAGCTCGACCCGTGTCCTGCAGGTTCCAGCGTTGGCACTCTCCTGTCTCTCCAGTAGGAGTGGTGCCCCTGCTGACGCATCACTTTGTGTGGGAGGGAGGGAACGTCCTGGGGCAGGTCGAGGGGGTGTGACCCAACTGTGCCTCGGAGGTGGCACCTGCCAACGGTAATGGAATCTGGTTAACAGTCACCGTCTCCATCCCAGAGTCTCAATGTCTTTAGTCCTTGGAATGTAGGAATGTTTAAAATTATGAGAGGCATAGATAAGGTGGATGGTAACAGTCTTTTCCCCAGGGTAGGGGTGTCCAAAACTAGGGGCCGTAGGTTTGGGGTGAGAGGGGAAAGATTTAAAAGGGACCTGAGGGGCAACTTTTTCACGCAGAGCGTGGTGAGTGTATGGAACGAGCTGCCAGAGGCAGTGGGTGAGGCAGGTGCAACAGTGTCATTTAAGAAGCACTTGGATAGGTACATGGAGGGGCGGGGCTTGGAGGCTTAGGGGCCAAACTCAGGGAATTGGGACTAGCTGGGTGGGCACCGTGGTTGGCATGGACTGGTTGGGCCGAAGGGCCTGTATCTGTGCTGTATTGCTCTGTGACTCTAAAACTTAGCAGAAGTGGGTGAGGATATTGCCCCGACTATAACCTCACAAGATTCATACAGTCATTGATCACACAGCATGGAAACAGGCCCTTTGGGCATCGGTACTAACCCTCCAGCACCCACTTACACCAATCCGTCACGACCCTTTCATTCTGCCCGTGTTCCCATCCAGTTCTCCCGGTTCAGGAACCAGCCCCGTTGATGGAATCTTCTGCCTGCACCATGTGGGGAGAGTGAGAGGGGGAAGCACATCACCTCACACTCGTCTGGATTACATTCCATCTAACAACACTCCACCCAACTTTCTGTCTGATCCATATCCTGCTGTATCCTTAGAGAACCTTCCTCACCACCCACAGCACCAACAACTTTTGGGCCACGCACAAGCCCATCATCATACCTCTGACATTCACATCCATGTTGTTAACATACATCCCAAACCACAAGGGTGCCAGCATCAACCAGTGCGGTACACCTCTGGTCATAGACGTCCCTCCACCTCCAGCCTCCACGTGCTGTCACCTGCCCTGTATCCCACGTGACTAACCCCCGGACCAGCGACCACGCGGGACCTTGTCGGCCGCCTCACCAATCAGGAGAGTTTGCCAGGGCTCCGTGATTCAAGAACGGTTAAGGGAATGATGACCTTGGGGGTGAAGCTGCTGAGTTAACAGCCGAAGACTTGGACCACCGGAGGCAGTTTGAATCCCACCACGGCAGATGGGGAATTTAAATTCAATCGTGAAGTCAAGTTTCAGTGATGATGACAGTGAAACTGGTTCACGTCCCCACGGAGAAATCCGCCATCCTTACCTGGTCATGTGACTCCGGGCCCACCAATGACGTGGGCTCCTGAGCTGCCCCCGCAATGTCCCAGTGAGCCCCTCAGTACAGCGGCCCCTCAGCAATGGGGGGGGTCCACATCCGGTGGAGGGTTAAATGTCAGAGGGAAGGGGTTGGAAGCTCAGCGTGTTTGACCAGAGGTAGGCCCAGGAATGGCTGCTGTCCCTATGGGGGGAACGATTAGCCTCCCAGGGAATGCAGTGGAATGTACCGGATTGCACACGTCACATGCGTGTTCCTCCAAACTCAGATGAAGGGGTGATATGATGGGCGTTTCTTGGTTACCTGTACTGTTCCCAGGGTGGGGAATGGACACAGATCCCGGTGTTCACACAGGGATGGGATTTGGGAACTTTGCAAAAGGCAGTTGGTGCCGTGTTGACGGTTAGTTTGGAATTTGTGATGCCAGATCTTTACGGATGGGGTCACTCGGGGAGATGGGGCAGATCTGTTGGGGTTCGGAGTTCAGCTTGGCCAGAAAGCTCTCTTAGGACAAGCTTTGGCCTTGGCATGGGAGGGCAGCTGAGGTACCATAAGTTCCCATGCCAAGGGAACGTTTGCCAACGAAAGCACTGGAATATCTGAAAGCAGTAAGTTTAACAAATCAACACCCCTCCAGGTTGGGTAAAGTTTACAACATCAACCAGTGGCTTCCAGTGAGTTATTTTTGGTGTTTGATGTCCAAGCCCGGGTGCACTGTGTCTGACTTAGAGAGTTGCTGTGGCAAGGCGAGGAAAATAAAAGCATTTTAATTATTTTGGACTGAAAGATGACGCTCGAGTATGGAAAAGCTCTGGGGCACTCAGCTGTTTGCTCCCTGATGATAGGTTCTGTATTTTCCAAAACAGAAGCATCAAATCCATCTTCTCAGCCCAGACAAGACTTGAGATCGCTGCCATGTGTTTGGGAAAGCATCTACTAAATGTCATTAACTCTGTAACCCCCAGGATCTGGGCAGGGTGTGACCCATCCCTGACTGCCCCTGAGGAGGTAGGGGTGACCCGTCTCCTTGCATGGCTGTGGTCCGTGTGGGGAAGGTATTCCCCTTCCGGCTGGGAGGGAGTTCCAGGATTTAGACTCAGTGACAATGCAGGATGGTCAATAAATTTCTGGGGGGGGGGGGGTAACTACACCCATTACCTGCTGTGGGGGTAATTACACCTGTTACCCTGTGGGGGTAACAACTACACCCATTACCCCTGTGGGGTAACTACTGCTCCCATTACCCCTGTGCGAGTAACTATAGAACCATAGAACACTACAGCACAATACAGGCCCTTCGGCCCACCATGTTGTGCCAACCTTTGAACCTCGCCTAAGACTATCTAACCCCTTCCTCCCACATATCCCTCTATCTTAAATTCCTCCATATGCTTATCTAACAATCTCTTGAACTTGCCCAACGTATCAGCCTCCACCACCCCCCCAGGCAGCGCATTCCATGCACCAACCACTCTCTGGGTGAAAAACCTCCCTCTGACATCTCCCTTGAACTTCCCACCCATTACCTTAAAGCCATGTCCTCTTGCATTGAGCATTGGTGCCTTGGGAAAGAGGCACTGGCTATCCACTCTATCTATTCCTCTTAATATTTTGTACACCTCTATCATGTCTCCTCTCATCCTCCTTCTCTCCAAAGAGCAAAACCCTAGCTCCCTTAGCCTCTCCTCATAATCCATACTCTCTAATCCAGGCCGAATCTCCTCTGCACCCTTTCCAATGCCTCCACATCCTTCCTATAATGAAGCGACCAGAACTGGACACAGTACTCCAAGTGTAGTCTAACCAGAGTTTTGTAAAGCTGCATCATTACTTTGCGGCTCTTAAACTCGATCCCATGGTTTATGAAAGCTAACATCCCATAAGCTTTCTTAACTACCCTATCCACCTGTGAGGCGACTTTCAGTGATCTGTGGATATGAACCCCCAGATCCCTCTTCTCCTCTACACTGCCCAGAATCTTGCCATTTACCTTGTACTCTGCCTTGGAGTTAGTCCTTCCAAAGTGTAGCACCTCACACTTCTCCGGATTGAACTCCATCTGCCACTTCTCAGCCCATCAATATCCTATCAATGTCCCTCTGTAAGCTTCGACAGCCCTCCACACTATCCACAACACCACCGATCTTTGTGTCGTCTGCAAACTTGCTAACCCAGCCTTCCACCCCCTCATCCAAATCATTAATAAATATCACGAAAAGTAGAGGTCCCAGAACCGATCCCTGTGGGACACCACTAGTCACAGCCCTCCAATCTGAATGCACTCCCTCCACCACCACCTTCCGCTTTCTACAGGCAAGACAATTCTGAATCCACTGCACCCATTACTGCTCCCATTACCACTGTGGGGGTAACTACGCCCATTACCCCTGTGGGGGGTAACTACTACACCCAGTACTTCATGTGGGGGTAACTACTACACCCATTACTGCTTCCATTACTCCTGTGGGGGTGTAACTACTGTTCCCATTACCCCTGTGGGGGTAACTACACCCATTACCCCTGTGGGGGGCAACTACTACACCAAGTACTTCATGTGGGGGCAACTACTACACCCAGTACTTCATGTGGGGGTATCTATACCCATTACCCCTGTGGGGGCAACTATGTCTCACATTACCCCTGTGGGGGTAACTACTGCTCCCATTACATAATTTCATTGGTTTCTGCCCCTGTGGACCTCAGTACTAATGCTTTTTGCCCCTATTGAACAATTATTTTTGTCTTTTGCCCCTTTGTGGGTAACTGCTATGTTCATTGCCTCTGTAGGGGTAAACAGCCTTTCTGTTACTGATGTGGGACTAAATACTGTTGCAGCTTGCCCCGTGGCTGTCATGCTATTACCACTGCCCTCTGAGGGGTATTTGTCCTGAGTGGTCATAGCCATCTGGACAAGCAGCAAGGACTAAGGCAGGGGGCTGGAGGGGTGTCGGTGAGCTGGATCTGGCATTGTCCTGGGGAGAGGAGGCAGAGGGTGAGGGCTGTTCCTCTGGAGATCTGTAACCAGTGGTGTACCACGGGATCGGTGCTGGGGCCCCTGTGGTGTGTGGGAATACATTGGAGGAGAATGCAGGCACTCTGATTAGTAAGGGTGCAGACAACACCAACACTGGTGGAGCTGGAAGTAGTGAAGATAGTTGTCTGAGTCTGAGAAACACGATGATGCTGGAGGAACTCAGCAGGCCAGGCAGCCTCCATGGAGAAAAGTAGGTTGTCAACGTTTCGGGTCAGGACCCTTCTTCAGGACTGAAGATAGGAAAAGGGGAAGCCCAATATATAGGTGGACAAAAGAGGGGAGGTGGGGTGGGCACAGGGTGGTGATAGGTAGATGCAGGTAAGAGATAGTGATGGGCAGGTGTGGGGGAGGAGGGCAGAGCAGATCCACTGGGGGATGGGTCAAAGGTAAGGAGGGAAAAAAGTAGAAAAAAGAGAGATGGGCTGGGAGAGGGAAGAAACGAAGAGGCGTGGTGGGGTGAGGGCGGGGGGGGGGATTACTTAAAGTGGGAGAATTCAATGTTTGTGCCGTTAGGCTGCAAGGTTCCAAGATGGAAAATGAGGTGCTGTTCCTCCAGTTTGTGCTTGGAATTTTCCTGGCAGTGGAGGAGGCCGAGGACTGACATATCAGTGATAGTGTGGGGTGGGGTGGGGTGGGGGAGTTGAAGTGACCGGCAATGGGGAGATGCAGATCATGGTTATGGACAGAGCACAGCTGTTCTGCAAGACAGTCACCTAGTCTGCATTAGAACATAGAACCTAGAACATTACAGCACAGTACAGGCCCTTCGGCCCATGATGTTGTGCCGACATTTTATCCTGCTCTAAGATCGATCTAACCCTTCCCTCCCACATAGCCCTCCAATTCTCTATCATTCATGTGTCTATTTAAGAGTCTCTTAAATGTCCCTAATGTATCTGCCCCCACAACCTCTGCAGGCAGTGCGTTCCACACACCCACCACTCTCTGTGTAAAAACCTTACCCCTGACATCCCCCTTATACCTTCCTCCAATCACCTTAAAATTATGCCCCCTCATGTTTGGTCTCACCAGTGTAGAGGAGGTCACACTTGGAGTACTGAATGCAGTAGAGGATATTAAGGGAGGTGCAGGTGAATCTCTGTCTCACCTGAAAGGACTGTTTGGGTCCCTGGGTGGAGGTGGTGTAGGGGCAGGTGTTGCACCTATGGTGGGGGCAGTGGGAAGTTCCTGGGGTGGGAGCGGGATGGGTGAGGGGGGAGGAGTGAACTAGGGAGTCGCGGAGAGAGTGGTCCCTGTATAAGGCAGAAAGGGGTGGGGAGGGGGAGATACGTTTGGTGGCAGGGTCCCGTTGGAGATGGCGGAAGTGGCGGAGAATGGTGTGTTGGATACATAGGCTGGTGGGGTGGTCTGAGTATCTGTTGGTCCATGGATCAGATGGAAGTTGGGCGGAACGGTGGCAGATGGACATTAATCCTGACAATGTGAGGTGGTGCACTTTGGGAGGTCAAATCCTGGTCAGACACATACAATAAATGGCAGGGACATTGGGAGCGTTGATGTATAGAGAGACCTCGGGACAGGACCATAGCTCCCTGAAAGTGGTCACACAGGTGGTAATGAAGAAGGCATTTGGTGTGCTTAGGCTGAGGCCTCAAGTGTAAGGGATGGGACATCATGTCGCAGCTGTACAAAACATCCGTTGGACCGCACTTGGAGTATTGTGTGCAGTCCTGTTCACCTCACTGCAGGATGGATGTGGGAGCAATGGAGGGAGTGCAGAGGTGATTCACCAGGATGTTGCCTGGAATGGAGGGTGGGGGTTACTGTGAGGTTGGGCAGGCCGGGCTTGTCCTCACTGGAGTGCAGGAGGCTGAGGGGTGACCGTGTCCTCACTGGAGTGTAGGAGTGTTGTGGGAAAAGGTTCTTTGGGTTCTCAAAACTGGAGGACTCTGGACACAGTCTTTGGATTTTAAAAAAGGATTTATTTACAAAGACAAATGCGGGAACGAAATGAATGGGAACGGATGCGCACACATGCACGCACACACACGCACACGCACACACAGACACACATGCACACACACATACACACAGACACATACACACAGACACGCACACACACACAGAGACACACACACACACACGCACACACGCACACACACACAGAGACACGCACACACACACACACACAGACACACAGACACACACAGAGACACACAGAGACACACACACACACATGCACACACACAGACACACACACGCACACACGCACACACACGCACACACAGAGACACACACACACACACACATGCACACACACACACAGACACACACACGCACACACAGAGACACACACACACACACAGACACACACTCAGAGAGAGAGAGACACACACACGGCTGATTGCGAAACATGCGGGGAGTCTCAACAGGGGTGAAGTGTGCGTACACACACACACACATAGTGAACTAGTTACAAACCATCAGGGAAAACGCAATATGGTGCCTGAACCCCCGACTCTGGACAAGCATCAGCTCTACGCTACCAGGAATCTACTTAGGATTCTCCTAAACCCCTGTGGAAGCGCACACTCTTACCAGTGGTCCCTCAGCGTGGTTTCGACTTCGGCAGCAATCAAAAAGAGGAAGCGCCATGCACGTGTGGCATCATTTACAGTGCTGGGGAGCTGGGTGGAGCCATCTCAGGTAATTCAACAGGTTCAATAGGTCATGGCCAGGTTCAAGAGGTGTGCGCTGGAACCAATAGTCAAGAGTGTGTGCTAATGAGTGGGTGGAGCCAGACCTTGATTGACAGTGGGATTGGTATTGGTTTATTACTGTCACTTGTACCGAGGTCCAGTGAAAAACTTGTCTTGCAAACAGGTCGTACAGATCAATTCATTACACAGTGCAGTTACATTGGGTTAGTATAGAGTGCATTGAGGTAGTGCAGGTAAAAACAATAACAGTACAGAGTAAAGTGTTACAGCTACAGAGAAAGTGCAGTGCAATAAGGTGCAAGGTCACAACAAGGTAGATCGTGAAGTCAGAGTCCATCTCATTGTGTAAGGGAACCGTTCAATAGTCTTATCACAGTGGGGTAGAAGCTGTCCTTAAGTTTCGCTTTCGACCAGTACTCAATGGTGTCACATGAAAGCCATGACCTTTCACACTACAAGGAGGCTGAGGGGTAACCTTGTTCCTGGAGTGTAGGATACTGAGGGTTGACCTTGTTTGTGGAGTGCAGAATGCTGAGGGGTGACCTTACAGAGGTTATAAAATGATGAGGGATACAGATGGAACAGAGACTTTCCCCAGCGGAGGGGAGTGTAAAACTCGAGGGCACAGGTGTAAGGTGAGGGGGCAGAGATTTAAAGGGGACCTGAGGGGTAGGTCCTCCACGCAGAGGGTGGTGGGTGTGTGGAACGAGCTGCCATTGGAGGTGTTGGGTTCGGGTACGATGATGTTACAACAGAGGGTGTTGGGACAAGTGGATGGAATGGGACAGAGTGGGGGGATTGGATCACGGGCCTGGTGTGGTGTATGGGCCCAGTGTAGACAGGCAACTCTGTGACTCTCCCTCCCCCTGTGGACAAGCACAGCAGGGACCCCAAAAACACAACAAGCAATTGAATCTTGGAGCCAATGATTTGAGGGAACTCAAGGCAGTGTTGTAGGACTGGGAGACGCAAATGTTGGAGTATGGGAGGCTCTTCCTCCCATCGAGCCCATCCTATCTCTGAGCGGCCTATACATCACCGAGTGGATTAGTTCCTCTGGGCACTGACTGACACACAGATACACAGGGAGAGCCTCTGCCTCCCAGCCCCAGAGACCCGGGCTCGATCCTGACCCCCGGTGCTGTCTGTGTGGAGTTTGCACGTTCTCCCTGTGACCGCAGGATTCCCCTGGGTGCTCCGGTTTCCCCGCACATCCCGAAGGCTTGGTAGGTTAATTGCCTGCTTGTGTTACCCCTGGTGTGTGTGTGGGTGGTGAACAGCTGGGAAGGTATGTGGTGTTCACAGGGCCATTGAGAGGGGCCAATGGGATTATTGAGATTACTCTGTAAACTGGCACAGTCTGGATGGGTAGAGTGGCCTGCTGTGCGGTAGGACAGTACGATGGGAGTGACTGTGCCTTCGGGAAGGCTTGTTCCCGCTGCTCAGTGACAGACCCAGCAAGGAGCACCACCACCCCGAGCTTCCCCTCCACATCCCGCACCATCCGAGTTGGAAATGTATCACTCTCCTTGGTCATGGCTGGTGCCAAGCGCTCGGATCCACTGTCCAACGCCTTCCCCACGGACCGCTGCGGTTTAGGGAGGCTGCTCACGCCCATTCTCTCGGGGCAGTCAGGGATGGGCCTTGCCCCTGGACCTGAGGAGGTGGAGGAGGAGCAAGTTGTGCAGGGGTCTGGGGTGTGAACGTGAGGTTGGGGGCCGTGTGTTCAGCAGGTAGCTCAGCCCCTCTTGGGGGTGAGGGTCCAGCTGAGGAGATGCCTGCTGATGTTGGTTCTCCCTGACACTCATCAGGACAGACTGCACTGTGTGGAAGGTTTGCTTTGGTTCTGAGACAGTGAAGAATATATTTGATTTTCACTTTGTTACCTGGCTTGTGGCATTGGGAATGTGCAGAGAGTCGAACAAAGCAGTCAGGCCAGACTCAGGAGCGACAGCTCATTCTGCTGCTTTTGGTTTCCGTTGCCATTGGTAACTGCCGTAACCAGTGCTCATTTAGAGTCTGTCCTTGGCTTTTTTTGTCAGTAATGCTCTTTATTTCCTTGGGAAAAAAAACTTTTGTAAAAGGAAAGTCTTGAGAAGCCAGGAGCCGGTCGTTCAGCTGCTATTGCTGGAGGTGAAAGCTACTTAGGAGAACTCTGCAGGCAGTAAAGAGGCCTATTATCAGCCTGGCTCCTTCCTCTTCCCTCCCCCACAACCCTGCACCAGCCAGCTTATTAATTCACCTTCGACTATAGTGAAATCAGAAGTGCACCAGAAGAGCTTTCTCTTTTAAAAGAACGTACAATGTCCTCCTGCCCTTCCTCCAGCTTGTCATTTGTGAATTGTTGAAAGTTCACCAGCGTGACGCTCCCCATTCAAGTCAAATTAGCAAGATATTAGTTAATAGGCAGGAGCACTAATTCCAACAGAATCCCCCCCTGTGCCGAGCAGCCAATTAAAAGTTCAGACCATTGGCTCCAAAGAACGTTGCTTGAAAATAGCTTTGATTGGAGGGAAATTTCTGGATAATGACTTTTCGTGGTTTTTGTAGACCTTTAAGACTTGAACTGCATTTGTCAATGTCTGCATCTTGCTGGCAGTGTGCTAATCACAGGGAAGTTGATGGGCTTTGGATTTGTCTGACAGAGAGTGACGGTGGGGTAGGGCAGTGGGACTGATGCTGGGAGTTGGGCTGACAGCCTGGACAAACAGTGGCACCTGAGAAAGGCAGCTTCACAGCACCTTCTCTCAGTTGTATTATTTTTGGTATTGGTATTGGTTTATTACTGTCACTTGTACCGAGGTAAAGTGAAAAACTTGTCTTGCAAACCGATCGTACAGGTCAATTCATTACACAGTGCAGTTACATTGAGTTAGGACAGAGTGCATTGATGTAGTACAGGTAAAAACAGTAACAGTACAGAGTAAAGTGTCACAGCTACAGAGAAAGTGCAGTGCAATAAGCTGCAAGGTCACAATAAGGTAGATCGTGAGGTCAGAGTCCATCTCATCGTATAAGGGAACCGTTCAATAGTCTTATCACAATGGGATAAAAGCTGTCCTTGAGCCTGGTGGGACGTGCCCTCAGGGTCCTGTATCTTCTACCCGATGGAAGAGGAGAGAAGGGAGAATGACTCGGGTGGGTGGGGTCTTTGATTATGCCGGCTGCTTCACCAGGGCAGCGAGAGGTAAAGACAGAGTCCAAGGAGGGGAGGCTGGTGTCCATGATGCGCTGGGCTGTGTCCACAACTCTCTGCAGTTTGTTGCGGTCCTGGGCAGAGCAGTTGCCGTACGAAGCCGTGATGCATCCAGATAGGATGCTTTCTGTGGTGCATCGGTAAAAGTTGGTGAGAGTCAAAGGGGACATTTTGCCTTCCATCTGGGCATCGCTGGCACATCCAGCATTTATTGCCCATTAGTAACTGCCCCTGAGGAGGGGTGGATCCGTGGCAGTCCGTGTGGGGAGGACTCCCACAGTGCTGATGTGGAGGGAGTTCCAAGGGACAGGGCTGCCATAGGAAGGGAAGCTGCAAGTGGTGGCATTCACCTGTGTCTGCTGCCCCGCTGGTCGGTGTCTACACTGCGTTGTGGGGACAGGAGCTCTCACACAACCACAGAGAGTTGAAGCAATAAAACCGAGAATGTTGCAGTTACTCGGCAGGTCAGGCAGCGTCTGTGGAGAGGGGGCTGCAGTCAACGTTCCTGCTCCGTCATCTGCTTTATTTCAGAATTCCTGCACCTGCAGCATTTTGTTGGGGTTTGGTGATGGGGGTCGGCCCCGGGGTTAACAGTGAGGGACATAGAGGGGGTGTGTGTGCCACTGGCCGAGGTTGTGTACGGCAGCTGCAGACAGGGAACGTTGTCAGCCGCAGCCCGAGGGAGAGAACGAGGGAGACACACGGCCCCAGTCACTGCCGAGGAAGGAATTGTTCCTTACTCATCTGGAATTTTCTGGAACCTCCTTCCCCACATCACGTCCTACAATAACCTCTGCTCCTCCAGACCTGGTCACCCCTCTCCTCCATCCTCCACCCCCTCCCCCTCCCCCTCATGCCTCACCCCTCCCTCCTCAACCCCTCATCCCTCACCTCCTCCCTCCCTCCCCCTCATCCCTCACCCCTTCCCTCCTCAACCCCCTCAACCATCACCCCTCACCCCACTCCAGTCCCTCCTCAACTCTCCCTCCACTCCCACCCCTCCCTCCCTCCCTCCCTCCCTCCACCCCCACTCTGCACTCTCTCCCTCACCACCCTGTAACTGGCTGGTCAGCACGAGGAAGCCCTCACTGCCTTCAGGTGAGGAGATGGTCTGGGAAAGGCCTCGTGGACGTGCCGTGTGTGGGGTAGGGAGGTGCGAGCGGATGGCTGGAGACTTGCTTGGTGTGGGTGTGGGAGGGTGTGGCAGCTGCCTTGGTGGGAGTGTCAGTGTGATCACTGCCAGGTCTGGGGTCACCCCGCTGCCCGACCCAGGGACAGCTGACCTGACGGTGAGAGTTCACCGGCCGTGGACCCCGCAGGTGGGGGCGCTGGGTTGGTTCAGGCTGCAGTCGGGGTCAGCACGTGGAGAGCAGGAATCCGGGAGTGGAGGCTGGAGGGGTCTCGGAGAGATGTCAGAGTGGAGGTCGGGGGGCAGAGGTCACAATGGGTAAGGTGGAGAGTTGTCAGAGCAGAGCTCGGGGGGCAGAGGTCACGATGGGTAATGTGGAGAAGTTAGAACTGAGCTGCCCCTTCACTGGGACTGGATCAGGTGTGCAGGGAGCAAGCCTGCAGGCGGACGGAGATCGGCCCGCGTTTGGATGTCACGGGGGCCGATGGAATCAGATCAGTGCCAAACTCCATCTCCCTGGAGTCTGCAGCACAGGGCATGTCCGAGCTCCCTGCTGACTGTTCTGTTGGGTGTGGGAACAGGCTGAGCCTGTGGGAGGTGTGGGATAGCCACCAGTGGACCAGGAGCCTCCACTCGCTGCTTCTCTCCCTGGAAAGGTCCCACAGATGGAAGAGGACGAGGCTCGTGAGGGCGTGATCTTCCCGTGAATCCTAGGCTGTACCTTCCCGGGTGTAACATTGAGCCAAGCCTGTGGCATGGTTCATCCCAGGATGGGAGACGTTCTGCCCACCCGCACGGAACCCATACCAACAATGGCTTGTGAGCTTCCAAAGCCAGTTGGTTTCTGCGAGCTTGGTCGATGCCACGTCTGCTGGGTCCCGAGACGGGACAAAGCTTGGTCCAGGCCTGGATGGAGGTGGAACTGAATCGTCTGCAGCTCCTCCCAGGGATTCAGTGAAGGCAGCAGCAGTCAGGTCTGAGGAGCCGTCAACACCAGAGCCCACGGCGAGACCGGCCGTGACCGGCCGTGGGTGCCAGACCCCCAGTGCGGTGCTCAGTGTGCGGACCCTGACACATTATGTAGCACAGGAAGCAGCTGTGGTCTGACCCAGGGCTCCCAGTGACCCCTGGGTGAGACAGCAGTATCACCGTGACAACTGCCCCTGGATTGGCCCAGGGCTCAAACCTGCCCATCCCTCACTTTTTTTATTGACGTTTGGAAGTTCTCTTTGAACTCGATTGGTTATTGGCATCGAGCTCAGTTCCTGCAGGCTGGTCTCAGGGTGTGAATGTGCTGGTGAGGAGCAGACGTTCCCCACCAATCCGGTCAGCTGCTGGGGGGCAGGGACATCTCCCTCACGTCCATCCTTTGTTTCACAAGAAGGCAACTTCTCTCTCCATGAAGTGGTCCTTCCTGCTGCCTGCCTCGTGCTGCTCCCCCAGGCTTTCTTCTTCCACTCTCCTCCGCTGAGGTTCTTCATTCACCTCCCCCTCTCCCGCTCTCCCTGAGGGGGTATCCCCTCTGGTCAGTCCCTCCCCTCTCCCTGAGGGGGGTATCCCCTGTGTTCTGTCCTTCTCCCTGAGGGGGGTATCCCCTGTGGTCTGTCCCTCTCCTGCTCTCCCTGAGGGGGTATCCCCTGTGGTCTGTCCCTCTCCTCTCCCTGAGGGGGTATCCCCTCTGGTCTGTCTCTCCCCTCTCCCTGAGGGGGGTATCCCCTCTGGTCTGCCCCTCTCCCTGAGGGGGGTATCCCCTCTGGTCTGCCCCTCTCCCTGAGGGGGTATCCCCTGTGGTCTGTCCCTCTCCCTGAGGGGGTATCCCCTGTGGTCTGCCCCTCTCCCTGAGGGGGTATCCCCTGTGGTCTGTCCCTCTCCCTGAGGGGGTATCCCCTCTGGTCTGCCCCTCTCCCTGAGGGGGCATCCCCTGTGGTCTGTCCCTCTCCTCTCCCTGAGGGGGTATCCCCTCTGGTCTGTCCCTCTCCCTGAGGGGGGTATCCCCTCTGGTCTGTCCCTCTCCCTGAGGGGGTATCCCCTGTGGTCTGTCCCTCTCCTCTCCCTGAGGGGGTATCCCCTGTGGTCTGTCCCTCTCCTCTCCCTGAGGGGGTATCCCCTCTGGTCTGTCCCTCTCCCTGAGGGGGTATCCCCTGTGGTCTGTCCCTCTCCTCTCCCTGAGGGGGTATCCCCTGTGGTCTCTCCCTCTCCCGCTCTCCCTGTCTTCTGTCCCTGGTCTACCTCGTTCACCCACATTGTGATTGGTCTCCCAGCCCCTCTGGACCAGACTTCCCTCCACTGCCCTTCCTCCCCTCATCTGTGGGGTATCCCCTGAGGTGTGCCCCTGTGTGGCTCTTTACCCAGACTCTGGGCGCTGCGGATTTCTAAGATGAGTGTTCAGGGTGAGTGGAGTGACCACAGTGAGTGACGGTAGAGTGAGGCGAGTCACCTGGCTCTCCGAGTGAGGGGAAAGGGCCGTGGTGCTGGGGGAGACGGACGCCTGCACGTCTGGGCAGCAGCTGGGTGTCGCCAGCAGGTGCTCCCACTTTGGAAGCCTCATGTCTTCCTCGCAAGTAGTTACTTCGGGAAAAGATTACGGACTGTGGGCTCAGCCTGCGTCAAAATCCAAAACTGTTGGGCAGCTAAAAGCCACAAGAATTATCAAGTGTACCATCAAGGTATGGAGGTGGCAAATGGGGGTTAGCAGTTTGTATTTTTATTGGCTTGTTTGTTCGTCTGACCACACACGGGTCTCCTGTACCTGGTGAAGGGGTCACATGGATCTCCTGTACCTGGTGACGGGTACACATGGGTCTCCTGTACCTGGTGACGGGGTCACACGGATCTCCTGTACCTGGTGACAGGGTCACACGGGTCTCCTGTACCTGGTGACGGGGACACAGGGGTCTCCTGTACCTGGTGACGGGGTCACACAGGTCTCCTGTACCTGGTGACGGGGACACAGGGGTCTCCTGTACCTGGTGACGGGGTCACACGGGTCTCCTGTACCTGGTGACGGGTACACACGGGTCTCCTGTACCTGGTGACGGGGACACACGGGTCTCCTGTACCTGGTGACGGGGTCACATGGGTCTCCTGTACCTGGTGACGGGGACATAGGGGTCTCCTGTACCTGGTGACGGGGACACACGGGTCTCCATCAGCTGGTGACGCTGAGGGAGGGCTCCAGAAACTGCCCCCTCCTGCCTCACCCGGCTCTGCCCCAAGGGAGAGAGAATGGCTGCAGAAAGGGTGGTGGTGCAGAATTCGCTGCCTGTGCCTGTGTCTCTGGGGAAGGGGCTTTCTCTGTGTATAGAAGCTCAGTTCACTCAGTCGCTGTGGAATCGCCTTCAGCACCAGAGCGGCAGGAAATTGAGATTGATGGAGGTGCTGGGGAGAATTGTCCCACTTCACCGCGCCCCCGCGCCCTACTGTTGAAACACCCGGCTTGCTGCGAAAGAGCACACAGTGTTCTACTCTCATTAACTGGGCCTGATATTGCAAAGCCAAGAAAAAAGTTAGACTGGGTGGAAAATACAACTGAATTTTATTGTTCCTGTGCATTCTCATCTGGTCACTGCTTTCCTGTTAATATACAACAGCATTTCAGTGGGATGGAGCTCCTGGGACCACCCGGAGGTTCACCCTCACCCTCTGGGGCACTCACTACCCTGGTCACAGGTGGGCAGAGGAGCTCATTCGGCCCATTGTATCCATGCTGGTCCATGGAGTTGGTGTACACGAGGCTCCAAGATGTCTGGTTGGAACAGAGAACAAAGATGGACGAGTTAAAGCCAACTGAGGTTTTCACAGTGAACACAGAACAGTCCAGGACGGGAACAGCCCACCGTGTCTGTGCTGAACACAATGTCAAATTAAACGAAGTCCCTTCTGCATGTACGCAATCCACATCCCTCTGTCCCCGGCACACCCCTGTGCCTGTCTAACACCCTCGTAAACCCCTCTACCGTATCTGCCCCCACTCCCGGCAGCCCGTTCCAGGCACCCACCGCTCTCTGTATAAAAAAACCTGCCCTGCACATCCCCTTCGAACTTTCCCCTTTCACCCTCAATGCCTGTCCCCTGGAACTCGTACCCTGGGAGGAGGACTCTGGCTGTGTCCCTCCCCGCGCCCAACATCACTTCAGAGCTGATGAAGGAAGTCAGCCGATTGATGTGTTGGTCACCGAGAAGGGTTCAGTGTCCAGGGACAGTGTGAGCAGATGCCAGAACCACAGCAAGTGGTGGCTGGGGTGGTGCTCTGGGTGGGGTGGTGTGGGTGGGGTTGGTGATGTGGGTGTAGGGAACGTGGAGAAGGGACACGGATCAGTTTGCGTGATGCGGAGGGAGAGCTTTCCGGGGTAGAAGTGGTGCCACAGGCTGGTGTCCAATGTCAGACGTACGGGGTATGTGCTGTGGCTCGGACTGGGATCACACCAACAACCAGCAAGGATGTGTCTGACTGTGTACAGTCTGACTGTGAACAGCCTGTGGTGAAGCGTCAGGCGGACAGCTCCAATGTCTGTGTTGCTGCCCATCTCCCAGACAGCAGCTGGAGCTGTGGGGCGTGTGTGTGGCCCCCAGCTCCCGAGGAAGCCCCACCAGACTCAGTCTGTCCACCAGCCCCTCTGACGTACGTGAGGTCCTGGGCCCCAGTGCTCAGGGAGGGGCTGCAGGTGACATTCATGGTCAGCGGCCCTCAGCAGGAACCTGTCACTGCTGGGGACACCAGGCAACACAGGCAGGAGGTCAGCAGGTATCGACAGGCAGCATGGCAGGTGCCCCCTGACATTCCTGGGCTTCAGACCCCAGTCCTAGTGCCACAGCCCCGGCTCCTGCTGTCTTCTCCTGAGCCGTCTCCCCCCCCAACAGTATCCAAAACAGTCCAATTGTTTTCGAGTGGGGTGGCACGGGGGATCCTGCGCTCTCTGCCTGCTCCCTTGCCCTTTCCTGGTGGTCACCCAACTACTTTCTGCCTGCCCCTCAGTGTGGGTGACCACCCCACTAAAATTCCGATCCATGGTGCTGTTCACATCCTGCACGGTCCTGAGTCCAGCTCCAAACACGGCTCCCTCCTGCGGTCATTCTGGTGCTGGGTCAGTGAGGGTCAATGGGGCAGTGAGGATCAGTGGGGGTAATTGGGTCAGTGAGTGCCAGTGGGGCAGTTAGGTTCAGTGGGGGCAGTGAGGATCAATGGGGGTGTGGGTCAGTTAAGGTCAGTGGGGGCAGTGGGGGTCAGTGCGGGGCAGTGAGGGTCAGTGGGGCAATGGGGGTCAGTGAGGGTCATTGGAGGTCAGAGCAGTGAGGCAGTGAGGGCCAGTGGGGCAGTGGGGATTAGTGAGGGTCAGTGGGGCAGTGAGGATCAGTGGGGTCAGTGGGGTTCCGTGGGGCAGTGAGGGTCAGTAGGTCAGTGGGGCAGTGGGGTTGTCAGTGGGGCATTGAGGGTCAGTGGGGAATCAGTGAGGGTCAGTGGGGCAGGGAGGGTCAGTGGAGCAGTGAGTCTGACCCACCCAGGAACATTAGTGGTGACTAACACCCACCCAGGGACACCTCTGGTGATCCTGACCCACCCTGGGACACCTGTGGTGACTGACATCCACCCAGGGACACCTGTGGTGACCCTGACCCACCCAGGGACACCTGTGGTGATCCTGACCCACCCTGGGACACCTGTGGTGACTGACATCCACCCAGGGACACCTGTGGTAACCCTGACCCACCCAGGAACATTAGTGGTGACTCTGACCCACCCAGGGACACCTGTGGTGACCCTGACCCACCCAGGGACACCTGTGGTAACCCTGACCCACCCAGGGACACCTGTGGTGACTCTGACCCACCCAGGGACACCTGTGGTGACCCTGACCCACCCAGGGACACCTGTGGTGACCCTGACCCACCCAGGGACACCTGTGACTTGCCTGTCCAGTGGGGTGAGATTCCTTCCTGACTGCAGCAGCTCTTCAGGTGAAGGCGCCCCCACAGTGCTGTTGGGGAGGGAGGTCGTTGCACCCAGTGATGAAGGAATAGGATGGTGTGTGATTGGGAGGGGAACCTGCAGGTGGTGGTGCCCATGTACCTGCTGCCCTTGGCCTTGCTGGTGGGAGAGGTCAGGGGTTTGGGAGGTGCTGTTGGTGTAGCCTGGGTGAGTAACTGCGGTTCATTTTGTAGACGATGCACAGTGCAGTCTGTGTGCCGCTGATGGAGGGAGGGAGGGAGTGAGTGAGGGAGGGAGCGTTTGGAGGGTGCGTAGAATGCCGATAGAGTGGGGCTGCTTTGCCCTGGGTGGTTTGAGAGTCATTGGGGCTGCCCTCAGCCAGGAGACGGAGAGCGTTCCGTCACACCCCTGCCCGGTGGACAGGTGTCGGGGTGTCAGGAGGTGAGTCACTCACCACCACAACCTGTCATGTTTACCTGCTGTAACCACAGCTGGGACGTCTGGCATCAGAGCCTGTGCTGTATCTGTGATCTCAGCTGTGTCTTGGCATCACATGGAGTGACCGGAACTGGCCGGAGTGAAGGGGGAGATGCCGGGGGAAGCTGATGCGTCATCCACTCACCACTTCTGGCTGAATGTGGAGTCCTGCCCTGCACCAGTGAGGGTGAGTTGTGGCTGTACCTGACTGCAGGGCGCCGATCACCTTCCTGCCCTGAGTGTGGCTGCACCGTGCAGTGAGACACCTTCACCAGGCCCAACCTCAGCCCTAGGGGCTGGCGGTTCCCACCACAAGCTGGGCTCTCGCTGAAGCTGCTGGATTCCCTGGTGAAGGGAGGGATGTGGTGACCGGTTACCGTGGGGTGACCCAAGCTGAATTTGATAATATTCACACAAGTTAACTGTGCTGATTGTAGGTAGTAAAACACGGCCCAGATTTGGATTTGGTTCGGTGGGCTGAATGGCCTTCCTGTGCTGTGTCAGTCTTTGCAATCACAGCATGCAACTGGCCAGTGTCCCCAGCAATGACTGGGCTGTGTAACACCACATGACCAGTACAACTAGCCCCATGCACTCAGCTGCCTCCCCTATCCTCAACTCCTCTCCTCCCACCACCTCCCCCTTCCCGGTCTTTGATGTCACTGAAGAAAGCTGCGGAAACCCCCTTACTTCCGAGCAACATGTCGCCCTTTGGAGGTTCTGGTTTTGATCTTTGCGGAGCTCAGCTGTGTTGTTGTGGGTCCTGAGTGGTTAAGATGTGTGTAGTGGTGTGTGGGCAGTCAGTGTGTGTGGGGAGCTGTGACAGGATCAATGCCTGGACAGTTTGCGATATCAGTCACTGAGGCACTGCTTTCTGTGTCTGTAAGGCAAAGGTATTTGAAGTATTTGGAATGGAATTACTAACTGGAATAAGTGTTGTCAGTGCTTAATTGCCTTTCCCGCCAGGTGCCGCCTGCCAAGTAACTCTCTGATATCACTGTTTGGGGGAAGCTTTGCTTTACAATCAGGGCCTACTTTTTTGTTAACTCTTGATGACTGGATGAAAATGCTCGGGGAGAAATTGGAACAAGTGATGCTGCTGTATACAAATGTCTTTTGAAAGTTTGCTGGTACGACACTGCCCACACTGCCAGGAACTGTCGGTGGTCGGGAGACCTGGACCAGTGTCCAGTTGCGTCAATCTCCACCCAACCTCGGAGTGGGGGGGGGGGGGGTGTTCATTTAATTAGTGAAATAAAGCTGGAGTTTAAAGTATTACTGGTCCTGGGAAAGGATGCCGTGACACCCAAGGGTCTACTAATGTGGGTCAGGGAAGGAAATCTGCCTCCACAGCCACTGGATGTGATCCACACCCACAGTAATGTGTTAACCTGGTCAGGAGCAACCAGCTCCAGGCCAAAGGGGGATTGGCAAGAGCTGCTGGTCCGGCCAGCAGGATGAATCGTCGGCCCCACTGGTAACGACAAACCGTCACCCTGTGAAGGAATTCTTTGAACAAAGCCACACCCACTGTTCGTTAACCCATTGTTCTCCAAACACGAGTTCATTCTGTCCTTGACAGCGGCGTCTTGCACCTGTCTGCCCGACTGTGGTCACCACACTGACTCCCACCCCCACTGGTTCTGGACGTTGAGGGAATCGAGAGGGGAGGGGATAGGGCAGGACGTCCTCCACGGTCACATTGAGTGGCCAGCAGACTGGAGGGGCTGTGCAGTGAGACATCTTCACCAGGCCCAACCTCAGCCCCAGGGGCTGGTGGTTCCCTGGTGGGTGTGTTTGTATGTCTCGGGTAACAGACTTCCATGTGGAACTGAAAGCATTCTGTATGCCGAGAGATGCGGTTTGAGAGCTCATCGAATCGTAGAGTCATCCAGCCAAGAAGCAGACCCATCTGCCCACCCTCTGCATTCTAACCCATCTGCAATGATCCCATTGGCCAGCACGGTCTGTAGTCCTGTCTGGCTTTGCCATTCACCTGCTGGTCTACATGGTCCTGATGGGAACTCAGGGACAGCAGCTGAGCTCGGACTGACCCCGGCTCTGGGGTTAGGTATAACAACTCTCCCACTGCACCGAACCACCTGCAGCTTCAGCTGAGAGACTGCTGGGAACAGGAGACGTGAGTGCCAGTCCCCAGTCCTCAGTTCACACTGACCCTCACCCACCGAGTTACTGGGGACCCTGTGCAGAAACCCTCGGAGTATTCAGAACCTATTCTGCATTTCTGGGCTGTTAGTGGTCCTGGTGGGACCCACTCTGATTCTGAAGGTGGGCTTCAACCACTGTAGGTGGTGGCTACACTCGGACAGGCCACACCACCCCCATCCTCTGCACCAGAACCCTGCCCACGCCAAGTCTGATATAGGAAGAGATTACCATCCAGCTAGAGGGAGATTCAAGGAGGTCTTGGAATGTCTCTGTCAAGGAGGAAGGATTCTCACTATCTCGGCCCCTCGTAATTTTGTACACCTCTGTCAGATCCTCCCTCAGCCTCCGATGCTCCAAAGAAAACATTCCCAGTGTCTCCCGTCTCTCCCCATAGCTGGAGCACTGCAGGGGGAGCTTTGCCTGTTCTCTGTGGATGCTGCAGTTCAGCAGGTACAACGTTAACTGGCTAACGGTCAGGGGCTCAGTGTGTCACACAGATGGCAATGGCTTCACCTCCACTGGCTTCCCATCGCAAGATGCACGAATATTGGTGGAGCTTGGAATTGTGTCCGGTGGCTGTGGTTCTGGTGTTGAAAGGCTTCTCCGCTCTGGATCTGAGGACCTTATCTCTTCCGGAGACTTGCCGAATTCTCAGCAAAACCACACACCGAAACAAAAGCAAACACTGAGGGGGTTTCTCAGGAGACACTGTGGCCGTGGCTGAGCTTTGTGGGAGAGGGTGGTGAATGTGTGGTAGATCCCTGGGCTCCCGTCTGGGCTACTGAATCCCGGAGAGTTGTGGAGGTGGCAGGTACGTGTAGCTGTGTGCCGACCACAGAGATGCAGGGGCAGAGGGGGCACATTACCAGGAGAGGATCCTCTGCAGAGCAGGGCAGTGTTTGCTGTGGAAAGAGTTAATGTGGAAGGTGCTGCCTTCACTCGCAGAGTTAGCTGCATCTCGAGCAACCCTTCCCTGGACACCTTTCTCCAGACAGCAGCTTGGGGTCAGGCCAAAGCGAAGGAGCCGACTTCACGCAGAAGGTTTTGTGCTGGTGGTAAAATTTGAATCCATGATGTTGACAGCTGGCATGCTGCTTAGGCTTGGCTGTCAGAGGGAGCTCCGAATTAAAGCAACACGAAAAACAAACAAAAATAGACCAGGAAATATAAACCATGAGTAAGGGACGTAAAATAGCAACAATCTCGTTGGACCGGCAGCTCAAACAAGGCTTTGAGGCCACTTTTTCCAGAAATCCCTGGAACTCAAAATGACATTAATTAATGCTGACTTGATGGAAGGAAAAAAAAAGTGTGTTTGAAATGAATTTGGTTAATCTCCACAATGAGATGAATGACACCCTGCCCCAGCTGAGGGAACAAGAACCTTGTTGTAGTGAGAGAACTCTCCTCTCTGTCTAGAAGGCGTCCACACTCCACTCCACCAGAGCTCGGTGCGCAGGGATATGGTGGTGCCTTGGCCGTGTCTCCAGAATTAATTCTGCTGAATTGGGATTGTAGCCAGGAGAGTCACGGGGGGGGGGGGGGGACATTTCAGAGGTGGTGACCGTAACTCTTTGAGGGACACGAGAGAATGCAGGTGCTGAAATCTGGAGCAAAAAGTGATCTGCAGAAGGAGCTCAGTGGGTCGAGCAGCGTCTGTAGAGGCAGAGGGATTTTTATAAATATTAAAAATAAGCTTTATTCATAAAAATATACAGGCTGTCTCCGGTCAGGGTCAGAGTCCTGATGCAGGGTCTCAACCCAAAATGTTGACCATCCCTTTGCCTCCACAGATGCTGCCTGACCTGCTGAGTTCCTCCAGCAGTTTGATGGCTCTGTAAGTTCCAAGGCTGCGGTGGAGAAGGACAAGGAGAGAGTCCAGCAGTTAATGTGCTGAACTGGGATTTCAATTTGACGATTGAGGATCTGCTAAAGGTCCTGGCAGCTGTTCCTAGCAGGAGGTCTGCAGGTGACCAGTGGGAGGCATTCAGAATGAAATAGAGTTCAGGCCCAACCTGTTCCCATTAAAATGAAGGATAAACTCTAAGGGTCCAAGGAACCCACGATGTGAAGGGATATTGAGGGGTGGATATTAATGGCAGGTTAAGAAGCAGAAGACACAAGAGGCTCTACAGGAGTATAAAATGTGCAGGGGATATTTGGAAAAAGTCATTAGGAGGGAGAAGGGGAGGCACAAAATAGTACTGGTGGGCAAGATCAAGGAAAATCCCAAAGCATTGTATGTCCGTTGAGGGCAAGAGGTTAACCAGGGAGAGTAAGCCCATCGGGACTAAAGTGGCGATCTGTGCATGGAGGAGCAAGTCTGACATGAATGTTGCTCATCTGTAGTCACCAAGGAGAAGGAGATCATAGGTGGAGAATTCAGGGAGTGGTGCCGTGACATCCTAGAACAAATCACAGTCAAAAAAGGAGGAAGGGGATGTCTTAGCAGGTTGAGAGGAGGTTTAATCCCCAGGACCTGGTGAGATTTATCCCAGGCAGCTATGGGAGGTGAAGGAGGAGACTGCTGGGGCCCTGACAGAGACTTTAAACCTCCACTGGCCACAGGTGAGGTGCCAGACAACTGGAGGCAGCAAATGTGGGTCTTTTGTTCCAGAAGGGCAGCAGGGATTAGCCAAGTAATCATTGGCTGGTGGGTCTTATGACAGTGGCAGGGAAATGACTGGAGGGATTCAGAGGGACAGGATTAAACTACACTTTGAAGATGGAGATGAATCAAAGCTAGAATGGCACTGAAATGGCGAGATCCAGTTTGAACAATTGGAATGCGTTTTTCAAAGGGGTTACAAAGTGGTCTGATGTGGCCAATGTAGTTGACAAGGTCCCTGTGGGAGACTGATTCAAGATGGGATCCAAGCGAGTTGGTTTGGTGCAGAGTGTAATGGGATCGGAAGCCTGTGACCAGGTACCACAGGGGTCAGTGCTGGGACCTTTGCTTTTTGTCATGAGCATTACTGACCTGGATGTGAAAGTAGGTGATGTGCTTTGGGAGGAAGACTTCTCGGAGGAACACAATGAGTGGTGGGGCCTCAAGGATATGGGGAACAGAGGAACCGTGGGTGAACGTGTCCAAGGATCCCCGAAGGTGGCAGCACAGGCAGATAAGGTGGTTAAGGAGGCCTGTAGGATGCCGGCTCCCTCAGCTAGGTGTGGAGTAGAAGGTCATGTTACACCTGTGCAAAACATTGGCTTGGCCACAGCTGGAGTGGTGTGCTGCATCACAGGAGAGAAGTGGTTGCACAGGAGGGAGTGCCAAGGAGATTCACCAGGATGTTGGTAAGGGGTAGGAGATGTGGCCGAGGGGTTGGAACCTGGAACACACTGCCTGAGGGGGTGGTGGAGGCAGAGACTCTCTCAGCATTGAAGGAGTATGTAGACCAGATCCTGAGTCACTGAGGCAGAGAAAGTGCAGACCCGAGTGTGGGGAAATGGGACTGGTATTTTGTGGCTGGCAGGGAGCTGGTGAGCTGGTGGGCCTGGTTCTGTGCACTGTGGTTCCCAGTCACACAACCTGATGAAAGGTGCAGTGCTGGCGGGGGCAATGGGACCCTGGGGTCACAGGGAGATCAGCCCCATGAAAGATGAAGGTGATCAGACTTCAGGAATTACAATATTTGTTACATTTTCATCTGAAAGGTTGTCAAATTTCGTCAAATTTATGCGATAAATCTGCCATCTGCTGATAGGTTGAGCAACTAAAGAGCAAATTTATAAAATATTACTGTTGCCACGTTGTTCGCTTCTCATGGGTTTCACCCACATCGGAACCAGCTGCCCCTCACACACTGACTCCACCCTCCCTGCCAACCTTGGCACTCACTTCTTCTGTTTCCTCCTCCATGGGTGATCCTCAGGCGCTGAGTCAGGGAAACTAACTGCAGGAATGTGGGAGCTGCAATGTGTGGGAGCAGATGTCCGCAGGGGGACTGGGGGAGTGGTGGGGAACAGTGACATTCACCTGTAGATCCAAACGGAGTGAACTGTACAGACCCCCTCATGAAATATACACCCCTCCCTGAACTATACAGTCCCCACACTGAAATATACACCCCAGCCTGAAATATACAGCCCACACCCTGAAATATACAGTCCCCACACTGCAATATACACCCCAGCCTGAAATATACAGCCCACACCCTGAAATATACAGTCCCCACACTGAAATATACAGCCCACACCCTGAAATATACAGTCCCCACACTGCAATATACACCCCAGCCTGAAATATACAGCCCACACCCTGAAATATACAGTCCCCACAGAAAGATACTGCACCCCACACGGTGAAATACTACACCCCTACAGTGAAATACAACACCCCACAATGAAGTACTACACCCCAACAGTGATATACTGCTCCCCCAGAGTGAAATATGATACCCCACACAGTGAAACACTACACCCCCGGAGTGAAACACTGTACCCCCGCAATGAAATAATCCGCCCTTCACAGTGAAATACTAGATCACACTGTGAAATACCACACCCCACAGTGATACACTACACCCCACGCAGTGACATACCACACCCCACAGTGAGACACTACAACCCACGCAGTGACATACCACACCCCACACCCACCACCCGGGCATGTCATGCAGTCCGTTGGTTTCAGAGTTGCCGTATGGTCTGAAAGGTCCCGCTCGATTCACCCACTGCTCCCCACTCTCACCCCTTGTGAGGAAGTGGTCTTTGAAACTTGCACTGAAGCTGTGAGCTTTGAACCCCACCTCTCTCCCCATCTGGAGACTGGATAACGATGGGCAATGAGCTGATCTTCCTTCCCTCGGTCTGGGGCCGGGAGTCAGGGTCTCCTGCGATGGACAGACTGATTACTCTGAAGCTGGTTTAATCCCACACAGCTCTTACTATTTCTGAACTTGCGGCTGGGTTATTTTTCTTAGGACTGGCAGTTTTAGTTGGATATTATATGAACTCAGAGCCACAAGTAAATAGAGATTTAAAAATATTTTGTAAGGATTTCTACAACCCTCAAAAATGCCCAAAAATATTCCGAAAACAAATAATTTTATCCACATGTAACTTGATGTCAGAAGCGATAATATCATTTTTTTAACTAATTAGGCAGAATAATTTACTGAAAAATGGAGAGTGTTTCTGTACAAACAGTGTGCCACATGTCTAGACTGCGGCTTTATATCGTTTTTTTATCTCCGTCTTATCTGAATGCCAGTCTCCCTGTCTTCACCACTCACAAAGTGCATTCAGTTGCTGGTATTGCCTCTTTACTCTGACATCCATTCACAGGAGGTTTTGTCTCTTACAGTTTAATTCAGAGCCCAACCTTGTGGCAGGCACCCAGCAACAATGAATAATGCAGGCTTCATCTGCATCCTCCCTCCGATGGAAAACACGACTGGCAAGACCACAAGCAATTTCACCCAGACTCTAGACACTCCAGCGACAACTTTGGGAGCCGTGGGGGAGGGGAGGGGCAGCCTGGGGGCTGCTCCGTATTTCTCTCAGCCCTGAGCACGAGTTGCTCGCACCGCCCCACCCTGCTGCAGCTCCTGGGTTTCAGTATTTCAGCCTGTGTTTGGGGGGAGCCAGCACTTTGTGCAAGAGAGGGGCTCACAGACTTTGTAAATTCCACAACATCAAAAAAATTGGCTTTTATTTTTCTCTCTGCAAGCCAGACAAAATAAATTTAAACCAGATACTGGATATTTATCGCTGTGCTTCAGCCAGGAGACAGAACTAGTTATGTTCTGGATTGTTTCAGTTTTACCCAGGACATTCAATGTTACTACAAGTGGGCAGGGTTCTGGGATCAGGACCAAAGATGATGTCCTGACCACTACCTCGTCAGAAGCAAAATGCTGCAGATGCAGGGAACCAGCGATCGTGGTAGAAAGTGCCAGAAACACTCGGCAGGTCAGGCAGTGTCTGTGGAGACAGAAGCAGAGTCAAGGTCTCACCAGATCTGGAGCAGGTTCTCCCATTGTCCATAAGAATCTCAGCCAAGATCCAAGGCCACTTCCTGGTCGTACAAAGAGGAGTTTGTTGCCGTTTACGCCAAGGTTTACTTCAAGAGAAGGGGTGAATCTACTCACATGTGTCTGGAGGGAATACAAAGGAGTTTTCCAAATTACACTCTGACCAGAGTCCATCTGATGCGTCAGACGACAGGAATAGTTCACACCAAGGAGGGTGTCAGGATTGGAGCCAACTAGAATATTTGGTGGTTCACAAGGAGAGGGAAGTGGGGATGATGGGATTGTTCCCCTGGGGGTCAGCACGGAGGTGATGGACCAAATGGCCTCCTCCTGTGTGAGGTTAGGTTTCTGTCGATGTCCCGGAGTGAGTTACAGGCCAGGTGGTGTCTCTGAACTCTGGGAGCTTGGGTGCTGGGAGTACACGGGGTGGGCTGTGAGGACAGCTGAGCTCGGGGGTCAGTTGGTGTCACATGATGCCCGCAGTCATGGCCCAGTGTAACGGGAGCTGTTATGATGCATCTGACGTCAGGCACCTCCATCCTTCATTCAAAAATCCTTTTGTGAAAACAGCTATTTTAATCTTCTTGTTCGGACAGATTGAAGCCTTGCTCTGTGCTTTGGTGTCGTCCTGTGGCTGAGGTGATCTGTGTTCACCTGATCACTCTTTCCATGGTTCTAACCCCTGCCCAACACTCACTTCAACATTCGGCTCAGACCTTGGACAAAGCTGGTGTCATCTGACTCCCCCGCTCCACCCAGTTCCCAGACTGCGACACTGTTGGCAGGGAGAAGGCAGAAATGGCAGGCGCCAATCCTGTGTGACCAACATCCTTCATTTGGAGAACCTTCCTGATTTCTCCTTTCACGACTCCAGCACCCTGATTGTCATCTGCACCTTTCCACACTTTGCCAGACCTTTCCCTTCTGACTGCACAGAACAGTTTACCACACCTACTGATTTACTCCTGTTCCCAACATACGAGAGCTGTCGTTTTCTGGATTAAACTCTTCCAATTGATTCATGGCTGGTGTTGCTGCCAAGGCCGACATTATTCCCACCCCTGACGCCACCTGTCCTGATCTCTGACTTCCCAACTCTGCCTGATGGTCAATAACTTCTCCATCAGTGCAGAATTTAGTCTGCAGGTACCTTCAGCTCAGGATCCAAGCTGGACCTGGGAGGGACTTGATCTTCCATCTTCAATCACTTGCCTGCTCAAACACAGGACGGTGTCCGAGGTGCAGCTGTCGAGGTTGGGGCTCGGAGCACTGTTGGTCCCGTTTGAGTGTGACTTCGCTCCACCGGCTGCTGTCCAGCCCATTGATTGGCAAAGGTCATCGATGCAGGGGACGGACAGGGAGTGGGGAAGGTGGGAGGGGGTTGGGAGCAGCGGGTGGGCGGCTGTGGTATTGGCCAGGTGCAGTTTCATTTCATGGATGTTGTTTGTGGTTTTGGCATGGTGTAGGCTGGGCACTAAGCTCAGTGGATGACCTGAGGGAGAGCTCTGGCCCACTGAGTGGTCTCACCACCCTCCTGAAGGAGTGACAGCCGGATGTCCCCCTCTCCAGTTCTGCCTTGGTTTCCCTGATTTGTTCCTCTCTGTTCTCCGTTTGGGATGTCTGTGAACAATGTCTGGAGCTCACAACAGTGAGCAAGATGTAGTGCAGGATGTCGGTGAGAACCAAGTAGGAGAGGAGTTGACCGCAGAATGATTTGGTGTGATTGGTTTGATGAGGGAGTGTGAATGAACAGACGTTGGGACAGGTAGCGACAGACAGCTGTAACAGAAAGGGCTGTGACTGACAGATGGTCCATGGGAAAAGTGCTTGGCTGGGATCACCAGTCACACTGTAACCTGGCTATCAGTATCGATCAGGGAGCTGACAGACCATCACTGAGACCAACACTGTACACATTGTAGATCTAGGCCAAGGCCGTGAAGATTCACCTGCCTCGGACATGGGACATCACAGACAGTTCAGGGAAAACCGACAAGGATTTCTCCCAAACCAAGCTGTTGGCAGCACTTGTGTGGGGCAAGACATTCCCAAAGTGAGGGTGAATGTGCTGTTTCTTGTTGGCTCAGTGGGTGCAGGGAATGTCCAGTGGGTGCAGGGAATGTCCCGTGGTCACAGGGAATGTCCAGTGGGTGCAGAGAATGTCCCGTGGTCGCAGGGAATGTCCAGTGGGTGCATGGAATGTTCAGTGGTCATGGGGAATGTCCAGTAGGTGCAGGGAATGTCCCGTGGTCACAGGGAATGCCAGTGGTCTCAGGGAATGTCCAGTGGGTGCAGGGAATGTCTAGTGGTCACGGGGACCATCCAGTGGGTGCAGAGAATGTACTGTGGTTGCAGGGAATGTCCAGTGGTCGCAGGGAATGTCCAGTGGGTGCAGGGAATGTCCCGTGGGTGCAGGGAATGTCCCGTGGTCGCAGGGAATGTGCAGTGGGTGCAGGGAACGTCCCGTGGTCGCAGGGAATGTCCAGTGGTTGCAGGGAATGCCCAGTGGGTGCAGGGAATGTCCAGTGGTTGCAGGGAATGCCCAGTGGGTGCAGGGAATGTCCAGTGGTTGCAGGGAATGCCCAGTGGGTGCAGGGAATGTCCAGTGGTTGCAGGGAATGCCCAGTGGGTGCAGGGAATGTCCAGTGCTCACAGGGAATGCCCGTGGTCACCAGGAATGCCCGTGGTCTGTGTGTGTGCGTGTGTGTGTGTGTGTGCGCGCGTGCGTGGAGGGGAGCACCGTGACCGTTATTGTTGCCGGTCTCCTGGTGAGACCTCAGACCAGCCGCCTGCAGGAAGCCTCTCGGGGAGGAGGGAAATCCTGGAGCTGTCCCAGTCTTGAAGGGGAATGGAATAAATAGCTGAAAGCAGGAGCCATGATCCAGAGGGTGTGTGTAATTTACAAGTGTGGGGGCAGCGTTAGAGGAGAGACGTCAGGCCAGTCATGTCAGCCTCTGATTTACTGCCGAGTTTCCGAGGATGCTCATTCCCTTCGTGCCTCTATCTCCAGGAACACTCCTGGGGCAGATACCCAGACAGAATCCCCACAGCCCCAGCCTCACCCACAGCCCCAGCCTCACCCACAGACACACAGTGCAGAGCTCGATGCCAGGCTCAGATGGTAGTGTGAACGCTCCTGCCTGTTGCGTGAGGCAAGCTGCCCATTGTTAGTGTCAGCCGAAGGGCAACAGGGGGCAGGTTTCAGGGGGTTTCATCTCTTCCAAGGTTCCGTTACCCAGTCTAAGGACCCCTTTTGAGTTTTATTATGAAGGTTCAGTGATTCAAGCAGGAATACAAAAGTTTGTGAGTGTGGCGGGTCGCATTTCCTGGATCGATGCTGATAACACAAAGTTGCAGGCACCATGCGCAGTTTGCAGCCACGTTGCTACAGCACAGTCAGCTGCAGCTTTGCTGATTTCCCATCAGCATCGACAATGTGTCCGGCAGGCTGCAGAGCCGATGAGGAGCCTGCAGGTACCGCCGGCCTCTGTCCAATGCAGACCGTGTCAGACACAGTGGGCAGGGCCAGTCAGTGTGTCGGTGCCCAAGCTCCCCACAGGCTGACTGACCGACGAATGTGTTCCCCCTGCCCCCACCCCTGCCCCCAACCCACCTCCACCCCCAACCCCACTCCCACTCCCACCCCCGTCCCCACCCCTGCCCCCACCCCTGCCCCCAACCCACCTCCACCCCCAACCCCACTCCCACTCCCACCCCCGTCCCCACCCCTGCCCCCACCCCGAACACCAACTCCCTCCCCCACCCCCACTCCCATCCCCACCCTCACCCCCTCCCCCGCCCCACCCCAGTGTTGTGGTATTAGATCACTGCTGGGGCATTTGTGCAGAGCACTGGGGTATTAGTTCACTACTGGGGCATTTGTCCAGAGCACTGGGGTATTAATTCACTGCTGGGGCATTTGTCCAGAGCACTGGGGTATTAGTTCACTACTGGGGCATTTGTCCAGTGTGCTGGGGTATTAGTTCACTGCTGGGGCATTTGTGCAGAGCACTGGGGTATTAGTTCACTTCTGGGGTAATTGCAGGTGGAGTTTTCTGCTCTGCAGGGACAGGTCACCACACACTAGAGGATGGACTCGGATTGCCGCTGGATTTATCTCATTTGTAGTTAGGATGTTTCTAGTTCCCGGGAAGATCCGTCCTGAGTTCCTAGGGATTTGTTTGGCCTACACTGGCTTTGACCAGTGTGGTCTGGTGTCGAATTTGTTGGCAGGACGATGTCTGCCGTTGGAGTTGGGAGTCACAGAGTCACAGAACATTACAGCACGGATACAGGCCCTTCGGCCCAACCAGTCTATGCCAACCACGGCGCCCACCCAGCTAGTCCCAATTCCCTGCGTTCGGCCCATATCCCACCAAACCCCTCCCCTCCATGTACCTGTCCAAGTGCTTCTTAAATTACACTATTGTACCTGCCTCACCGGCTTCCTCTGGCAGCTCGTTCCATAAACTCACCACCCTCTGGGTGAAAAAGTTGCCCCTCAGGTTCCTCTTAAATCCTTCCCCTTCTACCCTGAACCAAGCCCCCTGGTTTCAGACTCCTGGCGAAGAACAGGGAGACACAGCATGTGCGCTCGGGCAGTCTGATTTGTTATAGACTGTACGTTTCCAGTACTTGTCCTGCCTTGTCCAGGGATTTGCTTGTCAGCAGTTGGAATTCCCTCCCTCAGAGTAGGGTATGTCCACTCTACACTTGGGCTTTTCCCAATTGGATGGTGATTAACATAATTCCCAGAGGGACGTGTCCGGGTGCAGAGGGGTGTGTCCAGGTGCAGAGGGATGTCCGGGAGCAGAGGGACGTGTCCGGGTGAAGAGGGACGTGTCCGGGTGAAGAGGGACGTGTCCGGGTGCAGAGGGACATGTCTGGGGCAGAGGGACGTGTCTGGGGCAGGGGGACGTGTCCAGGTGCAGAGGGACGTGTCCGGGTGCAGACGGACGTGTCTGGGGCAGGGGGACGTGTCCAGGAGCAGTGGGATGTGTCCGGGTGCAGAGGGACGTGTCTGGGTGCAGGGGGACGTGTCCGGGTGCAGGGGGACGTGTCTGGGGCAGAGGGACGTGTCCGGGTGCAGAGGGACGTGTCTGGGGCAGAGGGACGTGTCTGGGTGCAGAGGGACGTGTCTGGGTGCAGGGGGACGTGTCCGGGTGCAGAGGGACGTGTCTGGGGCAGAGGGACGTGTCTGGGTACAGAGGGACGTGTCCGGGTGCAGAGGGACGTGTCCAGGTGCAGAGGGGTGTGTCCAGGAGCAGTGGGATGTGTCCGGGTGCAGAGGGACGTGTCCGGGTGCAGAGGGACGTGTCCAGGGCAGAGGGACGTGTCTGGGTACAGAGGGATATGTCTGTGTGTATATTTATCCATTGTGGCATCATATTTGCACTCTGTGGGGTATTTACTCAGTCTGAGGGTATTTCCCCAGTGTGGGTTATTTACTGAGTGTGAGGTATTTATCCAATGTGGGTATTTGCCCAGCGTGGGGTATTTCCCCAGTGTGGTGTATTTATTCAGTGTGGATATATCCTGTGAGGGTATTTATGCAGTGTGGGGTATTTATCGTGTGTCGGGTATTTATTCCATGTTATGTATTTTCCCAGTGTCGTGTATTTCCCCAGTGTGGAGTATTCATCCATTGTGGGGTATTTACCCAGTGTAGGGTTTTACCCAGTGGTTATTTACCCAGTCTGGGGTATTTACCTAGTGTGGGGTATTTATCCAATGTGGGGTACTTCCACAATGTGGGATATTTACCTGGTGTGCTACTTACTCCATGTGTGTATTTCCTACTGTGGGGTATTTACCCAGTGTGTGGTATTTACCCAGTGTGTGGTATTTCCCTTCTGCGGGGTATTTACCCTGTGTCGGATATATACCCAGTTTGGGGGTATTTCCCAGTGTGGGATATTTATCCAGTATGGGGCATGTCACCAGTGGGGTATTTATGTGTGGAGTATTTCCCCAGTGCAGGTATTTACACAATGTTAGTTACCCAGTGTGGGGTGTTTAATGAGTTTTGGGTATTCTCCCAGAGATTGCATTTACCCAAAGTGGTATTTACCCAGTGTGGGGTTATTTTTCCAGTGTGGGGTATTTACCCCGTATGTGTATTCACATAGTGTGGTGTATTTTCCCAATGTGTGTATTTACCCAGTGGAGTCATTTACCCAGTTTGGGTATTTATCCAGTGTGGGGTATTTCCCCAGTGAGGATATTTACCCAGTGTGTGAGGTATTTACCCATTGTGGGGTATTTTCCCAGAGTGTATATTTCCCCAGTGTGCAGTACTTACTCAGTGGGGGTATTTTCCAGTATGGGGTTCTCTGTAATGTGGGGCATTTACCAGTAAGGGTACTTACCCCATGGGGGTATTTCCCCAGTGTGGATATTTACTCATTTGGGAGTATTTACTCAGTGTGAGGTATTTACCCTCTGTGCCATCATATTTGCACTGTATGGGGTATTTACTTAGCCTGAGAGTATTTCCCCAGTGTGGGTATTTACCAAGTGTGGGGTATTTACTGAGTGTGGGGTATTTACCCAGTGCTGGGCATTTCCCCAGTGTGGGTATTTACCGAGTGTGGGGTATTTACTGAGTGTGGGGTATTTACCCAGTGCTGGGCATTTCCCCAGTGTGGGTATTTCACCAATGTGGGGTATTTACCCAGTATGGGGTATTTACCCAGTGTGCATATTTCCCCAGTGGGGAATTTCCCCAGTGTGTTGTATTTCACCAGTGTGGGGTATTTATCCAGTGTGGTTATTTCCCCAGTGTGGGGTATTGATCCAGTGTGGGTACTTCCCCAGTGAGGGCATCTCCCCACTGTGTGTTATTTACCCAGTGTGGGTATTTCCCCTGTGTAGGATATTTACCCAGTGTGGGGCATTTACCCAGTATGTGGTATATCTCCAGTGTGAGATATTTAACCAGTGTGGGGTATTTACCCAGTGTGGGGTATTTCACCCATGTGGGGTTTTTACCCATTGTGGGGTATTTCCCCAGTGTGGGGTATTTATCCTGTGTGGGGTATTTCACCCGTGTGGGTATTTGCCCATTGTGGGGTGTTTATCCTGTGTGGGGTATTTCCCCAGTCTGGGTCCCTTCCCACTGTCCCCACTTTCCCAGTGCTCCCTCTGTCCCCTCCCACTGTTCTGCACGTTGATCTCAGCCCCCTGAGCTCCTCCGCCCTGGCACTGCCTTCAGCAGTCCACCTGCTCATCCAGAGGTTCCTCCCTCAGTCGGCCTGGCCTCCCCCGAACAGAACCTTGTTCAGTCTCTGCTGCCCCAGTTTTGCATCAATCCTGCCCGCAGCTCTCCATAATCCACAAGGCCGCGTACCCCCGGTTTATTCCTGCCGCCCTTTCCAACTGGGACCTCACTGCCCTGTGGCACCTTTACCTGATGTGACATTCTCTCGGGCCCTAGCACTCTCCTGTCTCTCCTCCCTGGGTACCCTGGCCCTGGCAGTCATCCACTCTACACTTAACACTCCACCTTTTGAACTTGAACCCCCTCCCTGAATTCTCCATTGGGAATGTTTCCTCTTCAGTGAGTGCAGACGACAAGTCTTTATTGAACATTGTCTGGCTCCACACACAGATCGCTCCTTGGGATGGGCCCCTTCTTGCCTTGGGACTTTCCTTACTCCAGTGTGCTGTATACAGCAGGGATTTGGTGCTGGTCACATAGGAGGCTGGTGGGCTGGTGACTGCCCTGGGGCCGGGGCCAGGTCCAGTCCGTTGTCTTTCTGCCCAACCATTCCCACTGACTCTGGCCCGCTGTGGGCAGCCTGCTGCTCCCCTTGGCACTGTGTGTTCCCAGTGTTAACACAGTGCCCCCCTCCTCGCCCATCCGGTGTGGGGTCACCCCAGCAGTCCTGGGCTCCCCAGACTCCTGGGGCTGGGCTGCCCCCGTGAGGTCTTGGTGGTACATGGGCATACACGGGTGTCTGACACAGGCGTCTCTGACAGCTGAGATGACTAGTTCCACCTGCTCACTCATCTCTCTCTGTCTGAATAACTTGCCAGGCCATCTTATCTTACTTTCCTCCTTGTTGAGGGATTAGCTTCTGTCCTTTAACGTGAAAGCAACGTTAACTTCTTGGAGTCACAGTAACCTTTTGGCACCATTTCTGCAGACTAATTGGAGAGATGTGGTTTGGATCGGTTCGAAGGGCACATGTCGTATTGGATATACTACTTGACTAGCAGGTGGCCACAGGAGGGAGTTGGATTGCAAACACTGTGCAGATTCTGATACCCTGGCCAATCTTCCTGTGGAGAAAGTTGTCACACAGAGGGAAAACCCAACCACAGAGTAGGAGAGTGCAGCTCTCTGCACAGAGGGCCGTCGGAACACAAGATGCTTTCTGTTAGGGACACTCCAGAGCATGGTGCTGGAGTTACCTGGGCTGAGAACTGGCAAGCAGTGTGATCTCCCAGTGTTGTACCTACACCAGAGGTGATCCGAGAGATGGGCTCAGCATCCTGACAGACCACCAGCAGTCGGATGCTGCAGAGATACCCAGGAACGGGGTGGATGTTACCGGGAACTGCAGACTGCAGTCACCGGGCTGTGGTAAAGATAATGAGGGATTAGGAACCATCTGCCTCAGTAACGAGGGTCTGGAGAGCAAGAGCTCTCCCCTTGACTGAGGACAAATCATTGGTCCCAGGGACGCAGGGCAGACATCCTGTGGAGAATGCCATTCATTGGGGAGGGCTGAGAATGTGGGACAGGAGAGGGACACAGAACAGCGCAGGAACAGGCCCTTCGGCCCATCATGTCTGTGCCAACCATGAAGCCGGTCTAAACTAATCCGGTCTGCCTGCACAGGGTCCCTGTCCGGTGCTGGTCTAAATGCCCCTTCAATGTTGTGTTGCACCTGCCTCCACCACCTCCCCTGGCAGCCCGTTCCAGGCACCCACCGCTCCCTGTGTGAAAAACATGCCCCACACATCTCCTTTAAACACTTCCCTCTCACCTTAAACCTCTGGCCTCTGGTGTTTGCAGGGGCAAGAGGCTGAGAGCACATTGAAATGGGTTCCCTAACACATGTACAGTGGGCACCGAGTGTCCAGCAGTTGTACCGACCCTGGAACGGACACAGTCTTCAGGTTACAGTAGACTTGAGCAAGACACAGGAGAAGGCAGGAGCTGGAATCTGGAGCAACAAATAACCTGCTGGAGAAACTCAGCGGGTCCAGCAGCGTCTGTGGAGGGAAAGGAATTGTTGACGTTTTGGATCAAAACCCTGCAGTAGATTTGATGGTTTCTGACCTTGGTCAGCCCGTACCCTCAGTCTGTACCCTCTACCTGTACCATCTGCCTGTACCATGTCTGTACCCTCAGTCTGTACTCTCTACCTGTACCATCTGCCTGTACCCTCAATCTGTACCCTCTGCCTATACCTTCAGTCTGTACCCTCAGAGTGTACCCTCTGCCTGTACTCTCAGTCTGTACCCTCAATCTGTACCATCTGCTTGTGCCCTCTGCCTGTACCTTCTGCTTGTACTCTCTGCCTGTACCCTCTGCTGACCATTTCCCACCTGAAGGTGGAGACTTGCCCTCTGTATGTGGAGTGATTAACTTGGCACAGACAACCAAGGCAGGGGCCCTGGCAGATGGTTGTCTGGGGTCCACAGTGGTTGACCTTGCATTTCCAATCGCACATTCTGTAGAAGGACTCTGCCAGAACAACAGACCTGCTCAAAGACACAGTAACAAATGTTGAGCAATAGTTTTATTGACCTCACTGCTGCTGTCTCCACACCAGTGGTTGCAATCGTCCCATCATGAGGCGTTCGCAGACTGTCGTACGTTGAGTTGTACCCTTCATCCTGTTAGTTTGCTTCGGGTTGTCACAGTTCTGGCTGAACTACAGTTAATGAGTGGGGTGTGAAGCAGAAGAGACAATGGACGGCTGCATCTGGATGAAGAGCATGTCTCCTGCTCCCTCTCCGGTTTGTTCTAATGGACGTCATTATACTGGTGACCGCGTATAATTGGTTTACACTGAGGTGCAGACAGCAGGTATCCGGTACATTGTTGTGGAACTCATGGGTAACCAGGAACCTGTTGATTATCAGACTCAAACTTTCACATTGAAGAAACAACCTGTAGACCCATATACTGCCTAAAATTTGGACAAATACATCAATCTGAGGGATCAAAAGATATCTCTGACCTTACTTGTAATGCTTTGACTGGTGGGTAATGACAAATGGTAATGCAGATGAAAAAAAGACAAATATATTCCTCATTGTTTTGGGCCACAGAGATTTTGGATTTCTCAAAAGTCTAGTTGCACCAAGGAAATTGGTGTTTTATCTTATATGGAACTACGGAATTGATAAATTGGTAAATTAGTTTATTATCGTCACATGTAATGAGGTACAGTAAAAAGCTTCTTGCATACCCTTCATACAGATCAATTCATCATATCAGTGCATTGAGGCAGTACAGGGTAAAACAATAACAGAATGCAGAATAAAGTGTCACAGTTACAGAGAAAGTGCAGTGCAGGCAGACAATAAGGTGCAAGGCCATAAAGAGGTAGATTGTGAGGTCAAGGGTCCATCTTATCGTACTAGGGAACTGTTCAATAGTCTTATAACGGCGGATAGAAGCTGTCCTTGAGCCTGGTGGTACGTGCTTTCAGGCTTTTGTATCTTCTGCCCGATGGGAGGGGGGAGAAGAGAGAATGTCCAGGGTGGGTGGGGTCTTTGATTATGTCGGCTGCTTTCCTGAGGCAGCGGGAAGTGTAGACAGAATCCGTGGAACGGAGACTGGTTTCCGTGACGCGCTGGGCTGTGTCCACAACTCTCTGCAGTTTCTTGCGGTCCCGGGCAGAGCAGTTGCCGTACCAAGCCGTGATGCATCCAGATAGGATGATTTCTGTGGTGCATCGGTAAAACGAGGAAATGTTTCTTTAGAATGTTAGAGGACCGAGGATGCTATTTGGCCGATCACGTCTATGCTGGCTCTCTACCAGAGCAATTCTCGAGTTTCACCCTCCAAAACTTTCCCCAAAGCCTCGTGAATTTACCCCCACTGTGTATTTCTCCAATTCCCCCTTAAAAGCAGGGTCCCAGATTCCAGCCAATCATGTTGGCCTTTGCTCTCCTCCTTTGTTACTTTATTCCTGTGACCTCAAGTCCTCAACCTCCATCAACATGAACACCCTCCCATTGTCCAGTCAGACCAGACCCCTCAACACTCTGGACACGTCCATCGAATCTCCCCCCAGCCTCTTTCCTTGTAACTGTGGTCCCTCACCCCAGGAGCACGGTGACACCCTCTAACACCTGCACACTTTTCCCACAGTGAGGTGACCAGAGCTGAACACAATCCTCCAGCTGAGGGCAGGCAAAGATTCACCATGACTTTGATGACACTTTGTGCCACTGTTGATAAAGCCCAGAACTGTATTCACCTCATTAACCACATCCCAATGTGCCCTGCCACTTTCAATGACTCACGCACCCGTTCCCCAGCTCCCTCTGCTCCGGCATCCTTTAGAACAGTGTCCTTTATTCTGTAAACTTCCCACCAATACACACCACCTCACACTTTCTACTGAGACACTGTCAAAACATTTCAAGCCCGAGCTCGTTCCCACACCGAACGTGCAGGAATTCAGTGTGGGCACCAGGAGGAAGGAGGGACCTGTTGCTGACGGTGTCACTTACTGAAGCATGGGGTAATGTCCAGAAGGGAACGTGAGAAGAGTTCCTCCGACAAGCACGGGGCCTCGGTCTCCCACCCCACACAATCCAAGCTGGCCCGGCATTGCCCTGGGGGAGACCAGCCTGTAGGCTTTATCAGGGGAGGGGGTACTTTGTGATTACTGATGGAGAGAGGCAGGAGTGCACAGGGTGTGATGGACAGCAGGTGTATACCGAACCAGAGCCAGAGCGGTTTGGGTTATTGACCAAAGACGCAAGAAACTGCTGGAGGCTGGAGCAATAGGGAACAGCATCTGTGGAGGCAGGGGGACAGTGACCTGTGTCCTGCTGCAGGGTCCTGACAGGAAACACCGACCATCCCTCTGCCTCCACAGATGCTGCCTGACCCGCTGAGTTCCTCCAGCAGTTTATTAACTATCTGCGTACTCCCAGGAGTGGAGAAGCAGCCCACCTCCTGGTGGAGCTGGCAGTCATACCGGTGAGCGTGCAGTCTGTGTCACTTGGGCCAGAGACAGGGATGGGGGAAGGTGACCTGCCTCTTGCAGACACCACACATTTACCTCTGGTCACACACAGGAGACGGCTGCCTCATGTGGAACAGATTCAGGTTCCAGTGCGGTATGGGGCAGTGGCTGTATTCTGGCTCTGGTGAAGGGGAACAGCCCTGCGTTACTGGGAGAAAGTGACTGAAACAAATCACATTGAACTGGAAAAAGATCTTCAGCTTACGAAGTAAAGCAAGTGTCCCATCTCGTGCACTGCAGGGGGTGTTGGACAGATGTGCTCTGTCTTTAAGGAGGCCTATGGGAAGATTATGGCTTTCAAGGTGAAGATCCGTGTGGAAACAGAAGCCATTCTCATTGTCCGTAACCTCCACCTGTGCCCTTGGCCTTGAAGGACACAGTTGGGAATGGAAGGGGTTGTGTGTAGAGACACGACATCATGTCCCCTGGAGGAGGAGTGACGGGGCAGTTTCCACTGCCTTCACAACAGGACAAGGAAAGACCAGGAGCTACTACCTGTTGTGTTCTTTGTTAATTAGTAGTTGTGACCTGTGCCCTCTGGTTAACAGAAGTTTAATCCAAGGTGGAGGAGTGTGGTATATTGAGCTGTTACAGAACTGACACAGAAACAGGCCAGTTTGGATTTGTTCATGTGTACTGGGGTAAGGTTAACAAAAGATGCGAGCACCAGTGGAATTCCAGATACAGCCTGAAGGTGGACACTCAGGGTTTGTACCATTGCCCTCAACTGAAACACTAGTACAAGTACACTAGTATAAAGTAACAAACAGTGTGCTGGAGGGACTCAGAGGCTCGAGCAGCATTTGGTGGGGGAGAGGAAATGTCTACATTTCAGGTCGAAACCCTGCATCAGGTCCTGTAGGTGTGGGGTATTTGGACTTCCAGAAGATATTTGACAAGGCATTTGGGAATTGGGAATTGGTTTATTATTGTCACATGTACCGAGATACAGTGAAAAACTTTTGTCTGCCTGCCATCCAGACAGATCTTTCCGTACATAGGTACATCGAGGCAGTACAAAAGGGAGAAAAAAACAGACTTCAGAATAAAGTGTTACAGTTACAGAGAAAGTGCAGTGCAGGCAGACAATAAGGTGCAAGGTCATAACGAGGTAGACTGTGAGGTCAAGAGTCCATCTTATTTTACTAGGGAACTGTTCAGTAGTCTTATAACAGCGGGATAGAAGCTGTCCTTGAGCTTGGTGGTACGTGCTTTCAGGCTTTTGTATCTCCTGCCCGATGGGAGGGGGAGAAGAGGGAATGTCCGGGGTGGGTGGGGCCTTTGATTGTGTCGGCTGCTTTACCGAGGCAGCGGGAAGTGAGGGCGATGGGGAACTGGCACAGAGGAGGGGATGAGACCTGGGGCAGATCAGCCATGTTGAATAGTGGGTCTATTCCTCATGGTCTAACCACAGGAGAAGAGAACTAATGATAACTGCGCCTCGATGGACAGCACGTCTGTGTCTCGGTCTCTGTATCGTTACAACAAAAGTTGTTACATTCACAAAGGGATGCAGCAAAACGTGGCGATGGGCCACAGTGTGGCTCACTGACAGCTTGTCCCCCTGGTGGGAAGAGCATCATCAGGTTTGTGAACGGTCAATGAACCATGAACATCTCCGTGTTATTCTTTTTTATTGCACTATTTGTTTATTTTTGTAACTTGTAGTGATTTTATGTGTTTGCACTGTACTGCTGCCACAAAACAAAACATTTCATGTCATCTCAGTCGCTGATAATAAACCTGATTCTGATTCTGAGTGGAGAAAGTGTGGCTTAACTGGATAGTCTGCAGGGTGCTGGGCACCGGGCTCCTGGTAACCTTGGACATGGAACAGGAGGTTAGTGGGAGGCACGGCCATGGATCAGCGAGGCAGATGGAACGTCAGTGTTTACTGCAAGGATAAAAATGCTGGAAACACTCCGCAGGTCAGGCAGTGTCTGTGGAGAGAGAAACAGAATGTTTCAGGTCTGGCTCTGACAAAGGGCACCAGACCTGCAACGTTAATGGTTTCTGTCCATGTAACGGTTTCCTCACATGTGGAGAGTTTCCAGCTTTGTCTGGTTTTACTACAAATGTGGGGAAGTCTTGCTGCAGCAGGGAATGGTTTTGGAATCTTTGTTTAAGGACCTTTGGATAGGTTAATTCCTGATTGAAGGGGACGTTTTCTGAGGAGGCTGGATCTGGGGGTGTTGGACTTTAGGAGATCCGTGGCTGTACTGGTGGTGCGGGGAGTGAGGAGCCTTTGGCTACAGAAGTCCATCAGTTAGTAAAGGGGCAGAGCAATGGAAGGTAGGACGTAACCCTGGAAAATGTGAGGTGGGAATCTTCAGCAGGAGGAGAAGGCTGGGGGTACACAAGGGGCGGTCGGACCCTGGGGAGTACTGAGGGGCTGAGGGGCTGAGGGACAATGATGTACAACCCCCAAGGAGCCCTGAGTACAGAGGTACTGGTGGATAGATGGTGAAGAAGCCCACCAGATACTTGCCTCCATTTCTTGGATACTTCTGCTGCGATGGCGATGTTGTTGAAGTAGAATCTCGGAGAGATACAGCACAGAAACAGGCCATTCAGCCCACTTAGTCCATGCTAACCAAAAACCACCCATTTTTTATATTCCCCCTACACTCCCCCCGGGTTCTACCCCTCACCCACACACTGGGGCTGGTTTACAGCGACCCACTGGATGTGGAAGGAAACCGGAGCACCCGGGGGAAACACGCGGTCACAGAGAGAACGTGCAAACTCCACACAGTCAGCGCCGGAGGTCGGGATTGGGCCCGGGTGTCTGGGGCTGGGAGGAAGCAGCACTGCCCACCGCACCGCGGTTCCCTGGTGACGCCCATTATGTGCCTTTGATGGGAATGTCATGAGGTTCCGCCAACGCTCTGGAGTCACAGAGTGACACAGCACCTAACCAGGCCCTTCGGCCCTCCGACCCACCTCCACTAATCCCACCCAGCACGGCCTGTACCTGCTGCACCTTGACCACTCAACTGCTGGTGTGGCCTCTGTCTCCACCCCCACCCCCCCACCCAGTCCATTCCAGATTCCAGCCCCTCTCTGGGGAAACAAATTCTTCTTCAGGTCCCCTCGAAACACTTAAACCGGTGCCCCACCTTCGACACGTTAAACCCGTGCCCCCCCCTTCAGACACATTAAACCTGTGCCCTCCCTTCGACACGTTAAACCCGTGCCCTCCCTGTGACATGTTAAACCCGTGCCCTCCATTCGACATGTTAAACCCATGCTCTCCCTTCGACACGTTAAACCCGTGCCCTCCCTGTGACATGTTAAACCCGTGCCCTCCATTCGACATGTTAAACCCATGCTCTTCCTTCGACACGTTAAACCTGTGCCCTCCCCTCAGACACGTTAAACCCGTGCTCTCCCTCCTATCACGTTAAACACGTGCTCTCCCTTCGACACGTTAAACCCGTGCCCTCCCTTCGACACGTTAAACACGTGCCCTCCCCTCAGACTCGTTAAACCCGTGCCCTCCCTTCAGACTCGTTAAACCCGTGCCCTCCCTTCAGACATGTTAAACCCGTGCCCTCCCTTCAGACACGTTAAACCCGTGCCCTCCCTTCAGACACGTTAAACCCGTGCTCTCCCTTCGACACGTTAAACCCGTGCCCTCCCCTCAGACTCGTTAAACCCGTGCCCTCCCCTCAGACACGTTAAACCCGTGCCCTCCCCTCAGACTCGTTAAACCTGTGCCCTCCCCTCAGACTCGTTAAACCCGTGCCCTCCCCTCAGACACGTTAAACCCGTGCCCTCCCCTCAGACACGTTAAACCCGTGCCCTCCCCTCAGACTCGTTAAACCCGTGCCCTCCCCTGACACGTTAAACCCGTGCCCTCCCCTCAGACTCGTTAAACCCGTGCCCTCCCCTCAGACTCGTTAAACCCGTGCCCTCCCCTCAGACTCGTTAAACCCGTGCCCTCCCCTCAGACACGTTAAACCCGTGCCCTCCCCTCAGACTCGTTAAACCCGTGCCCTCCCCTCAGACACGTTAAACCCGTGCCCTCCCTTCAGACACGTTAAACCCGTGCCCTCCCCTCAGACTCGTTAAACCCGTGCCCTCCCCTCAGACACGTTAAACCCGTGCCCTCCCTTCAGACACGTTAAACCCGTGCTCTCCCCTCAGACACGTTAAACCCGTGCCCTCCCCTCAGACTCGTTAAACCCGTGCCCTCCCCTCAGACACGTTAAACCCGTGCCCTCCCCTCAGACTCGTTAAACCCGTGCCCTCCCCTCAGACACGTTAAACCCGTGCCCTCCCCTCAGACTCGTTAAACCCGTGCCCTCCCCTCAGACACGTTAAACCCGTGCCCTCCCCTCAGACACGTTAAACCCGTGCCCTCCCCTCAGACTCGTTAAACCCGTGCCCTCCCCTCAGACACGTTAAACCCGTGCCCTCCCCTCAGACACGTTAAACCCGTGCCCTCCCTCAGACACGTTAAACCCGTGCCCTCCCCTCAGACACGTTAAACCCGTGCCCTCCCCTCAGACACGTTAAACCCGTGCCCTCCCCTCAGACTCGTTAAACCCGTGCCCTCCCCTCAGACGCGTTAAACCCGTGCCCTCCCCCCAGACGCGTTAAACCCGTGCCCTCCCCTCAGACGCGTTAAACCCGTGCCCTCCCCTCAGACTCGTTAAACCCGTGCCCTCCCCTCAGACTCGTTAAACCCGTGCCCTCCCCTCAGACACGTTAAACCCGTGCCCTCCCCTCAGACACGTTAAACCCGTGCCCTCCCCTCAGACTCGTTAAACCCGTGCCCTCCCTCAGACACGTTAAACCCGTGCCCTCCCCTCAGACTCGTTAAATCCGTGCCCTCCCCTCAGACTCGTTAAACCCGTGCCCTCCCTCAGACACGTTAAACCCGTGCCCTCCCCTCAGACACGTTAAACCCGTGCCCTCCCCTCAGACTCGTTAAACCCGTGCCCTCCCCTCAGACACGTTAAACCCGTGCCCTCCCCTCAGACACGTTAAACCCGTGCCCTCCCCTCAGACACGTTAAACCCGTGCCCTCCCTTCAGACACGTTAAACCCGTGCCCTCCCCTCAGACACGTTAAACCCGTGCCCTCCCCTCAGACTCGTTAAACCCGTGCCCTCCCCTCAGACTCGTTAAACCCGTGCCCTCCCCTCAGACTCGTTAAACCCGTGCCCTCCCCTCAGACACGTTAAACCCGTGCCCTCCCCTCAGACTCGTTAAACCCGTGCCCTCCCCTCAGACTCGTTAAACCCGTGCCCTCCCTCAGACACGTTAAACCCGTGCCCTCCCCTCAGACACGTTAAACCCGTGCCCTCCCCTCAGACACGTTAAACCCGTGCCCTCCCTTCAGACACGTTAAACCCGTGCCCTCCCCTCAGACACGTTAAACCCGTGCCCTCCCTCAGACACGTTAAACCCGTGCCCTCCCCTCAGACACGTTAAACCCGTGCCCTCCCCTCAGACACGTTAAACCCGTGCCCTCCCCTCAGACACGTTAAACCCGTGCCCTCCCCTCAGACTCGTTAAACCCGTGCCCTCCCTCAGACACGTTAAACCCGTGCCCTCCCCTCAGACTCGTTAAATCCGTGCCCTCCCCTCAGACACGTTAAACCCGTGCCCTCCCCTCAGACTCGTTAAACCCGTGCCCTCCCCTCAGACTCGTTAAACCCGTGCCCTCCCCTCAGACTCGTTAAACCCGTGCCCTCCCCTCAGACACGTTAAACCCGTGCCCTCCCCTCAGACACGTTAAACCCGTGCCCTCCCCTCAGACACGTTAAACCCGTGCCCTCCCCTCAGACTCGTTAAACCCGTGCCCTCCCCTCAGACTCGTTAAACCCGTGCCCTCCCCTCAGACACGTTAAACCCGTGCCCTCCCCTCAGACACCTCTGCGTTGAGCAGACGTTTCCTGCTGTACCCTGTCTATGCTCCTCACATTTCTGTCCACCTGCATCAGGTACCCCCTCAGCCCCTCCGCTGCAGAGAGAACAGCCCCAGCCTCTCCCGTCTCTCCTGATGACCAATCCGCTCCGTCCCAGGCCCCACCCTGGGGAACCTCCTCTGCCCCCTCTCCAGTGTGATCACATCCTTCCTGCAGTGAGGCCAGAACTGTGCCCAGAACTCCAGCTGTGACCTAACCGGTGCCTTATAAAGCTGTCAGCTTCCTGCTCACGTCCTACGCCCTGGCTGTAGGACGATGTGATAGTGCTGTAGAAGGTGGAGAGTTTCACCAGGAACCTTCCCCAACTGTGGCCCTCGTTCCACCGGACGTCCTCAGCTCCCATTGACTGCTCCGTCACAGTGGTGGAGACCAGCAGGGCACTGGCCTTCCGATCCGGAGTGGGCAGGATCCCGCACAGGCCCGCCCGCTGCTGATCTGTGTGGGATCACAGCCCTGGTCTCCCCCCGGTTCCGTGCACGGACACTGCCACTGCTCCAGGCTGCATACACTTAAACCAATGACATTCCCGAATAAGCTGTCAAATTAAGCAGACTCGTGACCCCAACGAATCCAGGTTCCAGCTGTCAGAGGCACGTTACCACCAATAGGATGAGGGCAGCCGGCGCAGGGGACACCACCACCTGCAGGTTCCCCTCGCAGTCACTCCCCACCTGCCCTGGGATACTGCGGTTCCTTCGTCCTCACTGGGTCTCAGTCCTGGAAATCCATCCCCAACAGTACCTTCCCCACATGGGCTGCAGTGGCTCCCACCCTCCTTCTCAGCGGCCGCTGGGGATGGGCAATTAATGCTGTTCTGGCCGGTGACCCCTGTCCTTGGAAAATGACCCACAAATCGGGCTCTGGTCGGAATGAGGGGCCGTTCTCCAGTCACATTCCGGGGGCAGGGAGGGAAACACCTGAATTGTCCTGACAGGACCGGTCTGGGGTCCATCCCGTGCCTGCAGAATCGGCATGGGGGCCCCGCTGCACTGCCACACCATTGCAGTGCGTGCAGGGACCAGAGGCTCCAGAGCGATGCATGTGTTGTCTGCAGGTCACAGTGAGGTCAGGGCTGATCTGGGATGGGGTGTGGGGGTGTGGGGGGTGTGGTGGGGACGGATGGGTGGATGGGAATGGACAGGGTGGAGGGGTGCTTGAACGGGGTGGGTGGGGACAGGGTGTATTGGGACGGGTGGGGACAGATGGGGCAGGTGAGGGTGGGGGACGGGGTGGGTGGGGACAGGGTAGGTGGGGGTGTCACATGCTGCCGCCATGACAACAAAGACCCGTGGGGTGGTCCCACCCAGCGTTTGTTCATTTGAGGGATCACTCCCCCTGGCACCCCCTCCGCTCACTCTCAACGGCTCAGTCCCTCCCTCAGGAGCAATCCCCTCAGTCCCACTGGGACCACTCACCAACCCCACCTGCCCACCCCTCCCTCACTGGCCCTCACCGCCCCTCCCTCACTGCCCCTCCCTCACCGGCCCTCCCTCACCGGCCCTCACTGGTCCCTCCCTCACTGCCCCTCCCTCACTGCCCCTCCCTCACTGGCCCTCACTGGAGAACACTCTGTCCAGGGAACAATGAACCTACAGGAACGTACCCGTGAACATGCCCGTGAACGTGTCTGTGAACGTGCCCGTGAACGTGCTTGTCCCGGGTAACGAATGGGTTTTGTTTTTACAGACGTCCAGAAGTTGAAAAGTGCAGAAAGATGATTCGATGCAGTCGCCACACCCCACAGGATGGTGGGGAATGGCATCAGAACACAGAGGGCTGATCAGATAGAACAATTCCTGAAAGTGGGGAGAGAGAGCGAACGAGTTCTGCCCTTCAGTGGAACAAACACACGTACCTATGTCGGACTTGTGAATTTAATTATGTTATGGGAGCCGGTTCGTGTGTAGAGGGTGTCTGAAACTTGGGTGTTTGTAACCCAGGGACTGACTGTATCAAAAAATACACCTCCTGTACCCCTCCCCTACACCTGTACACTGCCTGTACCCTTCCTGAACCCCTGCCCCACACCTCCTGTACACTCGCTGTACTCCTGTACCCCTCTCCCTACCTCTCCCACTGCTTCCCCCAACACCCTCCCCCCACACACACTCCACACATTCCCCCACACACTCCCTTACACACCGACTGTCAGTCTGTGGTGTCAGCCCACCCCGGCACAGTGGGCATCACAGAACAAGCTTTAGCTGTCCTGCTCTGTCCTGTCTTTACCAGTGGGAGCATTTCCTGCAAATGCACTTTGATAACATGTCACTGGGATTTGAAGAACCCTGCCTCTACGTTCGCCAGACACAGCTGTCACTTTTAAAATAACAGCCCAGGGACCTGCAAAAATAGAGCTGGTGACGGTAAACCCATGAATATTGTCATAATTTACTGGCAATCAGAAAATAGTTCTGACTTCTGGCAGAGAAATTACCTCTCTCCCAAATTTAGATTGTCCTTAAGCTCTGACCCGAACCTCAGTGTCCAACAATTCTTCCTGTAGCTCAGGCTGGTTGAAGAGTGGCCATGACATGCCGGGACCCCAGCCTCACCACTGTGCGAGCTGCCGTTTGCTTGTTAAGTCCTGGTTGTACGGAACCTGCTGAGGTTGGAGAGGGTGGATGCACCATGTTTTCAGGAGCAGGGGCAAAGTTGTAGCAAGGAACTTGCAGAATAGAAGTTAGAAACGCTGAATCCCGGATGAATGCGCAGCTGCAGCAGGTAGTGCTGTTGCCTCACAGCCCATTGAGCCGGGTTCGATCCCAAACTCCGGTGCTGTCTGTGTGGAGTTTGCACGTACTCCTGGGTGCTCCAGTTTCCTCCCACATCTCAAAGACTTGCGGGGAGATTATTTGGGTGTTGTAAACTGGCCCTCAGGGAGGTAAGGGAGTTGGAGAGGGTTTAAATTAATATGGCAGGGGGATGGGAATCCATGCAGAAAGACAGAGGGAAGCAAAGCAGAGACCAGAGCAAAAGTTAGAAAAGTCAAACACAAAGGACACAAAAGTTCCCATATTCTAAAAGGACAATGAGTGTGAGGGCACTTTATCTGAATGCCCGTAGTATTCGAAACAAGGTCAGTGAACTTGTGGCACAAATCAGTACAAAGGGGTGTGATTTAGTGGCCATTACAGAAATGTGGTTGCAGAGTGGAGATGAGTGGGAATTAAATATCCAAGGGTATCAGGTAATATGGAAGGATAGGCAGGAAGGTAAGGGAGGTGGAGTAGTGCTCTTAATTAAGGATGAGATCAGGGTGATAGTGAGAGACGATATAAGATCTAAGGAGCAGAATGTTGAGTCCATCTGGGTAGAGGTTAGAAACAGTAAAGGGAAAAAGATCACTGGTGGGAGTTGTCTCGAGGTCACTGACTAATAACATTACAGTGACACAGGCAATAAACCAAGAAATACTTGATGCTTGTAAGAATGGAACAGCCGTTGTCACGGGGGACCTTAACTTCCACATAGCTTGGGCGAATCAAGTTGGTCGAGGCAGTCTTGAGGAGGACTTCACAGAATGGATCCGTGATAGCTTTCTTGAACAGCGTGTTAGTGAACCTACAAGGGAAATGGTGTCTTAGTTCTGGTCCTGTGCAATGAGACAGGTAAAATTAACAAACCTGTAGTTGGGGATCCTCTTGGAAAGAGTGATCACAATATGATTGAATTTCTCATAAAAATGGAGGGTGAAATAGTTTGATCTAAAACCGGTGTATTGTGCCTAAACAAGAGAGAATTTATTCTGCATTCTGTATTGTTTTACCCTGAACTACCTCAATGCACTGTGTAATGAATTGATCTGCACGAACAGTATGCAAGACAAGTTTTTCACTGGACCTTGGTACATGTGACAATAATAAACCAATTTACCAACTTAATTTACCAATTTTCATCTGCCACCTCCTTATTTTCCACAGCTCATTCCCCAGACTCACCATGGGGCCTCTGCTCACTGTGTTAACCCTTTAACTACCCTGTTCGACAACCCTTGCCACACTTCTGCCTTTGTCAGCACTCTGTTCCTTCCTCAGTCACCTGGTCAGTGTGTGTGTGTGTGTGTGTGTGTGTGTGTGTGTGTGTGTGTGTGTGCGTGCGCGTGCGTGCGTGTGTGTGTGTGAGTGTGTGTGTATGACTGTGTTTGTGAGAGTGAGTGTGTGAGAGTCCGTGTGTGAGAGTGAGGGTGAGTGAGTGTGTGTGTGTGTGTGTGTGGTAGAGTGTGTGTGTGGTAGAGTGTGTGAGTGTGTGTGACAGAGTATGTGTGAGTGTGTGTGTCAGAGGGTTGGTGGGTCAGTGGGTCAGTCAATGGGTCAGTGGGTCGGTGGGTTAGCGGGTTGGTAGGTCAGTGGGTTGGTGGGTCAGTAAGTCAGTGGGTCAGTGGGTCGGTAGGTCAGTGGGTCGGTGGGTCAGTAAGTCCGTGGGTCAGTAGGGATTACAGCCCAGCATGTAACCCACTCTCAGACACCAGTTACTCCGTGCGTACCTCCCCGAGCCCCCGGTTGGACTCCTGCCTGTAACTCCCTCAACGTTTGGCCTCCGTACCCACTTACCACGGAGGGAGCGCAGTGTTGGTTTCCCCCCACTGTTCCCAATCCTGGGACTATGGCCTGCCCTCTGAGGAGAGTCAAGGTTCACCAGGCTGCGTTGACTGGGGTGCAGGAGAATGTGAGGGGATCTGATGAAGCTCAGATTGGGTGAGACAGACGGGGTGCAGGGAGGATGTTGCTCTCACCAGCACTGTAGAACCTGGAGTCATCATCTCAGACTTCAATGCAAGAGATGGAAGACTGAGATGAAGAGAATCACCTTGACTCAGAAGGAGGTGACCTGTCGAGTTCTCTGGCACACCAGGTGTGGAGGCCAAGGTACAGGTGGTGTTCCTACCTGACAGCTCCGGAGACCACGGTTCGACTCTGACCGCCAGAGCTGTCAGTGTGGAGTCTGCCGGTTCTTCCCCTGATCCCATGGGGTCCCTCTGAGGTTCCACACCCCTGAGCCATACTGCGAGGTGACCTGGCTGCAGTACATTGTCCCTGTGGAGGGGTGACAGGGCAGTCAAGGTGGAGATGGCTCTGTGACAGAGGATGACAGGGAACCTTTGGGGGTCAGGTGTTAGGGGAATGGACTGAGGACGTGGTATTGGTTATGGTCCCCAGTCCTGATGGAGGGTCTCGGTCCGAAACCTCAGCTGTTCATTTCCCTCCATGGATGCTGCCTGACCCGCTGAGTTCCTCCAGCACCGTGTGTGTTGTTGTTGGTTCATTGTTATTGTTGATGTACTGAGATTCAGAACTTGTAAAGGCTCAAGTTGGCCAAATGGCCGCCTTCTGTGTGCAAGAAAGCAGGAGAGTATGTCGTGTTCTGCGCACAGAAGGTTCAGAGGGTCAGTTGGTAAATCGGTTTATTATTGTCACATGTACCGAGGTACAGGGAAAAACTTTGTTTTGCATGTCATCCAAACAGATCATTTCATCACATCAGTGCATTGAGGTAGTACAAGGGAAAACAATAACAGAATGCAGAATAAAGTGTTACAGTTACAGAGAAAGTGCAGTGCAGGCAGACAATAAGGTGCAAGGTCATAACGAGGTAGGTGGTGAGGTCAAGACTCCATCTTTTCGTACTAGGGAACTGTTCAATAGACTTATAACAGTGGGATAGAAGCTGTCCTTGAACCTGATGGTACGTGCTTTCAGGGCTTTTGTATCTTCTGCCTGATGGGAGAGGGGGGAAGAGAGAATGTCCGGGGTGGGTGGGGTCTTTGATTATGTCGGCTGCTTTACCAAGGCAATGAGAAGTGTAGACAGAGTCCGTAGAGGGGAGGCTGGTACAGGGAGCGAGCAGGAGAATGGATCGAGACAGAGGGTCAGCTGTGATCACTGATCTGTGCAGCAGGTTTGGGCTGAATGTCCTCCTCCTGCTCCTGCTTCAATGTTCGGTGTTTTTCAGAATCAGAATCAGGTTTATTATCACTGACGTATGTTGTGAAATGTGTTGTTTTGTGGCAGCCGTACAGTGCAAGACATAAAGACATAAAAATGACTGTAAGTTACAGAAATAAATAGTGCAAAAGTGGAATAACGAGGTAGTGTTCATGGGTTCATGGACCGTTCAGAAATCTGATGGCGGAGGGGAAGAAGCTGCTCCTGAATCATTGAGTGTGGGTCTTCAGGCTCCTGTACCTCCTCCCTGATGGTTGTGCCTGTGATGGAGCTGGCTGAGTCTACAACCCTCTGCAGCCTCTTTTGATCCTGTGCATTGGAGTCTCCAGACCAGGCGGTGATGCAACCAGTCAGAATGCTCTCCACCATACATCTGTAGAAATTTGCAAGAGTCTGTTTTATCCTGTCTTTTTAGCCTGTGTTTTTACCCTCCATATTGGACGTGTCTGACATTAACCCACACTGACCTGACAATACACGTCCTGATTTCTAAGTGGCCCGTTACTGATGATGGATTCCAGCACTTTGCTAACAGGCAACGTTGGACGAGCTGGTTCATAGTTCCCTCTCATCCCTCACCCGTCTTCTGCAGAAGTACCGTTACGTTTGCTGCTTCCAGTCCACTGGGACCATTTCACATTCGAGACAGTTCATTCCAGCTTCTGGATTGGATTTCAATTTGTATTCAAGTAACTTGGTGCAATCAGCCCAGTTCCCAGGGGCAGGGACGAGTGGACTGCAGTTGCAGGGAGATGTGACACGGCAGAAGATGTTTTTACATACTTACATACAGAGCACATGTCAGGAGGAAGTCGCTTTGCTCCTTGATCCCACTGCATCAGGTAACAAGATTGTAGTCAATCCAATCGCAACTCTGCATGCTGACCCCCGGTAACTTTTCACCTTTTGCTTATCAAAACTCTCCCTAACTCTGTGCTAAAAATTCATCGCCCACTGGTAGATCAGACTTCACCTCAGCTCTGACTTGAATGGGTGGCCCCCTTGATTTAGACAACAATCCCAGTTCGAGATTCTCCACATCTACCTGCTGGACTCCTCAGGATCTCGAATGTCTCAAACAGGTCCTCTCTCACTCTTCCAAACTCCAGTGAACACCAGCCTGGCCTGTCCAACCTTCCTCCTAATCTGTCCTGCCCATCCCAGGTATAAATCAGTGTACCATCTCTGCCCTGCTGCCAATGCACTCATGGCATGGGGAGAGCGATAGTTGACTCTGTATTCCAGGTGTGCTCACCAAAGGCCCATGTGAAGCAGAGGTTCCCTGCTTTTGTATCCAATCCACTGAATGGTTAACAATAATATCTGTTAGCTTTCTGAATTACTTGCTGTACCTTGGTGCCAGCCTTTAGTGGTTCATGGACTGGGATACCCAGATCCCCCTGATGCTCAGCTCTCTCACACATAATGTATACCACTTTCATTTTTCCCTCCCTTTGGACAATTTCACATTTCCCACATTGTGCCAGACCTCTGCCCTCTCACTCAACCTATCCACAACCCTCTGTCACCTCCTTACATCCTCTTCACCACCCCCCCTCCTCTCCGTGTGTCCTCAGCAGTGTCAGTAACTGTACCCTCACTGCCCCAACTGTACAAAGTAGGGCCTCAGCACCGACCCGGTGGTGGGTCAGGCATTTCTACGGAGGGAAATGAATAGTCGATGTCAAATACCCATTGAAGTCTTGACCTGAAACATCAACTGTCCATCTCCCTCCACAGATGCTGACTGACCCATTGAGTTCCTCCAGCACTTTGTGTGAGCTCCAGATTCCAACATCTGCAGTCTCCTGTGTTTCCGGCCCTGTGGTACCCACTCCTTCCTGCTGACCAACCAGAAAAAGACCCATTCCCGCCGACTCCATTCCCTGTCCACCAGCCAACCTCCTGTCCGTCAGATTTCAGGTCCCCCTGGAAATCCAGGTACAGTTCACCCACCGGTTCCCTTCATCCACACCACTTGTCACTGCTCCAAACAACTCCGATAACTTGCTCAAAGCTGATTTCTCTTTCACAAAACCTTGTTGAGTTTGCCTTGAGTAGAGAGTCTGTCTAAGTGCCCTGTTACATGGCCTCCAGTCACAGCTTCTAACATCTCCCTGCCACAGGAGTTCAGTGCACTGGCCTGTGGCCGCCCTTCTGTCTCCCTCCCCATTTCAGTCAAGGACTCACAGTTACTATTTCCCAGTTGAATGGAACCATCCCTGAACAGAACATTTCCCAACCATTAAAACCAACCCATCCTGATGCAGGGGTTTTGACCTGAAACGTCGACAATTCCTTTCCCTCCACAGATGCTGCTCGACCCGCTGAGTCCCTCCAGCAGATTGTTTGTTGCATCAACAATCTCCCTCCCTGCATCTGTTCAGACCCCAGGATGAGGGCCATCAGGACCCGGGGACACCAGCCACAGCTTCAATGATCTATCGGTGTCACTGCCCCAGAGACTGGAATTTACCTCAGTGCCTCCGCCCCTCCCCAGCCCTGATTCACAGATAACTTTTGGGATGTTACTTCTCTGTTGTGAAGACTGACACAAAACGGCTGTTTAATCTGCCTGCCATCCCCTTGATCCCTGTGTTTGTCCCCACGCCTCACCCTCCACAGGACCAGTGCTCACATCACTAACTCCTTGTTGACCACCTGTAGAAGCCCCCACTGTCTGTGTTTACATTTCTAGCCACCTCTGTCTTTACTCTGATCGCTCACAGATCACAGAAGGATAGAGCGCAGGAACAGGCCCTTCAGCCCACGTGTCTCTGCTGACCATAATGCCAAGTTAAACAAGCCCCATCAGCCCGCACACGATCCGTGTCCCTCTGTTCCCTGCACGCTCGTGTACCTGTCTAAGAGAGATGCCATTGTCATGTCTGCTTCCACCACCCCCCACCCCACGGCAGCACATCCCAGCCACCCACCACACTCTGTGTCAGGAACTTAGCCCGCACATCTCCCTTCAGCTCCCCCTCTCACCTGAAGCTAGGTCTTGTACGATTTAACATTTCTACCCTGGAAAAAAGACCGTGACCATTCACCTTACCTACACCCCTCAGGATTTTATAACCCTGCAGAAGGTCACCCCTCAGCCTCCTTCGCTCTGGGGAAATCCTCCCTGGCCCATCCAGTGTCTCACAGTCCCCACACAGACACCTCCAGCCCATTCTCCTCACCCTCAGGCTGAAGAAACACATTCCTCCTGTTATCGCTGCCAGTCCAGTGAGGGTGGGGAGGGTGAGTGGGGGGGGTGAGGAGGTGAAGGGGGGTGGGGAGGGTGTGGGGTGGGTGAGTGGGGGGTGGGGAGGGTGAGTGGGGTGGGGGGGGTGGGGAGGGTGAGTGGGGTGGGGAGGGTGGGGAGGGTGGGTGGGGGGTGGGAGGGTGAGTGGGGGTGGGGAGGGTGAGTGGGGTGGAGAGGGTGGGGAGGGTGGGTGGGGGGTGGGAGGGTGAGTGGGGGTGGGGAGGGTGGGGAGGGTGGGTGGGGGGTGGGGAGGGTGAAGGGGGTGGGGAGGGTGAGTGGGGTGGAGAGGGTGGGGAGGGTGAGTGGGGGGTGGGAGGGTGAAGGGGGTGGGGAGGGTGATTGGGGGTGGGGAGGGTGGGGAGGGTGGGTGGGGGGTGGGAGGGTGAGTGGGGGTGGGGAGGGTGGGGAGGGTGGGTGGGGGGTGGGAGGGTGAGTGGGGGTGGGGAGGGTGGGGAGGGTGGGTGGGGGGTGGGAGGGTGAGTGGGGTGGAGAGGGTGGGGAGGGTGAGTGGGGTGGGGAGTTCATTCCTTTATGCCCTACCATTCATTGCACATGTCTGACCCTTATTTGCTTTGCATCACCCGACAGGTCAGGACTAACGCCCACACTCTGCCCGACTCTCCACCTGATCCCTATCCTGCCATCGTGTCCTCGGACACCTCTCTTCGCTACCCACAGCACCACCAGTTTCTGCACCATCCGCAAACTTACTCATCAAACCTTCCACGTTCACATCCAGGCCGCTACCGCACATCATGAACAACAGCACCGGTTCCTGTGGTACACCACTGGTCAGGGACCTCCAGTCAGCAAAGCATCCTTCCACCACAACTCTCTGCCTCCTATCACCAGGCCAGGTTTGGATCCAATTAGTCAGCTCACCTTGGATCTCTGTGTCTTCACCTTCTGGACCGGCCCACCATGAAGATCCTTGTCAGCGGCCTTAGTGAAGTCCATACAGACGAGGTCTGCTGTCCTGCCTTTGCCAATCTTCCGTGTTACCTCCTCAAAAACTCAGTCCAATGTATGAAGTCAGACTTCCCCATCACAAGGCCATGCTGACCGTCCCTGATCACTCCCTGCCCTTCAAATGTACCTGAATCCTGACCCTGCCCCTGATGGAAGGCTGATTGACCTGCAGTTACCTGGCTTACCCCTGCTGCCCTTGAATAAAGGACTGGCATGAGCTGTCCACTCATACCTCACCCATGGCTAACAAAGATGGAAAAATCCCCATCAGTGCCCCACTTAGCTGCTCCCTTCCCTTCCACAGCGTCCTGGATTCCAGTGTCATCCCAGTTGCAGATGTTGGGCTGACACCAGAAACCGCAGATGCTGGAATCTGGAACAAAAATCGAGCATCCTGAGGACTGAGTCAGGACCATCCCTCTCCCCCCACAGACGCTGCCTGACCCGCTGAGTTCCTCCAGCACTTTGTGGTTTGCTCAGGTTTCCCGCTTTCTATCTGTTTCCTATCCCAGGTAATGGTGGCTCAGCCACCTCATTGTCTACCTGCACCACGTTCTCTGAAACACTTTATTCTGCAATTCTGCTGTCACTTTTGCCTTTGTACCACCCCAATGTACTGATGTTTGGAATGATCTGTATGGATGGCATGCAGAACAAAGTTTTTCACTGTACCTCGGCACGTGACAATAATAAACCAAGTACCAATGCTTGCTAGAATCCAGGGACTTTACGTAGGTTGAACCATTACGTCCACTCTCTCTGCAGACACTTCCTCCATGACCCTGAAAGGTGGTATTCAGTGTGTGGAGGCTTGGCTTCAGGCTAGTGTAACCGACTGTAGCCCGTGAGCACTGATCCTCAGGCAGAGACACGACACCCATGGCTGAGGCAGGGTGTGCACGCACCATCTCACTTTCAGTGTGATGTAACTGGGGCAAGGTGGTGGGATCTTCCAGTGCCCAGAGGACACCAGGACTCTCACAACACGGGTGGGGACAGCGAGGTCTACCCCTGAATCTAAGTGTTTACACCATTCACACCTGGTGACACCATGGCATTCTGTAACCTTGTGACTCACTGACGTACCATTGGTAAATACACCAGGTGGACAATGTTCCATCGAATTCCTCAGAACATTTTTACCAAGATGACAAGTCACTCCCTCCTATTTATGGCCAGTTTCCATGCTCTGTGTGCGTGAACTCACTGTGTGTCACACCATGCATCAGTGAACGTTATTTGATGGGAACTTTGGCCAAAGTTGATAACTAACAGGCTCCACAGCTGAAGGCTGTGTAACCTGCCGGCTGAGCTCCCCTCTCTCCCCCCTCCACCCAGCGAGGCGTTAGTCTGCTGAGGTCCGGTTCCTTGGATAGGAGTGGCCAGTGATACAGCCCGCTCCTACCCAGTCCTGCTGCCCTGGCCGCACCCTGAGCAGTGAACTGAAGGCAGAACGGGAGTGTCAGAGCCCAGGGCTGGGATCACCGTAACCCAACACACAGGCCTCCTACCGCAGAGGCTGGGCTGATGCTGGCCCTGCCAATGTATTGCTGGTGGGTTTCACCCAAATGGTGGCACCTCCTCGAGACAGACGGTTCTAATCTGGTCTTCCCCGTCTGTGAGACTGGCCCAACACTGGATCAACTCCACCCTCACTGGAGAGGGAGGGAGGCTGTGAGGTTATGTTAGGGCCTGCTGCATCCGGAGGGCAGGAGACAGGGAGCACTGCCCGACAAAGCGGGGGGGTCTGGAGAGAGGGCAGAGTTATGGCTGTTCTCCACTCAGACTCCAACCCGGTCAATCTTCCTCTGCCTGCCCAGTTGTGTGAGGGTGACAAGGTCTCAGGCATGCTCACTGTGAACGGCGGATGGACTGTGAGTTCTTCAACTGCACCAACACACTGGTGCTGATGTTCCGTCCATGTCCTCTGCCAGCGTGGTGATCGAGGGAGTTAGCACAAAATGTTCTCCTTCTGATATGACCCGATCCCCCCCATGGGACCCACCCTCCCCAGCACAGGGCTAAAGGTCGGGGAACCACACCAGCCATTGTCCCGGCAGAACAGGAGCCCCCACTCAATGCTGTCACCGAGTCACTGAGGCCAGACACAGACGTCTGGTCGCAGGACACAGCCCTACAGAGACCTCTGGCTGATGTTTCTGTGTCGGAGCTGTGAGCCAACTCTCGGCCGTGTTTCGCAGGCGTCTCCGAGCAGTGCAGTCTGTTCCCTAGAATGAACGTTTAACGTTTCACTCTGGTGACTGAGCAGGAACTGTAATCACTTGACTGACTTTGTCGGGCTGTTGGCAAGGCTGTCTCTCGCTGGAATAATGTTGCTTGTGTAACAGTAACCTTGAGAAAACCTTTCTGTGCTGAGTGTTCCCGCAGCCTGCGGCCCACTCATGGCAGCCAGTATCCCGGCATCGGGAAGATAAGTCATTGTGTTGACCTTCCACCCAGAGGTCAGTACGGGCACCAGGCTGGCTACCTGAAACACAGCCACTCAGTTTACAGCTCGCCCACACAGGCAGAAGCAAACAAAGACCTCCTTCACACGGAATCGTGCACTGTTGGGCTGTTGTCTGCTGGTCTGGGGAAACAGTCGGGAGCACACTGCCTGCATCACAGACCTTCCAGGGACACATCATTTTAAAACGGCTGAGCTGGCTGCCTGGGTCAGCGCTCCGAACACAAGCAGGGTGTCAGCTTAAAGTGTGCACCACCCTCGAGCAGTCGGCAGCAGGGGCCAGAGAGCAAGGCTTCTCCTCAGCAGGGACCTGTGTGAATGGGCAGAAGCGGCTGTCCATTTAACTGACCACAGACCAGTGAGGGTGACGGTGACTCTGACCCCTGTCCGGTGTGGGTCACAGAAGGAATCCTGGTCACACTCACTGACCCCAGTCCGATGTGGGTCACACAGGGACCCTCTGGTCACACTCAGACACCTGACCAGTGTGGGTCACAGTGCGAACCCTGGTCACACAAACCCCTGTCTGGTGTGGGTCGTAGAGGGACCGCGGGTCACTCTGACCCCTGTCTGCTGTGGGTCACAGAGGGACCCCTGTTCACACTCACTGACCACTGTCCGGTGTGCATCACAGAGTGACCCCCCTGCTGAGGTGGATGGAGTGTGAGCCAGATTACCCAGAGCAGTGATCAAATCTTGCCTTTAGTTGGGGAGTGTGGGCAGGGAGAGCCTCCCCTGGACCAGGGGCTCAGAAGTGGCTGGGTGCTCACCCAGTGGGAAGGTCTCCCAATGGGTGTCCCACCCTCAGTGGGGGAAGGTCTCCCAATGGGTGTCCCTCCCACAGTGGAGGAAGGTCTCCCCATGGGAGTCCCAGCCTCAGTGGGGGATGGTCTCCCCATGGGTGTCCCACACTCAGTGGGGGAAGGTCTCCCAGTGGGAGTCCCCCTCAGTGGGTGCAAACCCTCCCAGTGGGGATTCTGAAGGACCTGACCCCGAGCCTTCCCTCCTGAGGACAGAACACCCTTGGGAGCAGGTGGGGGCCTTGATGATTGGAGCAGAGCCGGGTGGTGTGTGGCTGGAGTACTCGTGACGTTGGGGCAGACAAAGGCCATTGAGAAAGTGTGAATGACGTAAGGACTGGGAGCAGCTGGAGGCTGAACCTGTCTGATCTCATGGCTGATGTGAGAAGTCACGTGTGGGTGGGAGCGTTAGCTGGTGATTGGAGGGATAGGGGCAGCTGAAGACCTGTGGGGCCGAATGGCCTCAGAGGGCGGGCTGAAGGTCTGGGCTCCCTCAGGGACCCTCCAGTTGTGGCTTTGATGTCTGTGCCTCCCAGTGACGTGTGGTGTGACGAGCTGACCACCCACACTTCCCCTTGGGAGGCTCTGTCCATGCCTCACCATCTCCACCATCTCCACATCTGACCTACTGCCAGGCTATTCCACTGTGCAATGTATCACAATACTCCCAAAGAGTAAAGTATGATAAACGTTGGGAATCTGAAATAAAGCAGCGATATCTGAAGTGGTTTAAGGGAGTTCCTGGGTCAGTGTTCCTCTCTCCACGCGTGCCCTGGTCTCTGACCGTATGACGTCACACCCCAGGTGTGGGACAGGAGAAACTGCTTGTAATCTGAAGGCGTCTTCCTCCCCTTTGGCTTTTCCCTCCATGGGTAGCCCCAGCCTCTCAAAGGCCGAAAGAGGGAACATTTTTGACAAAGGAACAGCCTCACTCTTCGTCAATCGGAATGTCAGTCAGTGGGTTACCCTCTGACCAAACCCACGGGGGGCAGGAGCAGGCCACTCGCTCCTTCCAATCTGCTCCACCACTCCACACATCCATGGCTGATCTCATTCTACGTCCCACCTCACCTTTCGCCCTCTCGATCATCAGGAATCCATCTCCCTCTGCTGTATGAATGCTCCGAGATCCCAGGTGTTCCACCCAGTGAGGAAGACTCACGACTGGGAGAAAATAACTTCATCTCACCTCTGCCTTCGGTGGGTGACGCCTTCCTTTGGCCAAGGTAACCCTGATCCTAAAGTGTCCCACCAGAGGTCTCCTGCACCTGGCTGGAACTGGGAACCCTCCGTTCGAGATTCCCAGACCAAAGGGCCGAGGTCCAAGCCCGGCCAATAACTGTCAGGAGTTTACCAACACGGGAATGGCGATTGGTTCAGCCTTAAATAGACAGCAGTGCCTCCTCATAGTGTGACACCACACGGAAACAGGCCCTTCGGCCCAACTCGTCCGTGCTGACAAAGGTGCCTCCCTGAGACAGTCTCATTTGCCTGTGTTTGGCCTGTATCCATCTGAACCTTTCCCATCCGTGTACCTGTCCAAGTGCCTTTTAAACATTGTAATTATACCCGCCCCTTGCACTTCCTCTGGCAGCTCGTTCCATTACCCACCACCCTGTGTGTGAAAAACTTGCCTCTCAGGTTCCCTTTAACTCTTTCTCCTCTCACTTTTAACCTGTGCTCCCCCACCCTGGGGAGGAGACTGTGACCATTCAGTCTTTTCCCCTTATCTATCTACTACCTTACGTAGCTTTATCCATGTCCCTCAGGATTTTATAAACCTCCATAGGGTCACCCCTCAGCCTCCTTCGCTCCAGGGAAAACTGTTCCAGCCTGCAACTCAAGCCCTCCAGTCCCGGTAACATCCCCGTGAATCCTTCTTGCACCTTCTCCAGTTTACTAATGTCCTCCAGTGGTGGTGAACTCGCCATGGAACCACACTTCAAAAGTTGTTTCTCAAGTTGTTTTTTTTCTCACAAGATGTTTAACCCCCAGTGTCTGACTGTAATGTTTGAAATACATGCAGTTGTGCTTTGATTTACTATCCCTCTATCTTACAGCAAACATTTCCGAACGTCTTGTTTGGAAAGTTGCTGATAAAACCCTCAGCAAGTTGCCAGCCCTGAGGTCACCCATTGCTGCTGCTGTTTCAGATGGGGAGTGCGGACTGATGCCATCTCCCTCTGGCCCCCTCCTCTGAGCACAGTGCTGACACCAGCCCAGCTCCTGTGTCTTCTGCCCAGACCGAGGCCTGGTGAAGTCTGTCCCCAGACCATCCCATCTCCTGGGTATAAAGAGAGGAAAATCAGGCTCATTTTTCTGGTCGGCTACTTGCAGAGCGGAGCCATGTCCGCAGGGTGTGCGGTCGGGAGCTTTTGTACTGTCCACACCTTTCTCTTCATTACACTAATGAATGGAAAAGTAGCAATGGTGTCCCTGTGGCTCCCTGAGATATGTGCTGCTGGCAGAGGGATTGGTTCTGCCAGGTTTACACAACCTCTACAGGTCTGCCCATGGCCAGGGTCAGCCCGTGCACTCCCATAGGTAAGCTCTGCTTGCACTTTGAACTGAATTGGATCCAGCTGTCTGGGAAGCAAGCCACAATTGGATAGATCATTAATTTTTACAAGCAAAGGCTAAAGCTTCTGCATGAGAATTAACGTGGTGTTTTCAAGAAACAGAAAGCAGCGGTTGACCGGGACCACCACGTCGGAGAAAGCCATTGAAGTTTTAAGAGTTCAGGGGGAGAGGAATCTTGCTCCGCCTATTTTGGTTAATTTAGTTTTGAGGAAATTCTAGGAAGGGGCAATTGCTGATTTTATTCCTATTACTCGCACGCTGCCAGTGCCATTGGCAACCTCTGTCCCAGCTCCTGTTGTTTCTGCTTTGCGAGTGTGAGAGTCACCAACAGCCCGCGCCCAGGGGTCTGTGTCCCCTGAGCACGGCATCAGGCGCGATGTTGCAGAAGCACACAGAACAACTGTTCGGCAGACGGGGAGGAGGGTAGGTTTCTCCAAGGTTGAATCTGTGAGGGAGGGGATCATGGTAGAGTTCTCGGTTCGATACACTGTGAGTCCATGTCTCAGCTTGGTATTGGTATTGGTTCATTATTGTCACTTGTACCGAGGTACAGTGAAAAACTTGTCTTGCATATCGATCGTACAGGTCAATTCATTGCACAGTGCAGTTACATTGAGTTAGTACAGAGTGCATTGAGGTGGTACAGGTAAAAACAATAACAGTACAGAGTAAAGTGTCACAGCTACAGAGAAAGTGCAGTGCAATAAAGTGCAAGGTCACAACAAGGTAGATCATGAGGTCAGAGTCCATCTCATTGTATAAGGGAAGAGTTCAATAGTCTTATCACAGTGGGGTAGAAGCTGTACTTAAGTCTGGTGGTACGTGCCCTCAGGCACCTGTATCTTCTACCCGATGGAAGAGGAGAGAAGAGAGAATGTCCCGGGTGGGTGGGGTCTTTGATTATGCTGGCTGCTTCACCAAGACAACGAGAGGTAAAGACAGAGTCTAAGGAGGGGAGGCTGGTGTCCGTGATGCGCTGGGCTGTGTCTACAACTCTCTGCAGTTTCTTGCGGTCTTGGGCAGACAGTTGCCGTACCAAGCCGTGATACATCCAGATAGGATGCTTTCTATGGTGCATCGATAAAAATTGGTGAGAGTCAAAGGGGACAAACCAAATTTCTTTAGCCTCCTGAGGAAGTAAAGGCGTTGGTGAGCTTTCTTGGCCATGGCATCTACGTGATTTGACCAGGACAGGCTGTTGATGATGTTCACTCCCAGGAACTTGAAGCTCTCAACCCTCTTGACCTCAGCACCATTGATGTCGACAGGTGCATGTACGCTGCCCCCTTTCCTGAAGTCAATGACCAGCTCTGTTGTTTTGCTGACATTGAGGGAAAGGTTGTTGTCATGACACCATTCCACTAAGCTCTCTATCTCCTTCCTGTACTCTGACTCATTGCTGTTTGAGATACGACCTACAACGGTGGTATCATCTGCAAACTTGTAGATGGAGTTAGAGCAGAATCTGGCCACACAGTCATGAGTGTATCGGGAGTAGAGTAGAGGGCTGAGGAAGCTGAGGACACACACAACCTTGCACCTTGCACCTTACTGTGTACCTGCACTGCACTTTCTTTGCAGCTGTGACACTTTACTCTGCATTCTGTATTGTTTTACCTTCTTTGTGCTATATGTTTTTCACTGCACCTTGGTACAAGTGGCAATAATAAACCGATTCCAGCTCCAGCTCCACACCTACATCCACCGGGGCCAATAACTGGCCCTAATCACAAATGAATATGCAGTTTATGTTTTTGCTGTAGAATCCAGGCAGAGCAGGATTGATGAGATGTGGGACCTTCTGTGAACTGAATAAATCTGCAGTGAGAAGCTGGCGTCAGTGCGTGTGGCTGTGAAACCACCGGTCCGTCGGTCCGTCAGTGAGAAGATGGTGTTAATCGGGTGGCTGTGAAACCACTGGTCTGTTGGCACAGCCGAGCTGGATCACTGGCATCCATCGGGATTGGGGTTTGCTGTCCTGACCCAATCTGGCCTGTGTGTGACTCCAAACCTGTAGCAGGGTGATTGAACCTCTGGAAAGGCTCATTTTGGGTCGGGTTAGGGCTGGAGAAGTCACCAGAGACGACAGACGCTGGAATCTGGAGCAATAGACAATGTGCTGGAGGAACTCAGTGGGTCGAGCAGCATCTGTGGGGGGAAGACGTGTCCTGATGCAGGGTTTCAAGCCGAAATGTCGAAAATCCCTTCCCCCCACAGATCTGCTTGAGCCGCTGAGTTCCTCCAGCAGATTGTTTGTTGCTTCAGGATGAAGAATAAGGTCAGTCTCATCAGTGATCCTCTTACCGCTGGAAAAAAGAACCAGAATCATTGAACTAATGAAAAGCAGCATTTGTGTAGGAACCTGGGACAGAAGGGCTGGATTTGGAGCACTGTTTGTCGTGAGTCTTGGGTCTCCAGGCTGTCAAAGTGTGACCTTTCCTTTTGCAATGGAGACACTTCAGAATCAGAATCAGGTTTATCATCACTGACTACTATGTCATGCAATGTGTTGTTTTGTGGTACAGAGCAAAGACATAAAATTACTGTAAATTACAAAATAAGTAATAAATAGTGCAAATATAAAGGAATAACGAGGTAATGTTCATGGGTTCATGGACCGTTCAGAAATCTGATGGCGGAGGGGAAGAAGCTGTACCTGAATCATTGAGTGTGGGTCTTCGGGCTCCTGTACCTCCTCCCCAATGGTAGTAACGAGAAGAGGGCATGTCCCGGATGGTGAGGGTCCTTAGTGACAGATGCCGCCTTCTTGAGGCGCCGCCTCTTGAAGATGTCCTCAATGGTGGGGAGGGTTTTTAATTAATTTTTTAAAAATTTTATTTAATTGTGCCCGTGATGGAGCTGGCTGAGTCTACAACTCTCTGCAGCTTCTTGCGATCCTGTATATTGGAGCCTCCATACCAGGCTGTGATGCAACCAGTCAGAACGCTCTCCACCTACATCTGTAGAAATTTGCAAGATTCTTTGGTGACATACTGAATCTCCTCAAACTCCTAACGAAGTAGAGCCACTGGCCGGCCTTCATCGTGATTCTATCAATGTGTTGGGCCCAGGATGTTGACGCCCAGGAACTTGAAGCTGCTCGCCCTTTCCACAGCTGACTCCTCAATGAGGACTGATGTGTGTTCTCCCGACTTCTCCTTCCTCAAGTCCACAATCAGTTCCTTGGTCTTGCTGACGTTGAGTGTGAGGTTATTGTTGCGACACCACTCAACCAGCCGATCTACCTCCCTCCTGTACGCCTCCTCATTGCCATCTGAGATTTTGCCAACAACAGTGGTGTCATCGGCAAATTTATAAATGGTGTTTGAGCTGTGCCTAGCCACACAGACGTGAGGCTAGAGAGAGTAGAGCAGTGGGCTAAGGACACATCCTTGAGGTGCGCCTGTGTTGATTGTCAGCGAGGAGATGTTCCTACCAATCCACACTGATTGTGGTCTCCCGATGAGGAAGTTGCTCAAAGCTGAAAAGGTGGTGATGAATGACGGCCTTCACTGGGATAGCAGATGTGGGACCACCACATGTTGGACTCAGCCTCATGCTTCACCACGGTCTCTGACTGTGAGAAGAAGGTTGGGAATGCACTGGAGCCTCGTTAAGTTAAATCTGGCCTCTAGAGGTGAACATGAAGGGAGCCAGAAGGAACACAGTTTCAAGCAGGAACACATTTGTGTTCTTGGTACCTGTCGAGCTCACAGGAGTGGGAGATGGAAACTATCGCAGAGCTCTGTGAAGCATGAGAGGGTTGTTGGAACTGGTGACAGCTACGTAGATGAAGTGATCTTCCCTTGAGAGGAATGGAGTTTGGATGTGAGCCACATGATCTGGAAAAGTGCCTGAGGTGGATCCGGCACAGACTTCAGGTTGTGGAATCCCAGGGGAAGCAAACCGTCCCAACGTGGATTCAGCAGCGGGGAGACAGGACGCTGCATTTGTTGGTGTTGTTCATTTTAAGGAGGAAGCCAGCTGTAGTTATGTGTGATGTATGTGTTGAGCAGCTCCTGTGTTGGAAGTGGAGATTGGTATAGGCAAAAATACGCTCCTGGTGCAGTGTATTCCAGTGCACAGACCAGCTGTGCTCTGCGTATCAATGTATGTGGGCGTACGTGGGCTGGCTGGAGGGTCCGGTAGTGTGCAGTGACCAGACCACACTCCCTGTAGCAGGACCATCGACACTCTGTGTATGTGTAAAGTGATGGCCCTGTAAAGGGACCGTGATTCTGTGAAGACATTACAGGAGTGTGTGAATCTTTGGAACTCTCCCCACACACAGACCTGTGGATGCTCTGTGGTTGAGAGAGTTCAGAGCTAAGACAGGTAGAATTTTGGGGGATCAGGGATCAGGAAAGTGGTTGGAGACGCAAGGTCAGGTGGCAGAGCAGACCGGACAGGTTGAATGGCCTGTTCCTTCCTCTCGTTATATTCCTCTCTTCTGCTGGTGAACGTATTTCCAGCCACATCTGTGACCTCTGAAAACCACAAGTTCAAGCTCCAGTGACCCTGGTTAATTCTCCCAGAAACCTGCTCTGGTTGATGCCAAGTTAATGCATTGCACAGACCAATATCTGGGCCACAATCTTCCATTATAGTGTCCTGGTGAATTAGCAGAGCAGGTAGGATATTGGGGATGTAACTGTGTTGTGCGAGGATTTGCAGTGTTGCTGATTCTTGTTCAGGTAATGGACGTGCTCTCAGCTCCTGTCTGCTTCTGGCAAGGACCTTTTCTGTGAATGACTTGCTGAAGATTTACCGGAGAGGAGGGCTCTTCCCTCGACAAGTGGAAGGTCTTCCCGACCACCGTGCCTTGGCTATCCGAGACAGATGCTACAACAGCCCCAGGAGATGAAAGCAGCACCATTTAACCCTCCGAGCCCCTCAGGGTCAACACACAGAAATGTGCAGAGAATTCCCGTTACTTCTCCGTCAACCTGTGCTCATACCTGCCATTCATGTTTCGGTCTGCACCTAACGCTCCAACCTTTTCGGCACGTCTTTGATGGATTTTCCAAATTCCCTTGCTTCAACTTACCTATTCCATCCACAATGGTTGAGTCATTTTTCCATATTTTGCCATGGGGCCTGCGGTGCCCTTTGGCTGGGATGTACAGATTATCTGTGCTGAAAGATCCAAAAGTCAAGTGGCTGCAGGATTCCAGTTCTGTCTGACGTGGTTGGACAGATGATCTTCAGCTCCATCCAAGCTTCCCACAAGTGTGAGGTGTTGCATTTTGGAAGGACAAATCAAGGGAGGACATACACAGTAAATGGTAGGGCACTGAGGAGTGCGGAGGAACAAAGGGATCTGGGAGTTCAGATACATAATTCCCTGAAAGTAGCGTCACAGGTAGACAGGGTTGTAAAAAAGGCTTTTGGAATCCTGGCATTTATAAATCAAAGTATTGAGTGTAGGAGTTGGAATGTTTTGGTGAGGTTGTATAAGTCATTGGTGAGACCAAATTTAGAATATTGTGTGCAGTTCTGGTCGCCGAACTACAGGAAGGATGTCAGTAAGATTGAAAGAGTGCTGAGGAAATTTACAAGAATGTTGCCGGGTCTTCAAGAGTTGAGTTACAGGGAAAGACTGAGCATGTTAGAACTTTATTCCTTGGAGTGGAGAAGAATGAGGGGAGATTTGATAGAGGTTTACAAAATGATGAGGGGCATAGACAGAGTAAATGCAAGTAGGCTCTTTCCACCTAGATTAGGAGGGATAAGTACGAGAGGACATGGCTTAGGGTGAAAGGGGAAACGTTTAGGGGGAACATCAGAGGGAACTTCTTCACTCAAGGAGTGGTGGGAGTGTGGAACGGGCTGCCATCTGATGTGGTAAATGCAGGCTCGCTCTTAACTTTTAAGAGTAGATTGGATAGGTACATGGACGAGAGAGGTCTGGAGGGGTATGGGCTGGGGGCAGGTAAATGGGACTAGCAGAATAATGTTTCGGCACAGACTAGAAGGGCCGAATGGCCTGTTTTCTGTGCTGTAGTTTTCTATGGTTCTATGGTTCTAAAACAAGATGGTTTCTGGGCAATCAGTCAGTAAAGATCCTTGGATGTTCCCTTGGCCAATCTCTCTCCTGAAGTGGAACAGCTGTAAAGGTGCTGATTCACTTGACAGTTAAACCACCAAAGGGCAGAGGGCAGAGGGCAGAGTGTGAGTGTGGGCAGACCGTTTAACAGGGGCATCATCGCACTAAGGTCTAGATGTTCCTAATGCAATGTTTGTACATCTGCACTGCCTGAGTTTCACCACAGGATCGTGGAACCAGAGAAACATACAGCACAGAACTAGGTCTTCATTCACCTGACCCTGACGCTAACTATCTGACCCCAATTTGCCCCCATTCGGCCTGTACCCCTCTACACCTTTGCTGTCCAAGTCACAGGATTCCACCAGAGAGAAATCCTGGCTGATTATACCAACCCAAGAGGTGAAACCAATTCATCGTCCAACATCTGTCACATCTGGGGACCTTCTGATCAGGGGCTCCTCAACAGTACAAGACAAGCAACAGTACAAGTTCAACCCCTGGTGAAGCCTCACCCTGCCCCACCCTATTCTCAGCAGGCAGGCTTGGGCAGGTTTGGAGCCATACGTTGGGGTGCAGGTGCTAGTCTTTCAGTCTGCTCGGTTTCTCCACACTGACAGGTATCTGGCAACTTATAATGTGAAAGAATCCTCACAAAGTGAAACTAAAGCACCTAAAATTCATAAAAACTCCTGATGCTGCAAATGCGAAATGATAATGGTGGGAATACTCAGCGGGTCAGGCTGCATCCGTGGGAAGAGACAATGTTACATCCTTGGCCAGTTCTGATGTTACCTCTGACATTATCCATAGATGCTGCCTGACCTGCTGAGTAGTTCCAGGAGTCTGTTTTTATATTAAACAGAAGTATCTCAGTAGGAAGTATGGTTTCATGCCACTGGGTGGAGACACAGTGTTGTGCCATAATTCAAAAAAGGCTGCAAGGACAAGCTAGGGAACTCCAGGCTGGTGATCCTGACGTCACTGGTGGGAACGTTACTGCAGGGGATTCTGAGGGACTGGATCGACCTGCATTTGGAAAGGCAAGGACTGATTAGGGACAGTCAGTGCAGCGTTTAGCATGGGAAATTATGTCTCTCGAACTTGACTGAGGTTTTTGAAGAGGAGACCAAGGGGACTGATGAGGCCAGGGTGGTAGACATTTTCTACATGGAGCTTGGCAAGGCCTTTGACATGTCACGCATGGTATGCTGGTTAGGTCACTGGGATCCAGGGTGAGCTGGCCCATTGGATACAGAATTGGCTTGGTGGAAGGAGGCAGAGGGTGAGATGGAGGGTTGTTATTCAGACCGGAGGCCTGTGACCAGCAGTGTGTCACAGGGATCGGTGCTGGGTCCGCTGTTATTTGTCATCTATATTAACGGTTTGGATGACAATGTTGTTGGCACTGTTAGTAAGTTTGTGAACAACACCAACATTGGTGGTACAGGGGATGGTGAAGAGGGTATTCTGTTTACAAGGGGATTTAGACTAACTTGGGAAGTGGGCCAGTGAATGGCAGATGAAATTTAACTCAAACAAGTGCAAAGTGTTGCATTTTGGGAAGTCAAACCAGGGCAGGACTTTCATGGTGAACGGCAGGGCCCTGGGGAGTGTTGTAGAACAGAGGGACCTAGGAGTACAGGTACATGATTCCCCGAAAGTGGTGTTACAGGTAGACAGGGTGGTGAAGAAGGCATTTGGCACGCTGGCCTTCATGAGTCAGGGCACTGAGTATAGAAGTTGGGATGTTATGTAGCAGTCGTACGAGACATTGGTGAGGCCGCAGTTGGAGTATTGTGTTCAGTTTTGGTCGCCCTGCTATCAGAAATGTGCCATTAAGCTGGAAAGAGTGCAAGGAATATTTACAAGGATGTTGCCGGGACTCGAGGGCCTGAGTTACAGGGAGAGGATGGGCTGGCTAAGACTATTCCATGGAGTGTAGGAGATTGAGGGATGACCTTATAGAGGTCATGAGGGGCATCGATAGGGTGAATGCATGGTTTTTTGCCCAGGGAAAAGGAACCAAAAACTAGAGGGCACAGGTTTAAGGTGAAAGGGGAAAGATCAAAAAGGGACCTAAGGTGCAACTTCTTCACCCAGTGGGTGGTCCATACATGGAACGAGCTGCCAGAGGAAGTGGTTGAGGCAGGTACAATAACAACATTCAAAAGACATTTGGATAAGTCCATGGAAAGGAAAGGTTTGGAGGGATATGGACCAAATGCAGGCAAATGGGACTGGCTTAGAAGGGTATCTTGGTCAGCATGGACCAGATGGGCCGAAAGGCCAGTTTGCATGCTATATTACTCTATGACTCTAAAGTCAGCTCTGGAGCTGTACGTTCTCTGTGAAAGGGTGAACCTCAGCAGGAACAGCAAACAGTTAACTGTCCAGGTTCCATTGGAAAGAGGCCAAGAACTTGTGGGTGGAAAAAATGCAAAAGTATTTCTTTTTACAACACTGAAATCCCTCACCCAAAGAGAAATATGTACCACAAAAATGTTAAAGGGCATATTATAAACATCAGATAGGCAGGGGCGTGGAGGGTGCTGCACACACATTAACAGAGCTGGAGTGTGAAGCAGACAGGACAAGGAGCTGTGAGTGTGTCACAGACGGGTTAACGGTGTGGTGGGTGAGGTTACACGCAGTGTGTTAGCAAGCACATGGCCTTGTAACAGCCTCTTTTCCACCGCAATTTCACAGCACAGAATGAGCCTGTGCACCAATAACGCAGGTGATGCTAGAATCTCTGAGAATTAAACTCCAACGTTTGGGAGTGCTCTCAGCACTGTTGTGCCTTTTGCTAAGTGAAACACACTGACCCAGAGAGCCTGCACTGGGTCTGTGTACCTCTGAGTCAGTAATCTGGGAGGAAAGGGGTTTCAGGATGAGGACGTTGTGGGCTTCCCAGCTGCCCTCACTGATGAAGGGAGGCTGCCTGTACCTGGGCAGCTCGAGCCAGCAGGCAGGAGGGAGGAACACTGCCAAAGACCGCTTCTGTTCTGCAAAACCTACGCACCGTTAACTCGGCTGATGTGGGAGGTGAATCCAAGCCACGACCCGAAGGAAACGCCACAGCAATCCCAGTGAGCAGAGGTTTAAATGTTCTGACTGCACCTCACTTTCCTTTCATGTTCAATATGATTTAATTAAACCAAGACTCAGGTGGCTCTGCTTGGTCTGATGATGGTGTCAGGTTAAAATCATGGCACGCCATTACACCAGTGCCCTTGTCAAGGATCTCAAGTATCTGCAGGTCCCTGTGTGTTGCATTAGTCAATAACCAGAGATACAGTAGTAACCAGGGTTATCCCTTTTGAAGGCAGTGACTCCCAACTAAACTGCAGTGCCAGGTGCACTAACATGTCCCAATAAAATCTAAAGCATCTCGGGGTCCCAGAAATATTCTGCAATAACACCGACCTTGACACTAACATTATTAAAATGTCAGGATTTTATATGGGTTTCATAAAATAAAACAATCATTTTAAATTCTGTCAGAAGTGGATTTTAAGGTGAGCTGAATGTTATCAGTGCTGGTATGTGTGAGAACTGTTTCGGACCCGGCATAAATCGTCGATCAGTTGTTCTGCTGACAACTGGGTTGGTAAACGCGAGGAATGGCCATGTAACTACTTGGGAACAGCGTGGAGGGTTTGTGTCTACTTGCTGGATATCAGATAGTATCCGGAACTCGAGGAGGTTGCTAGTGGGCTGGGACTCCACGGATTAGACGGGCAGACTGGCTTAATTTAGCAGCCGGTGATGGGTTGGTCTCACATCCTTTCAATTTGCTGGGATTAGTCTGGGTGTGTGCTGTATGGTTCTATGGTCCTATGGTCAGGACAAGGAGGCTGAACTGTTTGAGGGCGCGATGAACATTGGTGATGCTGTACAGGACGCTTTGACAAGTATTGACACCTCGCAATCAGTGGGACATCGCACCTGCTGCGTGCACACAGAGGCTGCATCGAGGGTTGCAGTTGGTCATTTTAAGAAAGACTCCTTATCAAAGTGTTGCCCTCACAGAAGTAGATTTATAGCTGCGTTACTTTTAAGATCAAATGCATTCCAGTCAGGAATAGCATTGCTCCAGATGACAGGGGAGAGGGGTGGCACTGCGGTGGGTGCGGGGTTCACGGGGGTCACTGCGGCTGCAAAATTGTAACCTTGAGAAATAAAGGAAACTGCAAGGGTCTAGGACATGAGCTGGTGGCAGCAGATCAGTCAACAGAACCCGTCTGCCCCCTGGGACGGTGGGCTCGGCATCTGAGGGAAGATCCAGCAGACAGTGCCCGTTGTCCCTGAGTCCAGGAGAACGGGGGGGGGGGTGTGATCTCACTCAAACACATCGGTGTTTACAGGCTCAGCTGGGTACATGTGTTGATCCTTTCCCCCCCCTCCCTCTCCTCCCCTCCTCCTCCTCCCTCCCTCTCCTCGCCTCCTCCTCTTATCTCCCTCCTCCTCCTACCCCTCCTCCTCTTATCTCCCTCCTCCTCCTACCCCTCCTCCTCCTCTCTCCCTCTCCTCCCATCCTCCTACCCCTCCTCCTCCCCTCATCCTATCTCCCTCCTCCTCCTATCCCTCCTCCTACCCTCCTCCTCCTCCCCTCATCCTATCTCCCTCCTCCTCCTACCCCTCCTCCTACCCTCCTCCTCCTCCCCTCATCCTATCTCCCTCCTCCTCCTACCCCTCCTCCTACCCCTCCTCCTCCTCCCCTCATCCTATCCTCCTCCTACCCCTCCTCCTACCCCTCCTCCTCCTCCCCTCCTCCTCCTACCCTCCTCCTCCTCTCTCCCTCTCCTCCCATCCTCCTACCCCTCCTCCTACCCTCCTCCTCCTCCCCTCATCCTATCTCCCTCCTTCTCCCCTCCTCCTACCTCTCACCTCCCCTCCTCCTACCTCCCCTCCTACCTCCCTCCTACTCCCTCCTCCTACCTCCCCTCCTCCTACCCCCTCCTTACCTCCCCTCGTCCTACCTTCCCTCATTCCCCTCCTCCTACTTCCACTCCTCATTGCCCTCCTACCCCCTACCTCCCCTCCTCCTATCTCCCCTCCTCATTCCCCTACTTTTACCCCTCCTTCTACCTGCCCTCCTACCTCCCTTCCTCCTACTCCCCCTCCTCTGATTCCTTCCCTCCAACTCCCTCCTCCACCCCCTCCTCCTCCCCCCTCCTCCCTCCTCCTCCTCTCCTCCCTCCCCCTCTACCCCTTCCATTCTCTCCTTCCCCCTCCTCCCTCCTCCCTCCTCCTCCTTTCCTCCCTCCTTCACTCCGCTGCCTGGGCCAGGTTTGCTGGCCGTGAGTACCCTTGGTCTTTGAGTGAAAAGTGAGATGTGTCCCATGTTAGTCAGAAGACGGAGATGAAAGGGAAGAGTTTAATATCTTTTTATCGATGGGACATGTAGCCTCTCCAGCAGCTGTTGCTGTCGATGGATTAAATCCCAACCCGGGAAATGCGGAACCGTGAGCAGTTTAACTTCCCTTGTTCCAATGTGAGGAGAGGGGGATTAGGAAAGTATTAATTATCCCTTTATCTGAGATCCTTTGATGTTTGGGTTAAGACCTCGAGTTGGTCCCTGAGGACCACCATAAGCCCAGCAACTGAGCTAATGTTCCATCAGCAGCACATGGTGCTTCTCTCCTCTCACACCGCAGGGAATCTGTGGGCTGAGCAGCTCAGCAGGTTTGCTCTGCCAGAGCAGGGCCAACGGCCCGCACAGAACCACCAACTTTGGTCAGCCTTGTGTTAACAGAAGAGCCTCGAGGCTGCGACTGACAACAGAAGGAAGCCTCACCCTCACTGCGCACCAGTTAACCTCTCTGGGACAAGCAGGAGACCTTCCTCCCACCAGCCCACAGCTAGGGCAGCTGGTGGCTGGGTGCGCAGAGAATGAGGTGGGAGACACAGAGGGTATCACCCTGTCCATCTGACCATCCACTGCCCGTCTGCACCAACCCCATGAACCAGCACTTGCTCTGTAATTTTCCCTGCCTTGGTTAATGCTGTGAGTGTCTCTGCCTCCCCCCATCCCCAGGCAGCATGTTCCTGGGGGAATAATTGCCCTCAGATCCCCTGTAAACCTCTTACTGCTCACCTTCCACTGGCTTCAGACATCTCTGTTTTGGGGGCAAGTTTCTCACTAAGCACCCTCTCTATGCCCCTCACAACTCTCCACACTTTCATCGGGTCTCCCTCAGCCTCCTGCGCTCCAAGGAAGACATCCCAGCCTGTCCAGTCTCCCCTCGGATCTGGGATCAATACAGATACGCAGGATGGTTGGCACAGACAGGGTTGTCAGCAGGGCCTGTTCCTGTACAGTACAGCTCTGTCACGGTGAAACACTCCGTTCCAGGCACCGTCTGGGGGAACCCCCACTGCACCCCCTCCAGTGCACTCACCTCCTTCCCACAGTGTGGGGACCAGAGTCGCACACACTGCTCCAGCTGTGGTCTGACCAGTTGTTGGGGCGGATACAGGGCAAGGCACGGGGGAATCCCGTACATTACACAGGACGAGGGTGATCCCGGACATTACATAGGACAAGGTACAAGGGGATCCCGTACATTACACAGGACCAGGAGGATCCTGTACATTACACAGGACCAGGGGGATCCTGTACATTACACAGGACAATGTACAGGAGGGTTCCCAGGTCCTGTGTGAGTTACCCACCACTGGTGACCAGCAACAACTCCCTAGTGACAGACACCCCAAACCTGGTATCCATGGCAATGGAGTGAGAGTATCCACGGACGGAATGGTTTCCCAGCAACAGTCTGTGTGATACCAAGGGGAAGGCAGCGATTGGGAGGAGGAAGGGAGAGGACAGGTGAGGGTGTTGCTCAGAGGGGGGCAAGTGGGAGTGGGACGTCCCATTCTCCCCACTCTCCCACCTCCCCCCAGATTCCACCCCTCACCCACACACCAGGGTCGATTTACTGCGGCTAATTCACCCACCGACCCCGCACGTCGTTGGGATGTGGGAGGGTATTGGAGCCCCTGGGGGAGACCCACAAACCCACGGGGTGAGGAACGGTGTGGCACCTCTGTGGGAAGTGAGAACCACATCCTGTCCAAGGCAACAGCTGAATGTGGATCAACTACAGATATGGGCAGAGAAATGGCAGATGCAGTTTTAATTGGTAAATTAGTTTATTATTGTCACTTGTACCGAGGTACGGTGAAAAACTTGTCTGCATACCAATCGTACAGGTCAATTCATCACATCAGCGCATTGAGGTAGTAAGATAAGATAAGATAAGATAAGATAAGATAAGATAAGATAAGATATCTTTATTAGTCACATGTATCTCGAAACACACAGTGAAATGCATCTTTCTGTGTAGAGTGTTTTGGGGGGCAGCCCGCAAGTGTCGCCACGCTTCTGGCACCAACATAGCATGCCCACAACTTCCTAACCTGTACATCTTTGGAACGTGGGAGGAAACCGGAGCACCCGGAGAAAACCCATGCAGACACGGGGAGAACGTACAAACTCCTTACAGACAGTGGCCGGAATTGAACCTGGGTCGCTGGCGCTGTAATAGTGTTACACTAACCACCACACGACTGTGTAGTGCAAGGGAAAACAATAACAGAATGCAGAATAAAATGTCACAGTTACAGAGAAAGTGCAGTGCAGGCAGACAATAAGGTGCAAGGTCATAACGAGGTAGACTGTGAGGTCAAGAGTCCATCTTATTGTACCAGGGAACTGTTCAATAGTCTTATAACAGCGGGATAGAAGCTGTCCTTGAGCCTGGTGGTATGTGCTTTCAGGCTTTTGTGTCTTCTGCCCGATGAGAGGGGGGAGAAGAGAGAATGTCTGGGCTGGGAGGGGTCTTTGCTTAAGCTGGCTGCTTCACTGAGGCAGTGAGAAGTATAGACAGAGTCCATGGAGGGGAGGCTGGTTTCCATGATGCGCTGAGCTGTGTCCACAATTCTGAACTGAACTGGTCCGCGTACCTGTGCAGGCTCTGTGTTGCACTGAACTGGTCCGCGTACCTGTGCAGGCTCTGCACACAGAATGAGGAACAGCATGGTGCCTGGCGGGTCACTCAGGGAGAGTTGGTTTGCGGCAGAACAAGAAAGCTATTCAAACCGCTGCCTGTTAAATCGGCAGCAAAAACATTTAACTTGTGAAAATTATAATCAAATTATGAGCACAGTGGCCGTCATTGAGAAGCTCATGAGGCCAGTGTTGTGGCAGGAGGTCGCTGCAGAAAGCTCCGTGTGTCAGCAGAATGAAAACAATGTGGGTTTGAGCAGAGGCCCTGATAACGAAGCCTGTGACAAGCTCAACCATCAGGGTGGAGAGCTGCGCCTCGGGTGAGGGGTCTCTCACTGGGAATGGGAGTGGTACTGGGGGGGCTTGCCTCTGGGGGACGGACACACGTGCACTCCAGAGCCAGTGCCCGGAGTTCAGCCAACTGTTGCCTCCCAATTTCTGTCAGATCCTGGCAGGAAGGTGAGGATAGACGTCAGTGTCACCGGTCAGTGTGTCTCCGGTGTCACCAGGTGTGACATCCAGGACCAGGTGTGGTGTCCAGGGACAGGTGTGATACGTGGGACAGGTGTGGTATCCAGGACCATAGAACATAGAACATTACAGCACAGCACAGGCCCTTCGGCCCACGGTGTTGTGCCGACATTTTATCCTGATCTAAGATCTATCTAACCCTTCCCTCCCACATAGCCCCCCATTTCTCTATCATTCATGTGTCTATCTAAGAGTCTCTTAAATGTCCCTGATGTATCTGCCTCCACAACCTCTGCCGGCAGTGCGTTCCACACACCCACCACTTTCTGTGTAAAAGACTTACCCCTGACATCCCCCTTATACCTTCCTCCAGTGACCTTAAGATTATGTCCCCCTGTGTTAGTCATTGTCGCCCTGGGAAAAAGTCTCTGACTGTCCACTCGATCTATGCCTCTTATCATCTTGTACACCTCTATCAAGTAAGATAAGATAAGATAAGATAAGACAGGATAAGATCTCTTTATTAGTCACATGTACATCGAAACACACAGTGAAATGCATCTTTTGCGTAGAGTGTTCTGGGGTCAGCCCGCAAGTGTCACCACACTTCCAGTGCCAACATCGCATGCCCGTAACTTCGTAACCTGTATGTCTTTGGAAAGTGGGAGGAAACCGGAACACCCGGAGGAAACCCACCAAGATATGGGGAGAACGTACAACCTCCTTACAGACAGTGGCCAGAATTGAACCCGGGTCGCTGGCATTATAGAGCGTTACGCTAACCACTACACTACCATGTGACCTCTCATCCTCCTTCGCTCCAAAGAGAAAAGCCCCAGTTCACTCAACCTATCCTCATGAGACATGCTCTCCAATCCAGGCAGCATCCTGGTAAATCTCCTCTGCACCCTCTCTAAAGCTTCCACATCCTTCCTATAATGAGGTGACCAGAACTGAACACAATACTCCAAGTGTGGTCTAACCAGAGTTCTATAGAGCTGCAACATTATCTCACGGCTCTTGAACTCAATCCACTGACTAATGAAGGCCAACACTCCAGGACTTGGTGTGATATCCAGGGCCAGGTGTGATATCCAGGACTGGCTGTAATACATTGTGATACACAGGCCAGGATGCCAGACACAGGACACAGGGTGTTACACATGGAGGTGGTCATGTTGCACAGGACAGACTGTGGTAACAGGACGGAGGGGGTTGTGCGTGTCCGGTGGTCTGGGTGGTGTTTGTACGTGGGCAGCACTCTTTGCTGGACCATGAGAGTCTTTAAACAGATACAGCAGGTTCTGACGTTGCAGGATGTTGGCTGAAGCTCAACAGTAGAGACCTTGTTCTCACTTAGGGGGTTTGCTCTCTGTTCCTGAGGATGTCTCATACACAAACCCTACGCCCTGAGAATGTGTCACGGCAGCCCTGCCACAGCCCTGTGTCTCTCTGACTTAGGAACCTCGTGCTGACGGGTGTAGGGTGAAGATTAGTTCTGTCCAGGACTCACTTGTTCACAGACCGTCCTCAAGGGTTTGTCCCTTCGGCAGGAGATGATCCCATGGGTGCACTAGGGATCATGTGTGGCTGTGTGTGACACAGGACCCATGACATATGGGGATCACTTGAGGGCTGTGTGTAACACAGGACCTGTGATCTACGGGAATCACGTGTGGGCTGTGTGTAACACAAATACCTGTGATCTACAGGGGTCACGTGTGGGTTGTGTGTAACACAGGACCTGTGATCTACAAGCTGTCCCTGAAGCAGGAACACATGTGTGGGGTGCATGGAAGCTCGGTGCAGCCACCATAAGGCTCTGTGGGGAAGGGTTTAGTGGGAGAGAGAGGACAATGACCATGTGTAATAGACACTTGGACAGGTTCATGGGTGGGAAGGTTTAGAGGGATACGGGCCAAACGTGGGCAGATGGGACTGGCTCAGGTGGGCAGCTTGGTCGGCACGGACCGGTTGGGCTGAAGGGCCTGTTTCTGTGCTGTGTGACTCTGTGAGCCTCTGGGCTGAGTACTGATCCGGACAAATCCCACTGCTCACGTTCATCAGTCAGCGACGGGCGGAAAGGGAGGCCAGTGATGAAAGCCAGGAGCAGAATGAGATTGTTGGACTCGGAGGCTGGCTCGCAGCCATGCTGCCTGTAGCCCTGGCACTGGGGAGCTGGGCAGGGCCTTCACACGGATACCTCTATGTGGACAGGGTCCAGCAGCTGCTTGGCAGGGCCGTCAAAGTCTTCACTCCCTGGAAACTGCACCGTGTCAACATGAACAAATGCAAACACAGGGCTGATGCAGGTCAGAGCAGTCCCTGTTGGCACTGTATCCATACGTCTATCTGCCCTGCACGTCAACCCTTTACTCCTTCAATATTTGGCAAATTTGCTCTCAGTTGAAGACAAAAAAAATGGCAAGTTTTCTGTCTGGATAAAAGTTGCTCAGAGAGGAGAACAGACTGACTCGAACCCAAGCCTTCAGGAGAATTACAGCCAGAATAAATGATGCACTAGGTTACAGGCCGGGATCTAACTGAGGGGCTCGGCTCTGCATTGTGGAATGACAGATTGCCAGGAGTGAGTTGCAGAGCCTGATGTCATGAATTGGCTTGGGGTGGAGTCTGGATTTATGAATTAACTCAGCCTTGAGTATGAGTTACTGGCCGTAATCTCAACATAATCCCAGTTATGTTGAGATTTCCCAGGGCTGGGGAATCAAGAACTAGAGGTCATAGGTTTAAGGTGAGAGGTGAAAACTTTAAAAGGGACATGAGGGGCAACTTTTTCACACAGAGGGTGGTGAGTGTATGGAACGAGCTGCCAGAGGGAGTGGGTGAGGCAGGTACAGTGACAACATTTAAAAGGCACTTGGACAGGTACATGGATAGGAAAGGTTCAGAGGGATATGGGCCAAACACAGACAAATGGGACTGGCTTAGATAGGCATCTTGGTCAGCATGGACCAGTTGGGCTGAAGGGCCTTTTTCTGTGATGTGTGTCTGTGACTATCCATAAATCTCAGCTGTGAAAGTACTCGACCTCTGACACCTCGGGGAAAATTCCATTTTAAGTGCTTATTTGTATAATTTAGATTTTCTTAACCACTTGGTTCTCATTTGCAGTGGTAAAACAAGTAGTGTACAACAGCCCCCCCGGTAACCTGGTAACCAGAGAGAGCAGGTTAACTAATGTCAGCCAACTCAGACCAGCTGTGACCTGCAGTAGAGGTGTAGGCTTTGCTGAACTGAATTCAGCACCCAGTGAGCAGTGTACAGGCAGGCAGGTCCCATTCCCCACACCTGGGTACAGGTGTTCAGGCAGTGTACAGGCAGGTAGGTCCCATTCCCCACACCTGGGTACAGGTGTTCAGGCAGTGTACAGGCAGGTAGGTCCCATTCCCCACACCTGGGTACAGGTGTACAGGCAATGTACAGGCAGGTAGGTCCCATTCCCCACACCTGGGTACAGGTGTACAGGCAATGTACAGGCAGGTAGGTCCCATTCCCCACACCTGGGTACAGGTGGACACAGTGTGCGCTTGTGGGGAAGGGGTGTCAGTAAGGTCCCGGCAATGGTGCAGTTTTATATTAAAAGAAACTAATTGGATTAACTATATAAACTGATTAGTTGAGGCTGACACAGCCAGCAGATTCTGCATTACAGCAGCAGTGTTTGTGTGTGCTGAGCACATCTGTAGTAACATCAGCTCAGAGACTGATGAGCTGGGGCCTGAGGTTTGGTGAGTGTGAGGCTTCGGGGAGGGAATGGGGAATTGGACACTTTTTACCTGGAGGCAGTCATGTGGCCGGGATGGAGAGCTGAAGATCTGGTCAGCTGGGAATGAGCCTCAGAGGTTGAACACCGCCACTTGTGTAATGGGTCGAGAAACCCCACAGCCGCTGTGGATGAGAGCAGAGTGGATGAACAGGCTGTTGAACAGGCTATGAACAGACCATAGCCCCACGGTGTTCGAACTGGGAGAGTGAGAAGGAATGCAGTGAGGGGGAGGGTGTGGTTGGGGATGGAGCCTGTTGGTGCTGGGACTGAGTAGGTGTGCAGCTGGCAGTGGGAGGGGAGGGATCCGGGTATTGTCTGTGGGGGAACCGGCGGCAGCCAGAGGAGAGCACGGCAGGTTCTACAGAAGGATATGTGGAGAAGGTCCAGATTGAAAAGTAAGAGTGACAGGTTACTGGGCTGGTGGGAGTTGGTGTCGGTACAAAAGACGAGAGTGTCGACTGTGTGATTCATTGTTCACAGCGGAAGAACTGGGCTTCAAATCATGGGGCACTGGCACCATTATTGAGGAAAGAGGGAGCTGTTCCACTAGGGAAGGCTTCACTTGAAGTGGAGTGGGTCCAGTGTGCTGGCGAATCGAATGACTGGGGCTGTAGGTAAGTGATTGAATTATAAGAGGGGGATGGAGTGGGATCCAGTAGGGAAGAGAAAGGGCACAGAGGTAGAAAGTGAATGGGTGATGATAAACAGAGTTTGCTCGGGAGGAACAGAGCACATGGGGATACAGAGAGACCTGCAACTAGAGGCAGAACAGGGTCATTGGTAGAAAGAGAAAGCTGAAGATTTTTTTGTTGATTGTGTACGGCATTTGTAACAAGATAGACATGTTGATGGCACAAATCGAACCAAACAGATTTGATTTTAAAGCCACAACTGAGGTGTGGTTACAAAGATCCCAAGGTTGGGAGATACGGTGTCCAGGGGCAAACTGGGAAGTGGGACGACCCTGATGATAAAGTCTGGGACTAGGGCGGCAGAGGAGGCAGGGGCTTCCCAGGACCAGAACCAGTCCTGTTCATGTGGAACCTGAAGATAGCAAGGGCCAGAAAACATTGGTGGGAGCGGTCTGTCCTCCCCAAACTGGTGCGTGTCACAGGGACAATACACTCCAGCTAATCCAGACCAGACCAGCTGAGAGCAGTAACCGTGTGGCAGGGGAATTCATAGGTTCTGCAAGAGATGGTTTTCCACATTGGAATGTTGGGGCAGTGAGGAAACAGGATCGACCTGGGCTCAGGCAATGAACAGGGTTTATCAGTAATCAGGTCCTGAGGGAGGACCTGTCGTGGTCTAATAGAAGTAAAGTCTGAACGTGATTTAGTTCAGGGGTTTAAACCTAAACGAACTGCAAAGGCGTGAGGTGTGACTTGCCGTGGTAGGGTGGGGAAGGACAGAGTTTACAGCAATAATTGTCTCCTTAACCTGCAAAAACCGAACGGGAAAGTTGCCCCGTTGTGGGAATGGTAGAAGTTAAACCCTGGAGTAGATGAATGTCAAAGACTAATGGTGTTATGAGAGATTGGGAAAGGGGAAGCAGAGGTCACAAGACAGAGTTATACAGCACGGAAACAGGCCCTCTGGCCCAACCGGTCCATGCTGACCAAGTTGCCCATCGAAACCTGTCCTGTTTGCCCACATTTGGCCCATATCCCTCTAAACCTTTCCTATCCATGTACCTGTCCAAGTGTTGCTAATGTACCTGCCTCACCAACTTCCTCTGGCAGCTCGTTCCATGTACTGACCACCCTCTGTGTGAAAAAGTTGCTCCTCAGGTTCCTGTTAAACCTTTCCCCTCTAACCTTAAACCTGTGCCCTCCCGTTCTTGATTCCCCAACCCTGGAGAAAAGACTGTGTGTATTCACCCTATCGGTGCCCCTCATGATTTTATACACCTCTATAAGATCACGCCTCAGTCTCCTAATCTCCAATGAATAAAGTCCCAACCTGCTCAACCTCCATCCATAACTCAGTCCCTCGAGTCCCAGCAACATCCTTGGAAATCTCCTCTGCACTCTTTCCAGCTTAACGGTATCCTTTCTGTAGCAGGGTGACCAAAACTGAACACAATACTCCAAGTGCGGCCTCACCAATGTCCTGTACAACTCAGCACCATGACCTCCCAACTTCTATACTCAATGCCCTGACCGATGAAGGCCAGCGTGCCAAACTCCTTCTTCACCACCCTGTCTACCTGCGACACCACTTTCAGGGAATCTGAGATCAGTTGCAGGGAAAGAGCCAAAGTCTCTAACGAAGGAAGTGGGAGCAGGCAGACAGGACTGGGCGAAGTGGCGAGGGCTGATGATAGAAAAACCTCATGTACTGTCGGTCCACTCCCCCAAATGGACCTGTTGCATTACTTCAAGGTGTCCTCTGTGCTGATCTCCGGACATCTGACCTGTTCCCTCCAACCCCAGGTCCTACATCAGCTCTCCATTCTGAAGTCCCCGTCTGAAACCAGTTCCCTCTGCACCGCGCCTCCACCTCAGGCTGATATTGGCTGGGCTCCATCTCTTACAGTTCCTGAAGTCCTTCAGTCTGTGTGTTGGGAGGGTGGGCGTGTAGGCTGGTGATTGCTGGCAACCCCTGGGCCTCTGGGACAAACCTGGTGGAGAGCAGGCACGGGGAGTATGTGCGAGAGGTCTGGGTGTGAGGAGCACCAATGTCCTCGAGATATGTCGGAAACCTTCCTGGCTCAGGCCTGAGTCCCCAACGTCCGGCGGGGGGTCAGTGAGGGAAGGAGAGGGCTGACAGCTCCGGGCAGTGTTGTGACGCCAGGCCAGAGTGGAATAAATGGGCTCAGCTCTCTGTCTGGATCTGTCCGCCTGGCATTTCCGTCGCTTGGCAACACAAATACTAACAAACGGATTCAGCTGTGCCTGCCTGTCTCACTCCTGGAGCTGGTCCAGTACAGCCAGCTACTGAGGGTGTTCCAGTACAGGCAGCTACTGAAGGTGTTCCAGTACAGGCAGTCATGAAGGTGTTCTGGCCCTAAACGTGCACAACAAACCTTGCTGTCAAATAAAGATTGGTGCTGGAAAACAAGAACATCACAGAATGAAGCTCCCTCCGCACCGTCCCATCACACAGTCCCGGGGTCACACACACACACACACACACACACACACACACACACACACACACACACACACACACACACACACACACACACACACACACACACACACACAGAGTGAAGCTCTCCCTACACTGTCCCATCACACACAAGGTCAGAACCTTTAATTTATTCTCGTATAGAATAATGGATTTCTGCAGGTGGTTAACAGACTGAATACACACTGAAGTGCTTAAATGTTTTGTAAATGACTCATCTCTGGGTACTAAATAACTTTGAAACCAATTATAGAGTCATAGTGTTATACAGCATCGAAACAGGCCCTCTGGCCCAACTGGTCCATGCTGACCAAGATTCCCATCTAAACTAATCCCATTTGCCCATGTTTGGCCCATATCCTTCTAAACCTTTCCTATCCATGTACCTGTCCAAGTTCCTTTTAAATGATGTTAATGTACCTGCCCAACCCACTTCCTCTGGCAACTCATTCATGCATGGACCACCCTCTGGGTGAAAAAGTTGACCCTCAGGTTCCTGTTAAATCTTTCCCCCTCTCACCTTAAACCTGTGCCTTCTCGTTCTTGATTCCCCAACATTGGGAAAAGACTGTGCGCATTCACCCAATCTATGCCCCTCATGAGTTTATACACCTATGTAAGATCACCCCTCATTCTCCTACTCTCCAGTGAATGAAGTTCCAACCTGTTCATCCGCTCTTCATAACTCAGTCCCTCAAGTCCTGGCAACATCCCTGAAAATCTCATCTGCTCTCTTTCCAGCTCAACAACATATTTCCAAAGCAGGGTGACCAATATTCCAACTGTAACTTAACATCCCAACTCCTGTACTCAGTGCCCTGACTGATGAAGGCCAGCGTGTCAAACACCTTCTTCACCGCCCTGTCTACCTGTGACTCCACTCTCAGGGAACCATGTACTTGTACTCCAAGGTGCCTCTGTTCTACAGCACTCCCCAGGGCCCTGCCGTTCACCGTGGAAGTCCAACCCTCATTTGACTTCCTAAAATGCAACACCTCGCAGTCCATTTGCCATTCCTCAGCCCACTTACCCAGCTGATCAAGATCCCCCTGTAAACCCTGAGAACCATCGTCACTGTCAATGACACCACCTGCAAACTTACTTTTCCAAATGTCTTTGAAATGTTGTTTCTGTACCCACTTCAACCACTTCCTCTGGCAGCTCGTTCCATATACGGACCACCCTCCGGGTGAAGAAGTTGCCCCTCTGGCCCCTTTTAAATCTTTCACCTCTCACCTTAAACCTACGTCCTCTAGATTTTCATCACTGCAATTCGCCTACCACCGAAACAGATCCACAGCGGATGCCATCCCCCTGGCCCTACACTCATCTCTGGAGCATTTGGGCAGTAAGGACACTTCCATTAGACTATTGTTTATTGACTACATCTCTGCCTTCAATACTATAATTCCAAGCAAGCTCATCACCAAACTCCGAGACCTGGGACTCAGCACCTCCCTCTGTAACTGGATCCTTGACTTCCTGACCAACAGGCCGCAATCAGTGAGGATAGGCAGCAATACCACCAGCACGATTATTCACAACACTGGTGCCCCACAAGGCGACATCCTCAGCCCCCTACTGTACTCCCTTAACACTCATGACTGTGTGGCCAGATTCTGCTCTAACTCCATCTACAAGTTTGCAGATGATACCACCGTTGTAGGCCGTATCTCAAATAACAATGAGTCAGAGTACAGGAAGGAGATAGAGAGCTTAGTGACATGGTGTCATGACAACAACCTTTCCCTCAATGTCAACAAAACAAAAGAGCTGGTCATTGACTTCAGGAAAGGGGGTGGTGTACATGCACCTGTCTACATCAATGGTGCTGAGGTCGAGAGGATTGAGAGCTTCAAGTTCCCCAGAGTGTCCTGATCCAACTATGTAGACATCACAGCCAAGAAAGCTCACTAGCGCCTCTACTTCCTCAGGAGGCTAAAGAAATTTCATGTCCCTGTTGACCCTCACCAATTTTATAGATGCACTATAGAAAGCATCCTATCTGGACGCATCACAACTTAGTATGGCAACTGCTCTGCTTGAGACAGCAAGGCTCTGCTAGAGATTTGTGGACACAGCTCAGCACATCATGGAAACCAGCCTCCCCTCCATGGACTCTTGTCTATGTTCTCGCTGTCTCAGTAAAGTAGCCAGCATAATCAAAGACCCCACCCAGCCCGGATATTCTCTCTTCCCCCCCTCCCATCAGGCAGAACATACAAAAGCCTGAAAGCACGTACCACCAGGCTCAAGGACAGCTTCTATCCTGCTGTTATAAGACTATTGAACGGTCCCCTAGTTCGATAAGATGGACTCTTGATCTCACAATTGCTATGACCTTGCATCTTATTGCTTGCCTTCACTGCACTTTCTCTGTAGCTGTGACGCTTTACTCTGCATTCTGTATTGTTTTACCCTGTACTACCTCAATGCACTGTGTAATGAATTGACCTGTACGATCGGGATGCAAGACAAGTTTTTCACTGTAGCTCGGTACAAGTGACAATAATAAACTAATTCCAATTCCAATTTCCCTTCCCTGGGGAAAAGACTGAGTGCATTCACCCTATCCATGCCTCTCATGATTTTATACACCTCTATAAGGTCACGCTCAATCTCCTACATTCCAAGGAATAAAGTCCCTGCCTGCCCAGCCTCTCCCTATAACTCAGGCCCTCAAATCCTGGCAACATAAACCTTCTCTGCACTCTTTCCAGTTTAATGACATCTTTCCTATAACAGGGTGACCAAAACTGCTCACAGTGCTCCAAGTGTGGCTTCACCAAGGCCTTGTATATCTGCAACATAACGGCCCAACTCCTGTACTCGATGCCCTGACCGATGAAGGCCAGTGTGCTAAACGCCTTCTTCCCCACCCTGTCTACCTGTCACTCCACTGTCAACGAATTTGAGTAGTTGAGTGGTTTTGGGATTTATATCTGAATAACAGGTTCCTGGGAGTGAATTAAGGCTGTAATGTAATTGAGAAATTTGTGTAATTTAATCAAGTATTACAAATGGAAGTAAGCTGGAGGCCTTTGCCGTCCAGAGGTTCACGTGTGCCCATGTCAGAGAAGGTTGCAGCCTGTCTGTGCTTGGCTGATGGATGTGATTTGTCCTGTCTGTGTATTTGGTGTTCCAGTTTACAACCTGGTGTTCCTTGGTTGGTAACTGGAAGGGTTTCTTTCTGTGCTGTTGTTATTCATGTATTGCATTGTTGCATTTAATGAGGACCTCCTGCTGTTCCTGTTGAGGATGGTTAATGGGCATCATTGCAGGAGGAACAGAGGGTTGTCTGCTGTGCAGGGAGCTCAGAGGGTTTTGCACTGTCAGGGCTGAGCTCACACCAGTGACCTGTTCTTCTTGTGACCTCAGTGTTGGTAGTGAGAGAAAGCAGCACGCAGTTCCTCAGTGCTGTGGCCAGGCATGTACGGAGCACAGGCATCCTGACAGGGACAGCCCTTGTCTGCCCCTGGTTTGCCAGAACCTTTACAGGCCAGTTGATGTCAATAGATGCACTGCTGTGGGACTGGAGGCCAGTAAAGGCCCGACTGGGTCAGGGCAGCAGACTGCCTCCTTTGAAGGACACTGGTGAACCTGGGGTTTTTTTTTACAACATTTGCTGTTACTGAGGCTCACGTTTTCTTCCTCATCTGCCGTTGCGGGAACAGAATCTGAACCAGGTTTATTATCACTGACTTATATATTGTGAAATGTGTTGTTTTGCAGCAGCAGTACAGTGCAAAGGCATAAAATTACTGTAAATTACAATATAAATAAATAGTACAAAAGAAAGGAATAACGAGGTAGTGTTCATGGGTTCATGGACTGTTCAGAAATCTGATGGCGGAGGGGAAGAAGCTGTTCCTGAAACACTGAGGCTGGGTCTTCAGGCTCCTGTACCTCCTCCCTGACGGTAGTAACGAGAAGAGGGCATGTCCCGGGTGGTGAGGGTCCTCAGTGACGGATGCCGCCTTCTTAAGGCACCACCTCTTGAAGATGTCCTCGATGGTGGGAGGGTTGTGCCCATGATGGAGCTGGCTGAGTCTACAACCCCCTGCAGCCTCTTGCGATCCTGCGCATTGGAGCCTCTGAACCAGGTGGTGATGCAACCAGTCAGAATGCTCTCCACTGTACACCTGTAGAAATTTGTAAGAGCCTTTGGTGACATACCAAATCTCCCCAAACTCAGATCAAAGTAGAGCCACTGGCGTGCCTTCTTCGTGATTGCATCAATGTGTTTGGCCCAGGACAGATCCTCTGAGATGTTGACACCCAGGAACTTGAAGCTGCTCACCCTTTCCACTGTTGACCCCTCGATGAGGACTGGTGTGTGTTCTCCCAACTTCCCGACTGTTGGCTCTGGGTCATTCGTCCCATCACTGAGTTCTGGCCCCTGTATCTCACCACTGGTCTACCACATTAGGAGAGGTGTGGAGATGCTTAGAGAAGGTATGAACCTGGGGAAGGGTTGTTAAGGATTGGTGTGGGCTGCAGTGGAATTAATGAGATATTCTAGAGCACGAGGCCCATCAGTCAAAGACCCACGCAGAAGGCACACCATGCCTTTGGAACATTAGTGAGCAGCTAGTGTGGACTTGTGTCGTCTCATGGTGACCTGGTTAATGACTTCCTGCGGAGAAGCTCTGGGACAATACTGGGAAAGCAAATGATGTGGTAAAATGTTTGTGTGGCCAGCTGAAGAGGTGACTTTCCTCAGTTATCCCTACGTATCTGTGGTACGGCACGCCAGCCCCTGTGCTCTCAGTGTGGCCAGTGTGTTGGGGCTTTTGACAAGACATCTGGAGTCTGGGGCAGTGAAGACAAGTACTGAGGCAGGACATGTAGCTGGAGGAGAGCCAGAGAGCAGGGGGAACTGAGGACGGGGAGCAGTGAGGCAGGGTCCCTTTGGAGAGAGGAGGAAAACCTCTTCAGAGTGGGCACACCTACTTCGCAGGGAGACACTGGAGACTGCAGATGCTGGAATCCAGTCACCCAACCAAGAGGGTGAGACACAAAGGGTGTTGACAAGAATTAATTGGAGGGGTGCAGGGGAAGGATATTTTCACCCAGGAGGCACAGGGGCCTGGAGCTGTCGGAGGAGTCTGAGACTTCAACACGTTAAGCTGGTCCCTGGGGGGGTGTGACTGCAGGATGCGACTGGGAGCTGGGAAGGGGGATAGTCTGACCTGCTGTTCGTGGCTTATGCAGGCTGAATGGCCTTTTGCTCTGCTGTAGCATTCTGCCGGCAGGACTGGCCATCAGTCGGGGCCAGAGCCAGCTCCGTGGGTCTGGGACAACATTGGGAAGGGCCTGCTCGAGGCTGCAGACAGCTCTGGTCGTTTGGGACTGCTTAAACCACAATCCAAAAGTTACCAACCAGCAAGGATGTTGTGTTAATTGTACTCATGTGTCGGGGTGAACACCAGCTGGTTAGGCTGGGTCGGGGGTCGTGGGCGGGCGGGGGTTCGGGGGGGGTTCGGGTGAGGGTGAAGGTGTGTCCTGGGGCCCAGTTGAAGGCGGTGGTGGGACAGGCAGCCACTCAGCTCCCCTGCTCTGCTGAGCCACTTTTAGCTGTGGAAGAAAACCTGATCCTGTCACTGAAGCTGAGCAAAGGCACAGCGGCCTGGCAGCAGGCTCAGGTTCCGGAAGGCAAGCCCTGCCAGCGTGGGGATCCTGCCTGTGGAATGCTGGGAGGCGCCTTTGGCTGGGCTATTTTTGAGGGCCCCAGTGTTACACTGTGGAGGGACGGGACTGTGTGTGAGTGTGTGCTGTGGGAACTGTCAGCGTGAGTGTGTGTGAGTGTGTGTGTGTGTGTGTGTGTGTGTGCATATGTGTGTTCGTGTATGCATGTGTGCGTGTGTGAGTATGTTCTTGCATGTGTGCATGCCTGTGTTTGTGCATGTGTGCGCGCGTGTGAGTGCATGTGTGTGTGTGTGCGTGTGTACGTGTGTGTGTGCGTTCATGTGTGTGTGTGTGCGTGCGTGTGTCTGTGTGTGTGTGTGCGCGTGTGTCTGTGTGTGTGCATGTGCGTGCGCGTGCGTGTGTGTGCATGTGTGTGTTTGTGTGTGTGTGTGTGTGTGTCCGCGTGTGTGCATGCGTGTGTGTATGCACATGTATGTGTGCACGTGTGTGTGTGTGTGTGTGTGTTGCATCAAGGGTCTGGGGCACTTGTTCAACACCAGGGATTAGAGATGATAGGAGAAGTGTGCAGGAGTGATGTACGTCAACACACACTCAGCTGTGACCTCAGTGGTCATTTCCTGGAGGATAACTCACTCCCTCACTCCCTCACTCCCCACAACCTCTCCCCCCTACAATCAGCTGCTTCACAGGGAGAGGATGATGTGTGCTCCGCAGGATGTGGGTGAGGACAGGGAGAATCTCAGGGGCTGTGCTGAGAGGGGTTTCTGTACTCCGATAACACTGCTAAAACCCTGATGTGTGTGTGCTGCTGCTTGGAGTTCAGTGCTGGTGAGATGGGATGGTGGGATCTGTACAGTCTACATCAGGTCATCGGTAGGCTGGCACATTCGGAGGTTTGTGACCCAGGTCTGGTTAATGCCTCTGGTCTACAGACAAACACAGGCAGGTGCGTCCGAGCAGAAAGGATGGAACGTGTCTGTTGACGACAGTCACTTCCTTGCAAAACTTCCCTGAGCTGGTAGCCGGAGCCACCTCTGTACACTGTGGCCAAGATTCCTGCAGAGTTAACTGCACGGAAGGAAAACTCCTTTAGAGAAAAATGTGTAAGGCGCTAAGCTGTCTCATCAGCTGAGGAATGCAGGGCAGAGGGTGGGTGGAAATGTTTGCCCATTCAGCGTCACCTCCTCACTTCCCTCCCACGTGGCTAGAGGGAGCTCTCGACCTTCCCATTGACTCAGTCCGTGCCTGTGATAGGGAGCCCAGCACACAGAGCAGAATCACAATCCTGGTCCGTCCCCCACCCCACACTCTGTCAGGGACTGCCTGAGGGCTTCTACACAGCAGTGGTACTTATTTTATTTATTTGTGGGCATTGATCACCTGTCTCCAACTGCCCCCTGAGAGAGTGGGGGTGAACCACTGCAGTCCGTGCAGAGAGGGACTCCCATGGAGCGGGTAGGGAGGGAGTTCCAGGGTTTGGATCGAGTGACAGGGAAGGAATAGTGACAGGTTTCCCTGTCCGTGCTGAGACTTTGGGCTCTGCCCTTCGTTTGTGGTCAAGTGGTCAAGAAGACATTGAACTGAGAAGCTCGGAGTCTGTGCCCAGAATCTTGGGCCAAGTCAGGGGTTAACAATTCCCACCAGGCCACACGCAGTTCGGCACAGCTGCCGACACAGCTGTCCAGCTGCTACAGGTGGGTGGCGGTTCTTAAAGGGACAGTCCCTGTGCCTGCCAGCCCCAGCGGTGCCCACGTGTGGGAGAGAAAGTCAGGTCCCTTTACGTAGACATCAGAGTGAGCCAGTAGCTTGATGAACTGCCACCTGTCACAACACCGCCAGCTGTGGACTCAAGTACTGGTTTACGTTGGGCTTGGACAATGAGAGCCAGGAAGAGAGACAAGGTTGAATGTGCCACAACATCAGGGCGACGAACATTCAGCTGATGAAGCCGTCAGCATTCTGACAATGCTGGTGTCAGCTCCGGTCTTGGGACAACCTCCCTGGTTGACGAGATGCCCAGAAGATACCCGGGGCCACAACACTCACCACCACAGCGCACTGAATGGCCCAGTAAGGCCCAGGGGACCAACCCCCCACACACCATCACAGCACCAGACCCCCCACGCCCCCGGGTCACCTCCCCACCGGTCACCTCCCCCCCGTCACCTCACCCCCACCACTGGTCCCCCACCCCCTGGTCACCTCCCCCCTCACCCACACACCATCCCAGCACCAGACCCAAGGATGGTTACACCCTGCCCGTCCCCCCGGTCACCTCCCCCCCAGGTCACCTCATCCCCACTATTAGTCCCCTCCCCCGTTCCCTGCCCCACTGGCCACCTCCCCCACCCCACCCCACACACCATCCCAGCACCAGTCCCAAGGGTGGTTACACCCTGCATCTCCCTCCCGTCACCTCCACCCCACCAGTTCCCCACTCCCCTCCTGGTCCCCTCGCCCCCCTAGTCACCCGGTCACCAACCCCCTGGTCCCCTACCCCATGGTCACCACCCCCCTGGTCCCCTACCCCCCAGTCACCCAGTCACCTCCCCCCCCCCCAGGTCACCTCCCTATCACTCACCATCCCACCGGTCCCCTCCCCCCCACCCCAGGTCACCAACCCCTGGTCCCCTCCCCCCCACCCCCAGGCTGACACTGCTCAGACTTTCCCCCTTCCAGCAGAACTACCCTCTGCAAGAACAATGTCCCCTCCGCCAGGAGTCCTGCAGAAAACCCTCCCCTGGAGGAACTCAGCGGGTTGGGCAGTGTCTGTGGAGGCAGAGGAGTGGTCGACGTTTCAGGTCGAGACCCTGCATCAGGAGTGAGGGTGTAGATGGGTAGGGGTGAGGGAGGGGCTGGCAGGTGATGGGTGGAGGTGGGTGAGGAGGGGGATGATGGGCAGGTGGAGCCAGCTGAGGAGAGGGGAGGGGGGAGATGGGTGAGGATGTGGGAGGGTGGGTTAGTAGGTCTGCAGATGACCCGGAGGTTGATGGTGTTGTGGATAGTGTAGAAGGTTGCTGTAGGCTACAACAGGACATTGATAGGATGCAGAGCTGGGCTGTGAAGTGGCAGATGGAGTTCAACCCAGATAAGTGTGAAGTGATACACTTCGGGAGATCGAATTCGAAAGCAGAATACAAGGTTAATGGCAGGACTCTTAGCAGTGTGGAGGAATAGAGGGATCTTGGGGTCCACGTCCATAGATCCCTCAAGTTGCCGCACAGGTCAATAGGGTTGTTAAGATAGTGTGTGGTGTGTTGTCCTTCATTAGTTGGGATATTGAGTTCAAGAGCCGTGAGGTGATGTTGCAGCTCTACAGAACTCTGGTTAGACCACACTTGGAGTATTGTGTTCAGTTCTGGTCGCCTCATTATAGGAAGGATGTGGAAGCTTTCGAGAGGGTGCAGAGGAGGTTTACCAGGATGTTGCCTTGATTGGAGAGCACGTCTTATCAGGGTAGGGTTTTTCTCTTTGGAGCGAAGGAGGATGAGAGGTGATTTGACAGAGGTGTACAAGATGATAAGGGGCATAGATCGAGTGGACAGTCAGAGACTTTTTCCCAGGGCGACAATGACTAACACGAGGGAACATAATTTTAAGGTGATTGGAGGAAGGTATAAGGGGGATGTCAGGGGTAAGTTTTTTACACAGAGAGTGGTGGGTGCGTGGAACGTACTGTTGGCAGAGGTTGTGGAGGCAGATACATTACAGACATTTAAGAGACTCTTAGATAGACACATGAATGATAGAGAAATAGTTGGTGGGGGGGGTGCTATGTGGGACGGAATGGATAGATGGATCTTAGAGCAGGATAAAATGTCAGCACAACATTGTGGTCCAAAGGGCCTGTACTGTGCTGTAATGCTCTATGTTCTATGATTGGCTCATTGGCTAGTTAACAGCAGCCAATAAAGAGAAGTTGGGGTTAAGCGGAGCACCCATTGTGTGAGTGGACAGTGTTAGGGTGGGGAGTCTGAGGCTTTGGCTCAAGAGGCAGAGGCAGAGGCAGAGGCAGAGGCAGAGGCAGAGGCAGAGGCAGAGGCAGAGGCAGAGGCAGAGGCAGAGGTGAGGGTGTTGGCGATGGAGTGAGGGGGGAGAATTGAGAAGAAGTGAGTATCCTTGCTTGTGAGTTTCACACAGGAATTTTAGAGGTAAGTCAGCTAATTGTTAGTTAATAGGTGACTGGCTAATTAGTTAATTATCAGCAGCTAGTAAAAAGAAGTTAGGGTCAAGTGGAGTGGCCATTTTGGAGCAGAGGGGTTGCTGTCTGGTCAAGGTGTTGCTGGTTGTCTGAGAGTGGGCTTGGTGAGTACCAGGCTTAAGTGAGGAGGGTGAGCATCACTAAGGGAAGGTGAGGGAAGGTTCTTAGTCCTTTTTTCTGTCTCTTTATTTTCTCTCAAAGCTTTTTAGTTATGCCAGGTGAGCTCAGACCTGTGTCATGCTCCTCCTGTGCAATGTGGGAACTCAGGGAGGCTGCCAGTGTCCCTGATGACCACGTGTGCAGGAAGTGTGTCCAGCTGCAGCTCCTGACAGACTGCATGTCGGCACTGGAGCTGCACATGGATTCACTTTGGAGTGTCTGCAATGCTGAGAATGCTGTGGATAGCACGTTTAGTGAGTTGGTCACACTGCAGATTAAAGGCCTAGGGAACGATGGGGAACAGGTGACCAACAGGTAGAGCTGTAGTAGGAAGGTAACGCAGGAGTCCCCTGCGGTCATCTCCCTCCAAAACAGATAAACCAGTTTGGATACTGTTGGGGAGATGGGTCATCGGGGAAGGCAGCAGTAGCCAGGATCATGGCACCGTGAGTGGCTCTGCTGCATAGGAGGGCAGGAGAAAGAGTGGCAGAGCTCTAGTGGTTGGGGATTCCATGGTAAAGGGAATAAACAGGAGCTTCTGTGGCCACAAACAGGACTCCTGGTTGTGTGTTGCCTCACGGGTGCAAGGGTCAGGGATGTCTCGGAGCGGCTGCAGGGCATTCTGGAAGGGGAGGGTGAACAGCCAGTTGTCATGGTGCATGTAGGTACCAACGATATAGGAAAAAAGTGGGATGAGGTCCTACAAACTGAATTTAGAGAGCTAGGAGTTAGAGTAAAAAGTAGAACTTCAAAGGTAATAATCTGAGGATTACTACCTGTGCCACGTGCCAGTCAGAGCAGGAATAGCAGCATATTCAGGGTGAACATGTGGATTGAGCAGTGGTGTAGGAGGGAGGGTTTCAGATTCCTGGGGCATTGGAACCGGTTCCGGGGGAGGTGGGACCAGTACAAACTGGACAGTCTACACCTGGGCAGGACTGGGATCAATGTCCCAGGGGGACTGTTTGCTCGTGCTGTTGGGGAGGGTTTAAACTAATATGGCAGGGGGATGGGAATCCATGCAGAAAGACAGAGGGAAGCAAAGCAGAGACCAGAGCAAAAGTTTGAAAAGACAAAAGTAAGAGTGGAGAACAGAAAAGTCAAACACAAAGGACACAAAGGTTCCCATATTCTAAAAAGACAATGAATGTAAGACACTTTATCTGAATGCCCGTAGTATTTGAAACAATGTCAGTGAATTTGTGGCACAAATCAGTACAAAGGGGTGTGATTTAGTGGCCATTACAGAAACGTGGTTGCAGAGTGGAGATGAGTGGGAATTAAATATCCAAGGGTATCAGGTAATACGGAAGGATAGGCAGGAAGGTAAGGGAGGTGGAGTAGTGCTCTTAATTAAGGATGAGATCAGGGTGATAGTGAGAGACGATATAAAATCTAAGGAGCAGAATGTTGAGTCCATCTGGGTAGAGGTTAGAAACAGTAAAGGGAAAAAGATCACTGGTGGGAGTTGTCTCGAGGTCACTGACTAATAACATTACAGTGACACAGGCTATAAACCAAGAAATACTCGATGCCTGTAAGAATGGAACAGCCGTTGTCACGGGGGACCTTAACTTCCACATAGCTTGGGCGAATCAAGTTGGTCGAGGCAGTCTTGAGGAGGACTTCACAGAATGGATCCGTGATAGCTTTCTTGAACAGCGTGTTAGTGAACCTACGAGGGAAATGGTGTCTTAGATCTGGTCCTGTGCAATGAGACAGGCAAAATTAACAAACCTGTAGTTGGGGATCCTCTTGGAAAGAGTGATTGATGTATGATTGAATTTATTATACAAATGGAGGGTGCAATAGTTTGATCTAAAACCAGTGTATAATTCCTAAACAAGGGACACTACAACGGGATGGGGGATGAGTTGGCTAGTGTAGACTACGAACACCGGCTATATGGTGGAACAGTGGAAGACTTTCAAAGAAATTTTTCACGATGCTCAGCAGAAGTATATTCCAGTTAAAAGCAAGGACAGTAAGGGTGGGGAGAGCCAGCCTTGGATAACTGAGGAAATAAAAGAAGGCATCAAGCTAAAAGCTCATGTGTACGAAGTTGCCAGGAGTAGCGGGAAACTGGAAGATTGGGAAAACTTTAAAAGGCAACAAAGAACCACCAAGCAAGCAATAAGGAAAGGGAAGATGGATTTTGTGCTAGTTTACTTTCATAATCTAAAAACAGTAAAAGTTTCTATAATTATATAAAGCAGAAAAAAGGCTGAAGTGAACGTAGGTCCTTTGGAAGATGAGAAGGGGGAATTAACATTGGGTAATGTGGAAATGGCCGAGGCCTTGAACAACTATTTTGTGTCGCTCTTCACGGTGGAGGACACGTCTAACATGCCAAAGAGAGATGTTATGGATGCGATGGGAGGCGAGGACCTCAATACAATCGCTGTCACTAAAGAGGTAGTGATGAGAAAACTAGTGGGCCTAAAGGTAGACAAGTCCCCTGGTCCTGATGGGATGCATCCCAGGGTACTGAAAGAAATGGCGGAAGTTATATAGAGACGTTTGTGATAATTTACCAAAATTCTCTGCACTCTGGGCAGGTCCCGGCAGATTGGAAGACAGCGAATGTCACGCCACTGTTTAATAAAGGATGTAGGCAAAAGGCGGGTAACTATAGGCCAGTTAGCTTAACATCTGTAGTTGGGAAAATGCTTGAAGCTATCAGTAAGGAAGAAATAGTGAGACATCTGGATAGAAGTGGTTCCATCAGGCAGACACAGCATGGACTCAGGAAGGGCAGGTCCTGTTTGACAAACTTACTGGAGTTCTCTGAGGATATAATGAATGCAGTGGATAGAGGGGAACAGGTGGATGTTGTATACTTGGATTTCCAGAAGGTGTTCGATAAGGATCCATAACACAAGAATGCATGGAACTGGGGGTAAGGTATTAGCATGGACAGAGGATTGGTTAACCAACAGAAGGCTGAGAATTTGCATAAATGGGTGTTTCTCTGGTTGGCAATCAGTGGTGAGCGGGGTGCCGCAGGGGTCGGTGCTGGGCCCCCGACTGTTCACAATATACATTAATGATTTGGAAGAGGGGACCGAGTGCAGCGTATCTAAGTTTGCTGATGACACTAAATTGAGCGGAAAAGCAAATTGTGCAGAGGATGCGGAGAGTCTGCAGAGAGATATAGATGGGTTAAGTGAGTGGGCAAGTGTCTGGCAGATGGAGTACAATGTTGGTAAATGTGAGGTCATCCACTTTGGAAGGAAAAATAGAAGATCAGATTATTATTTAAGTGGTGAAAGACTGCAGCATGCTTTTGTGTGGAGGGACTTGGAAGTGCTCGTGCATGAATCGCAAAAGGTTGGTTTGCAGCTGCAACAGGTGATCAATAAAGCAAATGGAATGTTGGCCTCTATTGCTGGATGGATTGAATTTAAGAGCAGGGAGGTTATGCTGCAACTGTACAGGGTACTGGTGAGGCCGCACCTGGAGTACTGCGTGCAGTTCTGGTCTCCTTATTGAGGAAAGATATACTGGCTTTGGAGGCCGTGCAGAGGAGGTTCACCAGGTTGATTCTGGAGATGAGGGGCTTAGCCTATGAGGAGAGATTGAGTCACCTTGGACTATACTCGCTGGAATTCAGAAGAATGAGAGGGGATCTTATAGAAACATAAAATTATGAAAGGGATGGATAAGATAGAGGCAAGAAAGTTGCTTCCACTGGTAGAAGAGACTGGAACTAGGGGACATGGCCTCAAGATTCAGGGAAATAGATTTAGGACAGAGATGAGGAGAAACTGCTTTTACCAGAGTAGTGAATCTGTGGAGTTCTCTGCCCAGGGAAGCAGTAGAGGCTACCTCATTAAATATGTTTAAGACACATTTAGAGTTTTGCATAGTAGGGGAATTAAAGGTTATGGGTAAAAGGCAGGTAGGTGGATCTGAGTCCACGGCCAGATCAGCCATGATCTTATTGAATGGCAGAGCAGGCTCGACGGGCCAGATGGCCGCCTCCTGCTCCTGTTTCTTAGGTTCTTGTGAGAATGTACATTGTCCTCCACCCTTCCTGGTCAATGTCCAGTTCTGTTGTTTTGCTGACATTAAGGGAAAGGTTGTTGTCATGACACCATGTCACTAAGCTCTCTATCTCCTTCCTGTACTCTGACTCATCGTTATTTGAGATACGGCCTACAACGGTGGTATCATCTGCAAACTTGTAGATGGAGTTAGAGCAGAATCTGGCCACACAGTCATGAGTGTATAGGGAGCAGAGTAGGGGGCTGAGGACGCAGCCTTGTGGGGCACCAGTGTTGAGAATAATCGTGCCGGAGGTATTGCTGCTTATCCTCACTGATTGCAGTCTGTTGGTCAGGAAGTCAAGGATCTAGTTGCAGAGGGAGGTGTTGAGTTCCAGGTCTCGGAGTTTGGTGATGTTTACCTCATTGGATTGGTTGTAGACTACCCAGGTGGAAAGTGTTGACCCTGTTTCTCTCACCACAGATGCTGCCCGACTTGCAGAGTTTTTAGAGCTTTGTTTTTTATTTCAGGTTTCCAGCATCTGCAGTGTTTTCCATGGTTCCTGGGCCTTCAGAACCCAATTCTGTCCCTGTGCGCTGCACCCCCGTGCTGCCCCCCTGCATCCCCCTCGGCATCGCTTGAACCTTCCCACCAGTTCATTCTCCCTTGGGTTGCCTTTCCCCGCAGACACATCGCACATAGCTCCCACCTTTATTTCTTGTGTGCTTTTGCAAAAAAACTGAGTGAAAACTGGTCTCCTTGAAAGAATGTCTGTGGTTCTATTTTTAATTTCCTCCTTTCCATTGGCTGCTCCAACACTCAGACACGTGGTGAAATGTTGTGCATGGGTGCAGTTGGAAGCCCTGTGCAGCCAGCTCCATCCTGAGCACAGCTGGGAGCTGCATGTGGTCTGTTGGCGAGGTGGCACCCCTGGTATAGGCTCAGTCAGCCCTGGCCTCCCACCCTGAGTTCCTGGCACATCTTCAGCTCAACATTCCTTAGCTCGTCTGCTCTCTCAGCCACTCTTTCATCTGCTGCATGGTTCTTGTTATGGTTGATGAACTGGAGGCACCGACAATTAGAGGATCTTCTGTGAGGCTGTTCCCTTCGCTGAGGAGAGAGTGCTTCCTGTGCAGGCACCCGGCCCTCCTGCGTCAACAGTCGCTCAGACACACTGCACTTCTCGATTGTGTGCTTGCACTATCCCATGTCCTTCCCCCCCCCCCCCCCACTCACCCACTGTCCTCACCCCCTTACACCCTCCCTGTTCCCCTCCGATAACACCCCCCTGTCGTCACCCACTCCCACTCCCCCTCCGCCTCTGGTGCCATCGTCCTGGACAGCTGATCTGTCAGCATCTCATCACTCCAGACTATCACAGACATTCCTTCTGCTTCCACCAGGCCCCTCCGCTCTCCCCCCCCCCCCCCCAACACCGACCCTCCGCTGCTCCCCCCCCCAACACCGACCCTCCGCTGCTCCCCCCCCCAACACCGACCCTCTGCTCCCCCCCCAACACCGACCCTCCGCTCCCCCTCCACTCCCCCCCACCCCATACTGGGCCCCTTCTGCCCCATTCACCCCGGCCCCTCCAATCCCCATCCCCGCCCCCTCTGCCCTCTGGCCCCTCTGCTCTGCTCCCCAACCACAATTTTTTTTCCTTCACCCCCCCCCCCCAACTCTGGCTCCCTCCACTCCCTCCAACCCTGACCCCCTCCACATCCCCCCCCCCCATACCGGCTTCCTCCGCCACCCCAACCTGGCCCGGGGATTTTTTTCCCCCCCATCAACCACAACCCCCCCCCACCCTTTCCCCCATGGCTCCCCCATCCCAATTTTCACCCCCCTCCAACCCCAAACACGATGAACTGGACATGTTGCTCTCCTGTGGTCATTGACGATGCCCGATCTCTGGTCGCCTCTCCGCAGGCATTGTCTGATTTGCTGGGCACTTCCGGAATGTTCTGTTCTGCTTTCAGATATGAACGACCCTACATACGAGGCCAATCAGCCCCTCTAGTCTGGCCTCAGCTCCACATTCCCACCTACTGTAGGTTTCTGGATATTAAGGATTGTATCCTCAGCAGTATATAAAGACAGATTCCACCGTCCTTAGAGGGGAAGAGTTCCAAAGGCCCCCCACAGAGGAAACATCGAACACAGACCAATACAGCACAGGAACAGGCCCTTCAGCCCACCATGTCTGTGCCAACCATGATGCCAATCTAACTCACCCCATCTGCCTGCACGTGGTCCGTATCCCCCCACTCCTGCCTGTTCCTGTCCCTGCCTAAATGCCTCTGAAATGTTGCTGTTGTACCTGCCTCCACCCCCACCCCTGGCAGCCTGTTCCAGGCACCCACTGCTCCCTGTGTTTTTAAAAAAAAAACTTGCCCCACAATCCCTTTAAACTTTCCCTGTATCACCTTAAGTCTAAGCTTTCCAGTCAGTCACACAGCATAGAAACAGACCCTTTGGCTCAACTGGTCCATGCCGACCAAGATGCCAATCAAAGCCAGTCCCATTTGCCCATGCTTGGCCCATATCCCTCTAAACCTTTCCCATATGTGGACCTGTCCAAGTGCCTTTTAAACGTTGTTAATGTACCTGCCTCACCCACTTCCTCTGGCAGCTCGTTCCACATACGGACCACCCTCTGGGTGGAAAAACTTGCCACTCGGGTCCCTATTAAATCTTTCCCCTCTCACCCTAAGCTGATGCCCTCTCTTTCTAGGATGCCTGATAAAGGATCTCAGCCTGATACGCCAACTGTCCATCTCCCTCCGCAGATGCTGCCTGACCTGCTGAGTTCCTCCAGCACTTTGTGTGTTAACATAGAAACATAGAAAACCTACAGCACATACAGGCTCTTTGGCCCACAAGGTTGTGCCGGGCATGTTCCTACCTTAGAAATTACTAGGCTTACCCACAGCCCTCTTTTTCTCAGCTCTAGAAGAACCTTCATTCTTTTATATACAGTTCCCTCACAATAAACGTTAACAATTGTGAGTTTTCCTCATTACTTGCTCCATGTGTCAGACCTCTGCCCTCTCACTCAACCTATCCACGACCCTCTGTCACCTCCTTGTGTCCCCTTCACCACCCCCCCACTTCTCCATGTGTCCTCAGCAGTATCAGTAACTGCACCCTCACTGCCCCCGTCCCAGTCGAGGTAAACTGTACAAAGTTGTGGCCCCAGCACCGACCTGTGGTACCCACTTCTTCCTGCTGACCAAGCAGAAAAAGACCCATTCCCGCTGACTCTGTTCCCTGTTCACCAGCCAACCTCCTGTCCACATGGATATGTTACCTCCTACACCATCAGCTTTCAGGTCCCTCTGGAAATCCAAGTACAGTTCACCCCCCGGTTCCCTTCATCCACACCACTTGTCACTGCTCCAAACAACTCCGATAACTTGCTCAAAGCTGATTTCTCTTTCACAAAACCTAGTTGACTTTGCCTTGAGTACAGAGAGTCTGTCTAAGTGCCCTGTTACATGGCCTCCAGTCACAGCTTCTAACATCTCCCTGTGGCTTTGGATTCATTGGGCCATTCACTGGACGACAGGGTTCACTGGACGACAGGGTATATCCTCTTAGCTGCAGCTAAACAAATTAGATCTAAACTCTTTGGAGTTTAGGAGAATGAGGGGTGATCTTATTGAAACATACAAGGTCCTGAGGGAGTTCGGCAGGGTAGATTTTGGGATGTTTTCATTTGTGGGAGAGTCTCGAACGAGGGGACGTGATTACAAGACTAGGCGGTTGTCATTTAAAACCGAGGTGCATAGGAACAACTCCTTTCAGAGGGTGGGGAATCTTGGGAACTCTCTGCCCCAGAGGGTTGTGGAGCCCAGATCACAGGGGGTCTTTAAAGAGGAGGTAGATAACTGTTTGAATGATGAGGGGATTGAGGGCAAGGGGGACTGGCACAGAACATGAAGTCTGGAACAGATCAGCCATGATCACATTGAATGGTGGGGCAGGATTGAGGGGCCAAATGGCCTCCTCCTACTCCTGATTTCCTGCTCTAATGTTTTATGAGGAGAAATATCTTTGGTCAGAGGGTGGTGAGTGGTTGCAGTTGTCCACCTCGGAGGGCTGTCGAAGTGGAGTCATTGAGTTCCGTCCAACCAGGGATGGACAGGGTTCTGGGGTCGTGCAGGGGTATGGTGTTGAGGTGGAAGGTTAGGCTCGAAGGGCTGAATGGTCTACTCCTGTTCCTTTATTGTTTCCTCATTTGAATAAAGGTGTTACATTTGCTATTTTCCAATCTAATGGAACCTTCCCTGAATCTAGGAAACTTTGGAAAAGATGAAAGCCCACACACCAACCACCTCGCTCTCTTCACTACAGACCCCAGGCTGAAGTCTGTCTAGAACTGGGGACTTGGTAGCCACATTTCCAACTGCTTGCCCAGTCCCACTGCCCTGGCGACTGCAATTCCCTCCCTCCACTCCATCCCAATGTGTAGCTTTCTCTGGTATGTCACTAGTATCCAGTGGAGGGAAAACCGGTGTGAAATACCGTCTCCCTGTTTTCCAGAAACACTTTCGTCAGCTTCAACAATCATTTTGTTACTCTCTTCTTTTTAAAATCCCCACAGAAACTGCCACTATCACCTTCACATCTCTGGTTAGTTTTACCCCGTCCTCTCATTTTCCTGGATTAATCATTTATTTACTTATTCTCTGCTGGACACATTCCCCTCTCCTTTACAGTGAACGTAAAATTCAGTCATATTATGATCACTGCTACCCAGGGGAGCATTCACTCTGAAGTCATTCATTAATACTGTCTCACTGCACAATAACAAATTGAATATAGATTTCAGTATCTCCAGCTTTTTCCTTTTTAATTCAGGAGGTGAGGAGAAGCACCACAAATAGTGACCAGTTCTGAAAGATTATTGGCTTCTTTTCTGGTTTATATATTCAAAGAAGTGAAGGAAGTGAATGTGTTCAGGGGAAGGCTTGCAGAGTAGCTTTGTGTTGACCAGAGTGACGATAGAAATTACGAACCATCAGCCCCTTGTTTCTAAATTACGTGTGGTATAAATTAAAGCAACGTAAAGCTCCCTCTACACTGTCCCATCACACACTCCTGGGGCAATGTAAAGCTCCCTCTACACTGTCCCATCACACAGTCCCGGGGCAATGTAAAGCTCCCTCTACACTGTCCCATCACACACTCCCGGGGCAATGTAAAGCTCCCTCTGCACTGTCCCATCACACACCCCCAGGGTCAGAGGGGGATGTGAATGACTCTATTTCTCATACTGGTTCTGCTGAAAAAAATTCTATTAATTTTAAATCTTGCTGAATGTGTGTTGTACAATTTTCATCTGATGTGGTCTGAATGGTTTATGGTTCGTAACCACGGGTGAATTACCCTTTGAAAGCCAAAGGTTCAGAAATGGTGCCTCACTCAAACTGTGTGGTTTCTGTCTCGCACTGTTTGTCCTGTGATGGAGACCCTTGTGCATCACTGAGGAATTAGAATCGTATCCCACCCCTTAAACCATCCACCATCACTGAGATACATCTCCCTGCTTGCTCTATCACACGTGGGACCTGCACAAGTGGCGGGGTCCTCTGGAAGTCCTGTTAAAGGTGACTTCCCTTGAAGATCAGAGTCAACAGGCACCTGTCTTCATACTCTGGGCCTGGAGCAGCTGCTGGTTCTGTTACCCAGTCCTACGCACTGCGACAGCATGTCCTCACCTCCAGTTACTTGGCAAACCCATTGCTGACGGATGACGTGGTCTCAGACACGCCTATCAGGAGGTTTATTGGACAATGCATCACTGAGAGCAAAGAGAAGTGGAATGTGACAGTTTAAGGCAAGGAACAAAAAGTAGAATAAAAGACCACATGGTCACACATGGGAGGGACTGTGGAGGTCGAGACACAGAGTCATCGAGTTATACAGAATGGAAGCAGGCCCTTCAGCCCAACTCATCCATACAGACCAATATTCCTATCTAAGCTCATCCCATTTGCCCATGTTTGGCCCATATCCCTCTAAATCTTCCCTATCCCTGTACCTGTCCAAATGTTCCTTAAATGTTGTTAATGTACCTGCCTCAACCACTTCCTCTGGCAGCTCGTTCCACAGACCCACCACCCTCTGGGTGAAAAAGTTGCCCCTCAGGCCCCTTTTAAATCTTCCCCTTCACCTTAAACTTATACCCTCTAGATTTTGACTCCCCTCCCCTGAGGAAAAAAACTGTGACCACCCACCCTATCTACCACCCCTCATGGTTTTATAAGTTTCCCTAAGGTCACCCCTCAGCCGCTCGGAATGGTTAAGTTACTGGATCCGTAACTGTTACTGTTTACTGTGTAAGTTACTGTTTATCACTTTTATTAGGGTTTTTGGGTGTAAGGGTTAGTTTTTGTTAGGGTTTTTAGTGTAAGGTTTAGATTTTTTAGATTTTTTAGTAAGTTTTTTAAGTAGTCGAGTGGGGGCTGGACTGCGCAGGCGCGGCGCGGGCAGCTTAAAAAGCAAACAGCCTAGAGAGCGGGCAGCGTGGGAGCGGGCAGCGGAGTGAGTAGCAGCAGAGTGTTCTGGGCTTTGGCTCAAGGGGCTTCGGCGTGAAGGGGCAAGGAGGGTAAGTAGCTGGTAAGTAGGTAAAGGCAAGGGTTAGCTTTTGGTCATTATAGATTTGTAGGTGGGACTAACTAGGGAAAAAAAAAGTAGTCAGATGGAGGACATGGTGGTGTGCTGCAGCTGTTTGATGTGGGAACTGGTGGACCTTGCTGCGGTCCAAGATGGCCACATCTGCAGTAAGTGCTTGAGGCTGGACGAACTTCGGCTCAGAGTTGATGAGCTGGAGTCGCAGCTACAAACACTGCGCAGCATCAGGGAGGGAGAGAGTTTTGTAGACACGGTGCATCAGGTGACAGTCTCCCCCCTTAGGGTAGGTACATCTGAGGTTCAGGAGGCAGATAGAATGGTGACGGTCAGGGGAGGGAAGAGGAAGAAGAAGTCAGGCAGGCAGACAGGACAGAGAGCCCCGGAGGCTGTTCCCCTCAGTAACAAGTTTTCTGCCTTGGAAGCTGTTGAGGGGGATGACCTGCAGGGGCCTAGCTGCAGTTACCTGGTCTCTGGCACTGGGACTGGTACTGCTGCTCAGAAGGGAAGGGTGGGAAAGAGACATGCGGTAGTGATAGGGGACTCGATAGTCAGGGAAACAGACAGGAGGTTCTGTGGCAGTGAGCATGAATCCCGGATGGTATGTTGCCTCCCAGGTGCCAGGGTCCGGGATGTCACTGATCGGGTCCACAGAATTCTTGAGTGGGAGGGAGAGCAGCCAGAAGTTGTGGTCCATATTGGCACCAATGACATAGGTAGGAAGGGGGATGAGGTCCTGAAGAGTGAGTTCAGGGAGCTAGGCAGAAAATTGAGGAACAGGACCTCAAGGGTAGCAATCTCGGGATTGCTGCCAGTGCCACGTGATAGTGAAGGTAGGAATAGGAGGAGGTGGCAGATAAATGTGTGGCTGAGAAGTTGGTGCAGGAGGGAGGGTTTTAGATTTCTGGATCATTGGGATCTCTTCTCGGGAAGGTGGGACCTGTACAGAGAGGACGGGTTACACCCGAACCAGAAGGGGGCCAATATCCTTGCGGCGAGATTTGCTAGGGTGGTACAGGAGGGTTTAAACTAGTTTGTGAGCAGGAAGGGAACCGGAGGAGTAGGTCAGAGGAAGAATGGAATGGGGAAAAGTTAGATCAAACAGGTAGAGAGGCTTTGGGGAAGGAGAAGCAGAATACAGGCTGTAAAAGTAGTAAGGTAGATGGACTGAAGTGTGTTTACTTAAATGCAAGAAGTGTCAGGAATAAGGGGGATGAACTGAGGGCTTGGATAAGTATGGGGGACTATGATATCGTGGCTATTACTGAGACGTGGCTGACATCAGGAGAGGAGTGGATATTGAATATTCCTGGTTTTCGGTGTTTTAAGAGGGATAGGGAAGGGGGGAGAAGAGGAGGAGGGGTGGCGATACTGGTCAGGGACACTGTTACGGCTGTGGAAAAGATGGATGTTGTAGAAGGATCATCTCTAGAGTCCGTATGGGTGGAGTTAAGGAACAAGAAAGGAGCAGTTACTCTACTAGGAGTATTCTATAGGCCCCCCGGTAGCAGTAGAGATATAGAGGAGCAGATTGGCAGGCAGTGTTTGGAGAGAAGCAGAAATAACAGGGTTGTTATAATGGGAGACTTCAACTTCCCAAATATAGACTGGAACCTGCTTAGTGCCAAAGGTTTAGATGGGACAGAATTTGTTAAGTGTGTCCAGGAGGGATTCCTGACGCAGTATGTTGACAGGCCAACTAGAGGGAATGCCATGTTAGATCTAGTTTTAGGAAATGAACCGGGACAAGTGAAGGATCTATTGGTGGGTGAGCATTTGGGGGACAGTGACCATTGCTCCATTACCTTTAAAATTGTCATGGACAGGGACAGGTGCAGAGAGGACAAGAGGTTTTTCAATTGGGGAAGGGCTAACTACGAGGCTATAAGGAGAGAACTTGGGAGTGTAAATTGGGATGTCCTTTTTGAAGGAAAATGTACCATGGGGATGTGGTCGATATTCAGGGATCTTATGCAGGATGTTAGGGATAAATATGTCCCGGTGAGGCAGAGAAGGAATGGCAGGGTGAAGGAACCGTGGGTGACGAGAGAGGTGGAACGACTAGTTAGGGAGAAGAAGGTAACATACGTGAGGTATAAGCAGCAAGGTTCAGACAGGGCCCGTGAGGAATATAGAGTAGCGAGGAAGGAACTTAAGAAAGGGCTGAGGAGAGCTAGAAGGGGACATGAAAAGGCTTTGGCTAGTAGGGTTAAGGAAAATCCCAAGGCCTTTTTCAAGTACGTGAAGGGTAGGAGGATGGCTAGGGTGAAGGTAGGTCCGATTAAGGACAAAGGTGGGAGAATTTGCCTGGAGGCGGCAGAAGTGGGAGAAGTTCTGAATGAGTACTTCTCTTCGGTATTCACCAGGGAGAGGGGTCTTGATGATGCGGAAGGGAGTGCTGGTAGGGGTAATGTTCTCGAGGTTGTTGATATCAAGAGAGAGGATGTGTTGAAGTTGTTAAATAATATTAAGACAGATAAATCTCCGGGGCCTGACGGGATTTTCCCCAGGCTGCTTTGAGAGGCGAGGGAGGAGATTGCTGAACCGCTGGTAAGGATCTTTGAGTCCTCGTTGTCTACGGGGGTGGTGCCGGAGGATTGGAGGGTTGCGAATGTGGTCCCCTTGTTCAAAAAAGGTAATAGGGATAGGCCAGGGAATTATAGACCGGTGAGTCTCACGTCTGTGGTGGGTAAGCTGTTAGAAAGGATTCTAAGGGATAGGATTTATGAACACCTTGAGAATCATGGACTGATTAGGGACAGCCAGCATGGCTTTGTGAAGGGAAGATCTTGTCTCACAAGCCTGATAGAGTTCTTTGAGGAGGTGACCAGGAAGATTGATGAGGGCAGTGTGGTGGATGTGGTTTACATGGATTTTAGTAAGGCATTTGATAAGGTTCCTCATGGTAGGCTTCTTCAGAAGGTCAGAGGCCGAGGGATCCAAGGAAGCTTGGCTGTGTGGATTAGGAATTGGCTTGCATGTAGAAAGCAGAGGGTTGTGGTGGAAGGAGTGCCTCGGATTGGAGGGCAGTGACTAGTGGTGTCCCGCAGGGATCGGTTCTGGGACCTCTACTTTTTGTGATATTTATAGATGACTTTAGATGAGGGAGTGGAGGGCTGGGTTAGTAAGTTTGCGGACGACACTAAGATAGGCGGTGTTGTGGATAGTGTGGAGGGCCATCGGAGCTTACAGAGGGATATTGATAGGATGCAGAGCTGGGCTGACAAGTGGCAGATGGAGTTCAATCCGGAGAAGTGTGAGGTGGTACACTTTGGAAGGACAAACTCCAGGGCAGAGTACTGGGTGAATGGCAAGGTACTTGGCAGTGTGGAGGAGCAGAGGGATCTGGGGGTTCATATTCACAGTTCATTGAAAGTTGCCTCACAGGTGGAAAGAGCAGTTAAGAAGGCCAATGGGATGTTGGCTTTCATAAGTCGCGGGATTGAGTTTAAGAGCCTCGAGGTTATGATGCAGCTTTACAAAACTCTAGTTAGGCCACACTTAGAGTACTGTGTTCAGTTCTGGTCGCCTCATTATAGGAAGGATGTGGAGGCGTTGGAGAGGGTGCAGAGGAGATTTACCAGGATGCTGCCTGGATTGGAGGGTATTGAATATGAGGAGAGGCTTAAGGTGCTAGGACTTTATTCACTGGAAAGGAGGAGGATGAGAGGAGACATGATAGAGGTATATAAAATATTGAGAGGAATAGATAGAGTAGACAGTCAGCGCCTCCTTCCCAGGGCACCAATGCTCAAGATGAGAGGTCATGGCTTTAAGGTTATGGGTGGGAGGTTCAGGGGAGATGTCAGAGGGAGGTTTTTCACCCAAAGAGTGGTTGGTGCATGGAATGCACTGCCTGGGGTGGTGGTGGAGGCAGATACATTGAACAGGTTCAAGAGCTTGTTGGATAGGCATATGGAGGAACGTGAGATAGAGGGATATGCGGGAGGAAGGGGTTAGGTAGTGTGAGGGTGGTCTGATGGACGGCATGACATGGTGGGCCGAAGGGCCTGTTTTGTGCTGTATGGTTCTATGGTTCTATGGTAACATAACTTGTCCAGGAATCCTGAAGTTAATTCATTGGAGAATTGCAAAGTCGGGTAAGGGAGGGGTGGATTGGTGTAGGTAGTCTGAGAAATTAAACAATGACAAACATTTAAAGAAATATTTTGTCATTCTCAAAGAATGTACATTCCGTTGAGAAATAAAAATTCCACAGGAAGAGTGATCCATCTGTGACTAACTCGAGAGGTTAGGGATCAGATGAGATTAAACAAGGCCGATAATGTTACCAAACAGTAATAAGCTGGAAGACTGGGGGAGTTTCAGGAAGTAACAGGAGATGAGAAGGAGGGAGACAGCTGGATATGGAAGTGAATTAGCGAGAAATATAACGAAGCAAAAAGGGAGGGAAGCAGTGGAGGCACTGAACAAGAATCTGATATCTGAAAACACCACAAATACAATGGAACTGAGGGTCTAAGGGCAGCAGGTACCAGAGAATAAAGGAGCCCAGAAGCCCAACCAATCCCCTGGACTCGACAACCTTGAACCCGGAGGCACAGAGCGGTGACCTTCCCAAATTCCCAAGATTCTGGAAACACTCCCAGCAGGGTGGGAGGTTGCAAACATAACACAGCTCTTTAGGAAAGGAAGGAGCAAGAACATTGCAAAGTAAGGACCAGTTTCCAGCACGTCCTTCGTGGAATCTGACTGGAGACGGGAACAGATGTGCCGAAAGTGATGACATCATCACAACATGGCTTCATGAAGGGAGATTACAGTTGATGAACTAAGTTTTCTGAGGGAGTGTCTCGTGGGGCAGGGCTCTGGGTAACAATGAGCGGGTTCAGGTATTGGTATTGGTTTATTATTGTCACTTGTACCGAGGTAAAGTGAAAAGCTTGTCTTACAAACCGACCGTACAGGTCAATTTATTACACGGCAGTTACATTGAGTCAGTACAGTGCATTGATGTAGTGCAGGTAAAAACAGTAACAGTACAGGGTAAAGTGTCACAGCTACAGAGAAAGTACAGTGCAATAAGGTGCAAGGTCACAACAAGGTAGATCGTGAGGTTAGAGTCCATCTCATTGTATAAGGGAACCGTTCAATAGTCTTATCACAGTGGGGTAGAAGCTGTCCTTAAGTCTGGTGGTACGTGCCCTCAGGCACCTGTATCTTCTACCTGATGGAAGAGGAGAGAGAATGTCCTGGGTGGGTGGGGTCTTTGATTATGTAGGGAAGGACAAAGAGTTTAATGTTAATATACAAAGTCAACTCAAGCAAAAGTGTTCAAAGTTAAATTACAGCATCATATCTGGATGAATCCAGAATCACAAAATAGGTGAATGACAAATGGTTTTGAACTAATAATGATTGCAGAGAGCTGGGGAATGATGGGAGGGTTGGGGACTGAATTTTGCAGCCGACGATGTTTAGAATGGAGTGACAGATGGAGGGGGGTTGGGGAGGAGGTTGGGGGAGGGGGGTTGCGGAGGATGCTGGGGGGGAGGTGGGGGGATGTTGGGTGAGGGAGTGGGGGGAGCAGGTGGGGGTGAGCTGGCGTGGCCATGATTACACAGAATGAGGTGAGAGTGACAGAGAGGTGTGATCTGACCCTGACAAGATCAGTGGATGAATTGGTTTACAGCCCAGCTGATCCCAGCTTTGGAGAGAGAATTAGTCAAGAAATAAGAAGCCACTGCAGCAAAGGTCACGGAATGACCCAGGGAAATGTCACCGTCATCTGGACTGATTGGCAAGGAGGAGCTCAGGCAACAGGGCAGCAGGATGGATGTGGGCCAGTTTCCTGCCAGGATCGGTGACAGATCAGGCTACGTTATACACCTTGTCCGGTGACGCTGGACTAACTGGGATCACACTGCACGAGAAAGTGATGACAGTGCGATGGGGCTTTGATTAGTTCCAGAGGCTCATAAATCAGTCAGAAACCAGACTCCCAAATAAAGCCTGTTATTCTGTGGTATGAGGGATGAGTCTGGCGCACAAGATTGGGAAATTACATTGAAGGGTTTGCTGATAAGTAAATGGCAAGGAGAATGTTCAGTTTTCAGTGAATGTATATTCCAGAGAGAAATACCAGCATAGGAAATGTGGTCTATTCCTGGCTAATTACATGGGTTAAGAGGAGAGCACAGAGAGACAGTCAGGCAGCATCTGTAGAGAGAAAAACCAAACAACTCAAGAACTGAGCTTGTGCAGTGCAGCACAGTGTGGCAGGGTGCTTTGTGAGAGCACAGTGCGATACAGATAGTACATAACACCGTTATAGTCCGTTGTACAGTACTGTGTAATGCAGAGGCATGTGTGAAGTGCTGTTAAATGTAGTGTTGTGAGCATTGGATAACGTAACATCATGCATTAACACAAATGAAGTAAACTCCAGATCTCTCCGCACCGTCCCATCACACAGTCCCGGGGTCAGACACAGAGTGAAACTCCCTCCGCACCGTCCTATCACACACTCCCGGGGTCAGACACAGAATGAAGCTCCCTCCACACCGTCCCATCACACACTCCTGGGGTCAGACACAGGGTGAAGCCCGCTCCACACTGCCCCATCACACACTCCCGGCGTCAGACACAGGGTGAAGCCCGCTCCACACTGCCCCATCAGTGCTTCTGAGCCACAGTGCCAGATTAGTGCATCTTCTGCCCCAGTGTGTTCCGCACTCTCCTGCCTTGTGGTCTTTGATCTGGTGATGAGATTGGACCGTCCATGTCCATGCCGACGATGCCACTTAAGGTGATCGCTCAGACCCCAAGCAGCCTCTGTGATGAGTTGGCCTTTCTGTGCATTGCAGGCAGCCCCTGATGCTCTTGTTTGCTCTGGTCCCAGTGCCATTAGCTGTGATGTGTCTCATTCCTTTGATCCCTAGTATGGTTTAATTAACACTTAGACTCTCAATTGTTATTCTCAGACTATTAATTTGGTCATAAATTTTTGCAGCAGATTTCAGTGTGGCTTTCCAAAGCAGTAAATTGTTCCACTCATGGCAGCCTGTCAGTGTTCTCTTCCTGAAATGATTAGCTTCTGCAGGCTGGCAGGCGAAAGTGTGACTAATGCGCGGGGCTCCGGGACTTTCAGCCTGTGCACTATAATTAGGTGTGTTTTCTCAATCTGCTCATTAACTGTGGAGGAAGTGAAATACCACGGGGGCAGGTTGTAATTTAAAGCAAGTAATTAGATTTTGGAATGTTGGATTAGCAAAATACAACTGTCTTTAACCTGGAGCGTAGGTTCTGTGGTGTACGGTGGTCCCAGGCCTGACACAGTGGGGCGATTGCTGCCACGGCTGGTGGGCACCCAGACACCCTCTGAGGCTGAGCCACTTACCCCCCCCGCTTCCCAGGCTTCTGGGTTTTAGCTGGCTGCTCCTCGGGACCACCTGCTCCGGGGTTGCTGGCGGTGGTGGGGGTAGGCATCCCTCCCCACTGATGGGGGACGTTGGGGTATTGGGGGGCAGTTCTCAGTCTGCAGCCCCCCCCCCCGAGAGACAGGCAGCAGGGACTGTGAGCTCGTACGTGGGAAAGTCCGACGTGTATAGTCGCAGAGCGTGTGAAGTCTGTCCCACTCATGGGAGCCCAGGAGGAGTAACCCTGGGATCTTTCTGCCCTCCTGGGATCTTGCTGCCCCTCCTTTGTCCACACCTCACCGGGACACTCCTACAGCCCAGAACGTTGCCATGGGTCCACACCTCCCTGGAACACTCCCATAGCCCAGAACGTTGCTATGGGTCCATACATCACAGGAAGTCTATTGATTTAGTCAGACAAAGCCACGCTGGCTTTTTCTAACCAATCACATTTGGTTTGAGGCTCTGTGCATCTGGACTGGTCTTTCTGTCTATGGACTGGAGTCCTGTGCATGGGCCCAACTCTGGTTTGGGACATCCTTTGCATGGGACTACCTGTTTAAGGACGAGATTGCCGTTTTCCAGAGGCTGGTTCCATTAAATCCTGTTTCTACTCACTACAACCTTTGGGGTTTGGTGAGTGGGCACTTTTTAATGGTTTAATGGTTGATCTGTTTTAAAAATTTTGTTCTATCTTGGTGTTAGTATTTTATGAGACACATGGGCTCCAAGGCCAGCTGGCGAATTGGATCCAAAATTGGTTTGGTGGCAGAGTGAGGTGGTGGAGGCTGCTTCTCTCATGGAAGGTTTGGGACCAGTGGTGCACTGCTGGGATCGGTGCTGAGACCTTTGCTGTTTGTGATATCTGTCAAACAGTGTGGATGTGAATGTAGGAGGTACAGTTAGTGAGTCTGTGGATGAGACAGAAGTTGGTGGTGTTGTGGATAGCGAAAGGGTGTCCGAGGATACAGCAGGGTGTAGGTCCGATGGAGGGCCGGGTGACGCATTGTCAGATGGAAGTTAATCCTGACAAGTGCAAGGTGATGCATTGGGAAGTCAGATAGTACAGTAAATGGTGGGGTGCAGAGGAATGTTGATGAACAGGGACGTTGGGGTTTAAGTCTACAACTCCCTGAAGGTGGCAACACAGGTGGATGGGGTGGTGAAGAAGGCACAGGCCATGCTTGCCTTCATCGATCAGGGTTTGGAGTACAGTCACAACATTGTACAGTACAGAAACAGGCCCTTCAGCCCAACATCTATGATGACCCACCTACACTAACCCCACCTGCCTGCACTAGCCCATATTCCTCTTCCTTTCCCAATACAAGCACCTGTCTAAATGTTGTAACTGTACCCACCTCTACCACCTTCTCTGGCAGCTCATTTCACACACACACACACCACCCTCTGTGTGGAGACTTGCCCCTCAGGTCCCCTTTAACCCTCTCCCCTCTCACCTTAAACCTATGCCCTCTGGTTTTAGACTCCCCGACCATGGGAAACAGACTCTGATTATCCAGCTGCAACATGATGTCCCAACTCTTCCCCAGTGCCTCAGCTGATGTGGGTGGGTGTGCTGAACACCGTCCTCACTGCCCGAGCCACCTGTGTCGGGAGCTAGGAACCTACACCCCCGAGATCCCTCTGTACGTCAACACTCCTGAGGTCCCTGCCATGTACTGTGCACGTCCTGTTGGTACTGATGCCCGGAATGCGTTCACTCACACACAGTTTAACGCTGAGAAATGTGAAATGCTACGTTGGGTTGGATGTGAGAATATAAACAAGTGGGCAGAGTTCTGAAAGGGATGTGAGGACAGGTGGGGCCAGAGCTTGATCTTCACTGTAAGCTTGAGAAGGTGGTTGGAAAAGTACACGGTATCTGGGCTCTCTACACAGAGGGCAGAGGACATGAAGAACACTGGTTTGGTCACAGATGGACCAATGTGTACGCTTTAAAATGGGAAGCTTTGGGAAGGGTGCAGGAGGGATTTACCAACCTGATTCCAGGGATGAGCGACTTCAGTCCCATGGATGGATTGGAGAAGCTGGGGCTGTTCTCCTTGGGATGGGGGAGGTTGTGAGGGGATCTGATGGAGGGATTTAACACTATGAAGGGTCCAGGGAGAGTGGATAGAGAGAAGCAGTCCCCATTGGTGGAGGGGGTCGGGGGAATCCAACTGAAGGGAATTGGCTAAAGGAGTGTTGCTGAGTGTTTAAATCCCTCAGTCCTCTGCCATCCAGGAAATGACCAAAAAGATGTCTGCAAAAGCACAAGGACGTGGGGCTTCCTCTGGCCTCCCATCACGTGAAAGGTTCTCCAGAGCTGACTGACCTGCTGTTAGTTCTGGCCCCCTGGTTCTCCGTCCTACAGTGCAGCGGGAGTGTCCCTTGCTCTGGGTCGGGGTCTGACCTGCTCAGTATGGGGGAGGGACACTGAAGCAGGGAGTCCCGTGGGGGAAACCCACCACTGTGTCAACGCCAGGTCTTTCACTGTGGGGGGGCGGGGGGTCCACGGCTGTGTCTGTGTTTGTCACTGAGCAGTCTGCAACCCCACCCCGCTCAGGGACTGTCAGGGGTGGGGGTGTCTGTCTGGGGGTGGTGTCTGTCTGGAGAGGGTGACGTTCTCTGTGTTGACCCTCGGGTGAACCTGTGGAGCTCAGGGCCCAGGCATTGATTGAGGGTGTTCATCACCGCTGAAGTGAACATCACAGTGTCTGGCAGATCACAGGACAGTTATCTGAAACTGTGGGAGAAAGACCTGCATGAAGTCAGTGTGTGTATCCATCTGTCCAACCCTGTGGCCTGGTCCCACTCAGCTCAGCCACAGGTGGACAAAGTGCTGGTCACTCCTTCAAGGGAGACAAGTGTCCTCGACCTGTTCCGGGAATGGATCTGTAACCCAACACTTTGACCAGTCTGTGGGGGGAGGCAGTAGCTGAGCCGAAATGTCTGCTCTAAATGACAGAATCTCTTTCCCAGGGCAGAAATGTCAAACTCCAGAGGACCTGCATTTCAGGTGAGAGGGGGAAGGTTTAATGGAGATGTGTGGGGCAAGTTTTTTACATAGAGAGTGGTGGGTGCCCGGAACGGGCTGCCGGGGGTGGGGGTGGAGGCAGATACAACAGAGGCTGTTAGACAGACACATGAATTTGCAGGGAATGGAGGGATGTGGATGATGTACAGGCAGATGAGGTGAGTTTAATTCAGCATCATGGTCGGCATAGACACTGCGGGCCAAAGGGCCTGCCCCTGTGCTATTCTATGTTCTGTTTAAATGTTGGCACTTCTGGTGGGAGATGGTTCCAGTCTCGGTTCCCCCCCCTCCCTCTCCGATGGAATGAGCATCACCCCAAGGGCTCTGCTGGGAGACAGTGGGCCCCGCCCCCCTCACAGAGCTGAGAGCGGCCTGATGCAGGTGCAGGCTCTGACATTTGTGGGGAGATGCAGGAGGCCACCACTGATCTTTCCTTGCTCCACCAGCTAATTTATGCTGTAAACATTTATTTTGCATGTATATATTTAGTTTTTTTTTATTTGAACTTATTCTGGGGATCCTTTATCTCATCGAGTGGATTTACTTCTGGTTTCTTGGCTAAATATTTAGGAGATGTTGAATCTTGCTGTCTAACCTCACAGACCCTGACATGATGTTTTCTTCCAAATACATTTCAAAGCATTGGTGTGTTTTTTGTTATCCCGCGCAGACAGCAGACATAAACACGGTAATTCCATGCGTGCCGAGTTACAGGACCTCCCCCCACCCTCTCCCCATGTTCGGGTGTTCGGATCCACTAACCCGCAGGTGTGAGCGGAGCTGACCTCCCAGCATCCTGTTCCGTGACGAGAGCCCGGGGAGGAGGAACGGGAGGCTGTGAGCCCCCCACAAAGTTAGTCCTCAAGTACACTCAACCAGAAATGGTTGTTAGATGTCAAGGAAGTGTGGGTAGGGGTACTGAGGCAAAGTCCCAGGCACAGCCTCAGTGAGTGGGGGTGGCAGGGAGCCTGGCTGAATGATCTCCTCCTGCTTCTGCTTGGAATGGAGTTGGAGTGGGTGCCCTGATGCCCCCACCCAAGGGTGCAGCCAGTGGCATGGCATTCACCCTGGACCTGTGGGCATGGTGCTCACCCCAGGGTCACCATGTTGCAGACTGTGGGAGGGGCGGCCCCAGCTAATGAAGGCCAGTGTCCCGTACACCTTATCTACCCCTGCAGCTCTCTTCAGGGCGCTTGGAGTCACACACTGACATTGCTCAGTACTCCCTCGGCCCTGTTATTCATTGTCACAGTCACGGGGTTGTACAGCAGAGAAGAGGCTATTTGGCCCACTATGTCCAGACTGACCCCTGGGCACCCATCCATATTAATCCCACCTCCCAGCCCTTGGCCTGTGGCCTTCTATACTTGTTCGTCCAGACACCCCCTAAACGCTGCCAGCGACTCAGCCTGCACCGCTCCCTCAGGCATTGTGTTCCAGGTACTCACCACTCTGGGTGAAACGGACCCCTTCAGATCCCCTCTGAATCTCTGCCCCCTAACCCTAAACCTATGTTTTCTCTACCTCTGATGTAGGGAAAGTTTCCTGCAGTCTCCCCTGTCTACACCCCTCACAATGTTACCTACCTCAGTCCTGCCCCCTCTCCTCAACCCCCTCCGCTGCAGGGAGAACAGACCCGGTCTCTCCTCATAACTGAACCGTTCCATCCCAGGCAGTGTCCCGGTGAATCTCCCCTGCCCTCTCTCCATTGCCACTGCTCTGTCCGACCCACCAACTGATCCAGAGAGACACAAATCTCCTCCGCACAAAATCACATAAAGTCAAGGTCACAGTCGAGTTTATTGTCACACACACAAGTCCGTGTGTGCACGGGTGCAAGGAAAAACTTACCTGCAGCAGCATCACAGGCACAGAGCATCAGAGAAGCAGCACTCACAAGAAAAACCTAAATTAAACATAAATTATGCATAATTTTTACAAGAAAGAACAAAATTAGAACAAAAAAAGTCCATTGTCGTGCAAAGTGATCAAAGTGGTCCCAGTGTTGCTGAGCTGAGGCAGGGATCGGTGTTGGGCCGGCTGGTTCAAGAACTGACCGGTTGAAGGGAAGTCACTGTTCCTGAACCGGGTGCTGTGGGGGTGGGGATTTCAGGAGGGTCTGTGTGCACACTTCATGCAAACACAGGTTTCCAGCCCAAGTAAACCCCCCCTCCCCCCTCCCCCCTTCATCCCAACCCACCCCCTCCCTACCCCATCCCCATCCCCACCACCATCCCATTCCCAGGCAGTGCCATCCGATTGGTTCCTGACCAAGGAATTCACAACCTCATACCTGAGGCAGAGGGAGGTGTATCTGTGACTGTGTGGAGGTTACACCTCCCTGTGCCTCGGATATGAGGATGTGTGCAGAGGTTGCTGAGGACGTGTATTGGTTTATTATTGTCACTTGTACTGAGGTACAGTGAAAAGCCTGTCTTGCAAACCAATCGTACAGGTCAATTCATTACACAGTGCAGTTACATAGAGTCAGTACAGAGTGCATTGATGTAGTACAGGTTAAAAACAATAACAGTACAGAGTAAAGTGTCACAGCTACAGAGAAAGTGCAGTGCAATAAGGTGTAAGGTCACAAAAAGGAAGATCGTGAGATCATAGTCCATCTCATTGTATAAGGGAACCGTTTAATTGTCTTATTACAGTGGGGTAGAAGCTGCCCTCAGGCTCCTGTGTCTTCTACCCGATGGAAGAGGAGAGAAGAGAGAATGTCCCGGGTGGGTGGGGTCTTTGATTATGCTGGCTGCTTCACCAAGACAACGAGAGGTAAAGACAGAGTCCAAGGAGGGGAGGCTGGTGTCCGTGATGCGCTGGTCTGTGTCCACAACTCTCTGCAGTTTCTTGTGGTCCTGGGCAGAGCAGTTGCCATACCAAGCAGTGATACATCCAGATAGGATGCTTTCTATGGTGCATCAGTAAAAGTTGGTGAGAGTCAAAGGGGACAAACTGAATTTCTTTAACTTCCTGAGGAAGTAAAGGCGCTGGTGAGCTTTCTCGGCCGTGGCATCTACGTGATTTGACCAGGACAGGCTGTTGGTGATGTTCACTCCCAGGAACTTGAAGCTCTTAACCCTCTTGACCTCAGCACCATTGATATAGACAGGTGCATGTACACCGCTCCCTTTCCTGAAGTCAATGACCAGCTCTTTAGTTTTGTTGACATTGAGGGAAAGGTTGTTGTCATGACACCATGTCACTGAGCTCACTATCTCCTTCCTGTACTCCGACTCATTGTTATTTGAGATACGGCCTACAACGGTGGTATCATCTGCAAACTTGTAGATGGAGTTAGAGCAGAATCTGGCCACGCAGTCGTGAGTGTATAGGGAGTAGAGTAGAGGGCTGAGGATGCAGCCTTGTGGGGCACCAGTGTTGAGAATAATCGTGCCGGAGGTATTGCTGCCTATCCTCACTGATTGTGGTCTGTTTGTCAGAAAGTCAAGGATCCAGTTACAGAGGGAGGTGTTGAGTCCTAGGTCTCGGAGTTTGGTGATAAGCTTTCTTGGCATTATTGTATTGAAGACAGAGCTGTAGTCAATAAACAATAGTCTAACGTAGGTGTCTTTACTGTCCAGATGCTCCAGAGATGAGTGTAGGGCCAGGGAGATGGGATGCGTTGTAGACCTGTTTCGGCGATAGGTGAATTGCAGTGGGTCGAGGTTGTCTGGGAGGCTGGAGTTGATGCGTGCCATGATCAACCTCTCAAAGCACTTCATGATGGTGGATGTCAGAGCCACTGGTCAGTAGTCATTGAGGCATGTTACCTTGTTTCTCTTCAGGTGTGCGGAGGGTGGTGAGGAGGTGTGCGGAGGGTGGGAATGGTGTTTCCCAGCCCTACCTTCCCTTCCTCAGCTGAGTGAGCCCCAACGCCTCTGGCACCTGGGGAGATCCAGCTGCCGACAGCTGTCGGTGGGCAGTCCCTGGTGCAACGGGCTGTGGACCCTGCCTCCTGGACAGAACACCCTGGCTCCCCTTCCTTCCCCCCGGACCTGGTCAGGTTTGTGGGTGCCCAGGTGCGGAGCTGTCCCTGGGCTCTGGCCCACTGGTGCCTTTGCCAGGCGTGTATCAGTCCCTGCCCCAGTGCTTGTTCTGGGTCACCAGGATGTTCTGACTCTTCTCAGCGAGGCTGGGCTTGCCAACTGCAGGTGGTGTTCTGGTTGGAGAGGGAGTGTCCCGGGTCACGCTCCCGTGGGTGAGCTGTGCCTGGCTCTGTGCTGTCAGCCACTCTCACTCTGGAGAAACGGTGCCCAGAGCCTCAGGGAGCTGGGCTTGTGGTGAAGCTGCGATCGCACTGCTCCATCCATCTGGAACCAGGGCAGACGCCCCTTCCCACGGCAGATGGCTGGAGGAGGGACCATGTCTCAGAGCCCGGTTCCCTGGACAAGGCCCTGCCCAGCACTGCCCTGAGTCTCTCTACCACAGTGCCCGGTGAGTGGAGCCAGGTTGCCTGTCCTGTCAGCTCCAGGACAGGGCTGACTGCAGGGGAAGGCACCACCCCATTACTGACCAGGGGAGATGGCAGAGGTAAGAGTTTAACGCAGCTGCCAGTCAGACCAAAGGCTCTCGGGGGGCCTTAAACCAACTTGGCTGGGGGTGGGAAACTGGATCGGAATCAGGTTCATTATCACTGGCGTACATGATGTGAAACGTGTTGTTTTGCGGCAGCTGTACAGTGCAAGGCATCAAATTACAATAAATTACAATATGAATAAATAGTGCCACAAAAAAGGAATAAGGAGGTAGTAATTCATGGGTTCATGGACAGTTTGGAGGTTTGATGGGGTGGGGGGGGAAGCTGCTCCTGAGGAGCAGTGGCAGTGTGGCAGGTGAGGAGGTTGACCTGAATGCAGAGGAGGAATTGAGTTGAGTGCAGAGCAAACAGAGACAGGATGGGGGAGGGGATGGGGGGTAGGGGTGGGGAGGATGGGGGAGGGGATGGGGGGTAGGGGTGGGGAGGATGGGGGAGGGGATGGGGGGTAGGGGTGGGGAGGATGGGGGTGGGCCAGCTGGTGGAGTGGACTGCATTGACCTTACTGTGAGGAGCCTTGTGGGTGAGAGGCAAGCCGCACCCACACTCACACTGTGGAGTCACAGAGTGTGGTCGAGGGAAGGGCAGGACTGGCAGCTCATCGTTTGGGGGTAGAGAAGTTTTGGGGGACCACGGGGTGGGATAGAGCAGGGGAGCCACATGGCCGATTAGGGAGAATGCAGCAGCTCGCAGAGGGGATATCCCGGAAAGAGCATCCAATGGGATGTTCCAGGTACAATTCAGGAATGAGATGGGGGATCACTTTGCAAGGATTCTGTTATAGGTTTTCCGTTAGTTTGGGTGGCAGTGGGTAGTGTCACTGCCTCACGGCTCCAAAGACCAGGGTTCAATCCTGACCTCCGATGCTGTCAGTGTGGAGTTTGCACGTTCTCCCTGTGACCGTGTGGGTTTCCCCCGGGTGCTCCGGTTCCCTCTCACCTCCCAAAGACGTGCGGGGTCGGTGGGTTAATTGGCCGCTGTGAGTTGTTCCCCAGTGTGTGGGTGAGGGGTCGAATCTGGGGGGAGGTGGTGGGAATGTGGGGAGAATAAGGGATTAATGTAGGATTGATGTGAATGGGTGGTTGATGGTTAGCACAGACTCGGTGGGCCAAAGGGCCTGTTCCCATCCTGCACCTGCCGAGATTTCTCCACCTACACTACTTAGACGGGTGGATATGTAAGTGAATAGCAGAAAGGGGTCAGAACAACAGTCGTGGGGGATTTTAGCTTTCCCAACATTGACTGGGATTGTCTCTGTCCAAGGGCAGAGTTTGCTCAGTGTATCCAGGATAGTGTTTTTGAGACAAAATACAGAGTTCCAACAGAGGAGGGAGTTTACTTCACCTGGGGGAAGGCTGAAAATAGATTGGGAGCAGATACCTGTGGGTTAAACAACATCTGGCAAGTGGGAGTCTTTTAGAAGAGAGATTGTGAGACTTTGTGTGTTCCAGTCAGGTGAAGGGCAAAGGTGGCGAGGTTAGGGAACCTTGAATGACAAAGGTTGGTATCGGTTTATTATTGTCACTTGTACCGAGGTACAGTGTAAAACTTGTCTTGCATACCGATCGTACTGGTCAATTCATTACACAAGTGCAGTTACTTTGGGTGAGTACAGAGTGCATTGATGTAGTACAGGTAAAAACAATAACGGTACAGTAAAGTGTCACAGCTACAGAGAAAGTGCAGTGCAATAAGGTGCAAGGTCACAACAAGGTAGATCGTGAGGTCAGAGTCCATCTTATTGTATAAGGGAACCGTTCAATAATCTTATCACAGTGGGGTAGAAGCTGTCCTTAAGTCTGGTGGTCCGTGCCCTCAGGCTCCTGTATCTTCTACCTGATGGAGAGGAGAGAAGAGAGAATGTCCCAGGTGGGTGGGGTCTTTGATTATGCTGGCTGCTTCACCAAGACAATGAGAGGTAAAGATAGAGGCCAAGGAGGGGAGGCTGGTGTCCGTGATGAGGGTTTGATAGGGAAAGGAAGGAAGCATATGGCGGGTGCAGGCAACTGGAATCCAGTGAGTGTCTTGAAGAATATCGAGGACGTAGGAAAGGATTTCAGAAAGGGATTAGGAGGACAAAGGGGGCTCTTAAATAACCTTGGCAGGTTAGATTAAGGAGAATCCCAAGAGATTGTATAAATATATAGGGAACAAGAGGGAAGACAGGGAAAGTATGGGTCCCCTGAGGGACCAAATGTGTGGAGCCAGGGGATGTGAGCAAGATTGAAATGAATCTTTCTCATCTGTGTCCACCAAGGAGAAGGATCTGGAGGATGGTGGGTTCAGAGAGGGGAGCAGATAATCTGCAGTGGGTCAGTATTAAGAAGGGAGAGCGGTTTTAGATATCTTGGATCACTTAGAACTGGTAAATCCCCAGGGCAGCGAACTATAGGAAGCAAGGGAGGAGATAGCTGGGGCTTTGGCAGAGTTTGTGTATCTTCATTAGCCATGGGTGAGATAGCAGAAGACTGGAGGAGAGGTAATGTTGAGCCTTTATTTAAGGAAGTTGCAGGAGCACCTGTCTCACGACTGCACACTGTGCCCAGGCTCATTACATGATTTACCTTCCCTGGTGCTCAAATTACTCCTCTTTCTGCAAGCCAAAACTCCCACAGCAAGCATTCTGAAAGACATTTGGCTGCAAGCAATTATCAGGAAGGGAGTGTGATCAGCGATTATCCAGCATAGCCGTCGTCATTATACCACAACACGTCATTAGCATTGCTAATGAGAAAACAGAGGAGATTATCTAATTTCAGAATACATGCCTTCTAAACAGCATAAAGCCAAATGGGACCTGGTTCTTCCCTCCGACTGCTGGAGAACACAAGAACCTGCATTGCATGTACTCAGTCTCCACAGCCTCCAGGGCCGAGTGCTCCAAAGGTTCTCTCCCTTCTGGCTGAAGAAATGTCTTCCCAGTTCCTCCTGCATCCTCCCCGGGCCCCATCACCCTGTCTCTTTCCCCTCCCCCCCCACTCCATCTACCCACCACCCACACACCCCTCCCACCAGGTCCTCTTTCCCCCCCCCCCCCCCCACCCCACTGTTCCTGGTTTGGTTCCAGGCTCCACCTTCCTCTCCTCTCAGATCCCATCATCTCCAGCCCTCTGTCACTACCACCTCTGCTATTCCCACTCCCCCCCCCCACCTGCCCATCACCCTCCTCACTGGATCCACCTATCACCTGCCAGCTCTTGAACCATCCCTTCCCCCCTACTTCTTTATGCCGGCCATCTCCCCCTTATCCTTCAGTCCTGATGAAGGGTCTTGACCCAAAACATCGACTGTCCATCTCCCTCCACAGATGCTGCCTGACCTGCTGATTTCCTCCACAGATTTTGGGTGTTGCTCCAGATACCAGCATCGGCAGAATCTGCTGTCTCCAAATGTCTTCCCACATTCGTCCTGAACAGCTGACCTCATGGTTTGAGACTGTGACCCCTGGTGTTGGACACTCTGCCAGGGAATCATCAACTCCACATCTCCCCATCAAACCCTGGGAGAACTCTTCTGTTGCCATGACGTCTCCTCCCGTTCTTCTAGACTCTCCAGGGTTTGGGCCCAGTCTGCCTAATCTCCCCTCGTACAGAAAACCCACTGTTCAGGGAATCATTCTGGTGGAGCTTGGCTGTACTGCCAGTATTCCCTTCCACAGGGAGCCAAGCTGCACAAGTCCACCAGACATGGTATCACCGGGGCCCTGCACAAGTGC